>NC_143481.1:30249631-30581146 GCF_027475165.1 Benincasa hispida | reverse complement strand
AAGTAACGACGATCCACTCGACCAGTATATGGGTAGCTGAGGTCACGCATGTTTGGATTGATGTCCTAATTCTCCCAGAGTCTCATTGTTTGTAATATATACACATTGTTTATGAATAAAATAAGAGTAAACTTAAGCGTGTATATGTGATATACATATCCAATAAATAAAGCTCCATGGTTATCTTACGTAAACTTAAGTGTGTATATGTGATATACAAGTGGATCATGCCTTAAGTGATAACCAAAATAGATCTGTAGTATAAGGATTAAGGTGGGATACTGATCCTGGTGACACTACGGATGGGGCCCGCTTTGTAGAGGTTTGCAAGGGTTATAAACTACTACAAATGATAGATTCTGACCATTCATGTGGAGACATGCGAGCGGGGGTGTCCTATACAAAGAGTTTGTATAAGATGAGACCACGAGATATCTAGACTCTGTATATAACGCCATTGATATTGGGGAATACATCTCACCTAAATGACCATAGGTGACACGACCTCAATCCTGAGTATTTTGGGAACTCTTGCCTTTGAGGGTGGTCCTTTGATTAGTATGGGTGAGAGTGGCTAGATTGCCAACTCAACATGCCTACCTTTTTGGGGACTTGTCTGATCTGAGAGCTGGGAACTCACTTACACAAGATGAAATTCACTCCTTCCCTGAAGCAGGGGTAAGTAGATAGATTGCTCCTTTAAAGGCTGATTCCGGGGCTTAAACATAGTGGACACAACTTCTCTTTGGAAGAGAGGACTCAGTCATAGTACAATTATGACTTATGTTCTTTAGAGGAATCAATGGTACTTAAGAAGTTAGATGTAACTACAGGGACATAACGGTCATTGACCGAGTTGTACTTACGAGTGATCTGTGAAGGATTGTTGCACTGTTGATTGGTTAAAATGGACATATAATATATCTGTAGTAAAAAGAGTTCAGTTGTCGATCTTTAGTGGAGTGCCTGATAGTTAACGGATGGTGGATCCCGTGGCTAAAGAGTTTAGTTATTTATTCACGTACCGTTGAAGCTTCGAGCTATAAGTCCATAAGGTCCCCTTGGTAGCTCAATGGATTCAAGTTGAGGATCAGTTTTTGGTGTTGATTTAAAATGTTAAAATTGACAAGAAGTAATTCGATTATATATATATGATCGGTATGGTGTATGAGACACATGAAGTGGAGGATTAATGTAAATGGGATTTACATTAAGTGCCATGGAATAGAAAAAGAGCTATGGTTTTTATGTTTCATAAGATGAAATATGAAAATTATAGGTTATAAATATAGTACGATAAGTTAGTTATCATTTATATTTATAATAATATTAATTATTGGATAGTTATCTTTTTTTTCTCTAATTACCAATTGAGTGGGAGGTTATTGGTTTTTCATGGTAACCGTGAGTTAAAAAAATATATTTCCTAATTTTAGAAAGAAAAGATTAAAGGTCGATTTGAGATTTCCAATCTCGAAAAATACTCACGGAGAAGTTGTCAAGTAAATTAGTTTTACTAAGCGACAACTTGAAGTTAGCTAAACGATCGTGGAGTGTTAGTACGCGATAGGCACTCAACTAAACAATGAGCTAAACGATCGCATAGCTTTTGCTAGACAATCACATAACTTTTCCTAAACAATTGGGCATCGACCTATACGATAGGTTGTTTCGTCTCCCACTTACTCAATCGTTTACACGATTGTGGTTCCTCCGATTTTTTGCCTCAAACCAACTCCACACATAGCCTACCCTCTGGATTCTCACTCCGAGAATACCAAGGTAACCTTCTTGGTGGTATCATACTCAACTCGACACTGTTGAGGTTCTATGGAGGCCATCGCAGTGTTCGGGGTGTTTGTGACCTTGACGATCGCTTAGTTCGAGTGCACGGTGTTCTGTAGTGTAGCGGTCATGTTGGACAAACGTTTGTGTGTTGTTGTGTTGCTGTGATCGAGCATTCGTGATCAAAGATCTAGAAGATGAGTCTGCAAAGGTTTGTTATTTCTTGTCCTTGATTTATAGTAAAGCATGCTGTAATTTCTATATTTCGCATAATGGTATGCTTTCGTTTATGATTTTAATTGCAATGTTCATATACGATTGAAATTTGGAAAGATCATTCCACTGCTCATGGAAATCCTTGTGTTAGATTTCCTTCAGCGCACTAGATGACCGAGGCAAAGATTGATTTATCCTCTTTTAGGAATTACATATACATCTTGCACTCAAGTGTTTTTGTTGCAATCTGAAAGCTCAACTTTGGAAAGAATAACAAGTCATTAGACAAATATTGAACTGAGGCCTAAGAACATAAGCTGAGGCTAACTTTCACCTAGATTCTGTTATTGCTAGCATGCACCCACATATTTTGTTACATTTTCAGTATGCATTCTCTTTGTTAGAGTTTGTATGGTTGGCAATATTTGTTAAATCATCTCATATGTTATGAGATGTGTCTTTGCATTGGTGGTTTCAAGAAGCGGAATGTCTACGACAATGTTGATCCGACAAAATACTTTCCTTATCGGTGGTCTCCTTTGCTGTTTTATTTTACCGATATTTTTTTTTCCTTTTTAGCTCTTGATTACTATGGTAGTTAGGGTTATCCATTGTGTTTCGACTGTTCATATTTAAAGGGTTCCTTGTCTTTTATAAAGTTTTGGCCATATTATTTTCTTTATAAACCTCATATATAAAAGAAATCAACTTAGTGTGTATCCGATCAACTATGTAGAGAATTGACAGAGTTGTGTTTTGTGAAGACATACTTTGCGTTCCTCACATCGATGGTAAGAAGATTCTTTTGTGAATGGATTCTCAAGCTTAGAGGGAGCCTAAGCCATTTGAACAAAGGGGACTTTGTTCTTAGAAGGAAAGATACAATTCGAGTGGGAAGAAGTTTCATAATTTGAGGGGAGCTCAAGTCTTTTAGAGAGGGAGTCTTAATTTTAGAAGGAGCCTAAGATTTGCTTCACTAATAATAAAACATAAAAGGAGCCTAAGATATCGTGAGAAGGAGTCTCACACCTAACGGGAGCCTAGATTATTAGTTGAGTGAAAAATGTGTATGAGAGTCACTGTAATCGTGCATCCATTACAGATAAGTACTGCATTGTATTTGCTTATCATTGATATTAGTGAAGTTATCTTTCCAGGGCATACTGCCCCTCAAACGTAGGTGATTTACACTGAACTGGGTTACCAATCTCTGATATTATTTTATGTATTCTGCATATCTAATTATTGTCTTATGGAATGCTAAGATCATAACATTACTAACGTGTAGTAGATACCTTCTTATGTTTTATCGACTGGTATTAGAGCGGACCACCATTATCTCTTGTTTTGTGATCCTGTCTTGCTTTCATAGAAGGGGTAAAAGAAGAAGACTTTACCTCTTGTCTACCTGTACTGGATAAAATCAACTATGCATATTGGAAAGCGAGGATCATTGTAATGACCCGACCCCCTAGAACTTAAGTTAGGTCGTTACTAAATACATGGATGCATGGAACTTAAAATGACACTCTTTTATGGTGCAATAAATGCTAAATAAATAAGGTAAATTCAAAAGTCTTTCATTAAATTCAAATATTAAAAACAAATAATAGGATACTCATAAATCATAAATGATAATAAATAAGTCTGAAAACAAATCTTAATAGTAAGTTTCAAACATCAAAATTGAAAGTTGAAAAAAACATGAAAAGAAATCTAATAATCGTGAGTGGAAGCATAAAACTGGTCCCAATAGCTTGATCACAAATTCCGCTTGTCAGTCGTTGGTGCATCTCTACCTTTACCTGAAACAATAACATGAGAAAGGATGAGTATAAAATACTCAATAAGTAACCACACTACTAGGGTCGGGTAGGCATCTATGTCCTCTAGATGCCTACTCTTGGTGGAACATAAAAACTACTTTAGTCCTCATGGGACACATACATACATGAAAAAAAATGGTTTCTATCCTACTGTGGTTAAGTATATCCATTACCTCTAGTAAGTCCAGTAGGATCCACAACCTCTGGTGAATCCCGAAGGAAATACAACCCCTGGTGAATCCCGAAGGAAACACAATCTGGTGAATCTCGAAGGAAACACAATATCTAGTGAATCCTAAAGGAATCAAAATCTGGTGAATCTCGAAGGAAACACAATCTGGTGAATCCCGAAGGAAACAAAATATCTGGTGAATCCCGAAGGAAACATAATATCTAGTGAATCCAGAAGGAAACACAATATCTAGTGGGCATCTAACTAATCAGTACAGACACTATCACAGTCTTAATATCACAATTGTCACAACATGGTTCTATAACATACATATACACCTCAAATCATGGCTCTACAACATACATATACCTTCGGTCATCCTAGTCTCATAACATACATATACATCTCATCATCATGATTCTATAACATACATATATATCTCAGCATCCTAGTCCCATAACATATATATACATCTTATCATCTCCAGATTTAGTAGGATCTCGAAGAATAATAATATACTCAAATCATTGTAGCATTCAAACATCTCTATACGCATCTAGTCTTTTAAACCCTCATGCCAACAAGGCATACATAAACATTACGCCATTAATATATCCTCAGTAAATCATAATTATCAATAACTGACTCTAGTCCTTTCAAACCTCAGTCAATGAAGGCATACATGAAGATCATGTTACTAATGATCCTCTATAAATCATGATTATCATTACCCGAAACTAGGGCAGTTCCAGTAGTAAGATTACTTACCTCGATACTATTCAGATATCGATCCAAGCGGCAATCTTCAATAATCAATCTTTGAACTCAATTCCCCAATGAAGCCTGAGCAATAACCACCCTTAAGATTCCAATCTCCAAAATCTTCCTTCAGTTAGACCTTGCTTCCAACTTTTAATCATTTTCTCCTGTAAAATTTTCAATTCACAAAGAATTTAACTCACCCCCTTCCACAATGAAATTAATTTTTCACATTCATTTCAAATTAATTTGTGTGACATAACCCCCTTCCAAAATAAAATTAATTCTTGACATTAATTTCAAATTAAATTTGTGTGACATAACCCCCTTCCTTTGAAATTAATTCTTGACATTAATTTCAAATTAAATTTGTGTGACATAACCCCCTTCCTTTGAAATTAATTCTTGACATTAATTTCAAATTAAATTTGTGTGGCATAACCCCCTTGCAAAATGAAATTAATTCTTGACATTAATTTAAAACTAAATTTGTGTGATATAACTCCCTTCCAAAACGAAATTAATTTCTGCCATTAATTTCCAAATTGAATAATTTCAACATCAATCCATTAATTTTCAAATTGAATAATTTCAACATCAATCAATTAATTTTCAAATTGAATAATTTCAACGTCAATCCATTAATTTCCAAATTGAATAATTTAAACGTCAATCCATTAATTTCCAAATTGAATTATTTCAACGTCAATAGTTAAATTTCTGCAATTTTATTTAAGTCCAAAAATTCTAAAAATGCCCTCAATTAATAAAAATTACTAAAATTACATAAATAATAAAAATTCGGGGTGTTCCAATCATTGCGTTCTTGAAGTCTTTAGACAATAAATCCTAGAAGTATATTATCGTTGGATGGTCACATCCTCAAGTTTCTAATCAGAAAGGTGAACTGAAGCTCAAGCCTGAAGTTGAATGGATTGAGGAGGAAGATGAAGCTTTCCTTGGAAACTTTAAGGCCTTAAATGCCATATTAAATGGTGTTAAAAAAAACATCTTTCACTTGATTAACATTTATGTGTCTGCCAAAGAAGCTTGAAATGTCCTTGTTGTTGCTCACGAATGAACATCTATAGTTAAAATGTCTAGGTTGCAATTGCTGGCTACAAAATTTGAATCTCTGAAAATGGAAGATGATGAGACTATTGCAGAGTTCAACATCAGACTACTTAACATTGCAAATAAATCATTTGCTTAGGAAGAGAAGATTCATGAAGAAAAGCTTGTACGAAAAATTCTTAGATCTCTGCCAAAGAGGTTTGACATGAAGGCCATTGCTATAGAAGAAGTGCAGGATATCTCCACTATGAAAGTTGATGATCCTTTTTAATCATTATTCACCTTCATAGGCCTAAAAAGAGAAACAAGGGAATTTCTTTGCAACATTCAATCGAAAAACATTCTCTTGAATTAGAAGAGGTATCTGAAGAAAACCTTGTTGATGTAATCTCCTTATTATCAAAACAGTCCTTTCATGTGTTGAAGAAATTTGGCTTCTATTCCCTAAGAGTAGCTAAGAATGGAAATAGTTCTGGATCAACTATTCAAAATCTCAACGTTTTAAAAAGGACTCTGACAAACCATGAGGGAATGATACAAATAAAAATAAGATGTTATGATGTAGAGAATGTGAAGGATATAGTCACTATCACTTTACAAGTAGAAATGTAGGGATGCTAAGACTCTCGATGTTTAGAAGGGAATGATTGAATCTTTTATTCTGGATAACACTCACCTTATATATGTTATCTTTAACTTGAAACGAGAACTCAATAAAGTCAAAGCTAAAAAAGATTCGATGTGTAAATCTGTAAGGATGTTAAATTCAAAAACTGATCATTATGAACAAATCCTCTCTGAAAGTAAACCGTCCAGGGATGTTCGTGGCATTGGGTTCAGTGGTTCCAACTCCACAAAAAGAAGACAGTATTTAGACAGAGGGAAACACAATATTGTTTCTGCTAGAGAGCAAGAGCCTTGGAAAAATATACAACCTAAATATCCTACCATGAGTAGAATGCAGTGGACCTGTCATTTTGTGGAAAAAGAGGTCACATAATACCCTAGTGCTATAAGTTACATGGGTATCATAATCGTGAGATTTGTTCAGGACTTTCTGAGTTTGTCTACAATAGAAGATCAAATTCTCCCACGATGAAGGAAGTTTGGTAAGTCAAATCCAACCCAAATCACTGTAATGTTGTTCTTACAACTCTTTGATCTTCAACCAAGGGTGATTGGTTTTTTTACAGTGAGTGTTCAAGGCACATGACTAGTGAACAAAGCTATGTCTTTGATATTAAGGTTGTGGACTAGGTCACGTCACATTTGGTGATGGAGCCACAGGAAAGATTATTGGAAAAGAAAAACCAAAATATCTCTAATTACCTATACTTGATGATGTGATGTTGGTAAAGGGCTTGACGGAAAACCTTATTAGCATAAGTCAATTGTATGATCAAAGGCTGAATGGGAACTTTACCAAAGATGGTTATGTTGTCATGGATAATGCTAAATCCCTTGTCATGACCAAAAAGTGCATATCAGACAACTGCTATCTGTGGTTTCCTATTGACTCAAAGCAAGGGTGTCTTGTGTCTAAGCAGAATGAATCTGCCTTGTGGCACAAGCGTCTTGAACTTACCAAATTAAAACTATACAGAAGGCTATGGTGAGAAATGCTGTGATTGGTCTTCCAAATATTAGTAGCTATGAAGGATTTATATGTGGAGAATGCCAAGTTAGGAAAAAATGAGAGTGCCTCATAAACAGGTACTTGTAACTGTTACAAATCACATTCTTGAGCCGATTCATGTTGATCTCATGGGATCCATGCAGGTGAAAATCCTAGGTAGGAAAAGACATGTCATGATATGTGTCGATGATTTTTCCAGATACACATGGATTAAATTCTTAAGAGAGAAATCTGAGTCATTCTAGGTGCTCAAGACACTTTGTCTTCAACTGGAAAGAGAGATAGGGTTAAACATTGTCCGCATTCACACTAATCATGGCAGAGAGTTTGAAAACAATTAGTTTACTAAATTTTATCACTCTGAAGGTATGCACCATGAATTCTCTGCTCCCATCACACCTCAGTAGAATGTAGTTGTTGAACGGAAAAATCACACTCTATAGGAGATGGTCATGCTATGTTTCATACTTATGACCTTTCTTATCATTTTTGGGCAGAAGCTTTGAGTATTGTTTTCCATATACATAATCAAATTGTAATTCGTCTTGGCAGTGACAACAAAAATTATGAAATTTGGATCAGAGGAAGCCCAATGTCAAATATTTTCATATCTTTGGCAATCCGTGTTATATATTAGTTGATCGACATCCAAAGAAAAAATGAGATTCCAAAAGTGATGAAGGAATCTTCTTGGGGTATTCAACAAATAGCAAAGCCTACAAGGTTTATAATAAGCGTACAAAGAATGTTATGGAATCTATCAATATTGTCATAGATGATGCAAATGGGGGAAAAGTTGATGTTGAGGCAAATGAAGAAGATGACGAGTCTATTACAACAGATGTGTATAAATCAAAACCGATTCTTTCACCGACTGTTGATGACAATTTATGTGATATTTCTTAAAATTCTGAACATAGCACGATCTCTGATAATGAAAATGATCAAAAGCATACCAAGCAGCCTTCTAATAGAATTTTGAAGAATCATCCTTCAGTTATATATAGGAGATGTTGGGTCTAGAGTTTCCATCATGAAAAAAGAAAAGGAGGATTATCTCCAAATGATTGGTAATATTTGTTACACATCTCCTGTGGAATCAAAGAATGCAATTGAAGCTCTAAAAGATGAGTGTTGGGTAAATGCTATGCAAGAACTTATGCAATTTGAAAGACATCAGGTCTAGTCTTTGGTTTTACAAGGATAAAAGTCCTAATGTAGTGGAAGAATCAAGATCAAACTCGAAATTAACTTAGAATTCAAAATACCACTACACTAGCAAAATATACAAAATAAAACAGAGATATAAAAAACCTCAACCTACTATATAAATTAAGTTAAGCATGCCTTATCTTTTTGGGAATTAATCTTATAGAGAATGAAAAACGTCACTTACTCTTGTTGATGACTCATATGAAAAAATCAATTCTTCTTTGGATGGAATTCAAGAACACCATGACTTGGGAACCTCTCTATTCTCTGAGAAATTGGGGTTATTGGTTTGTGGAACCAATCTCAAATTGGGAAAAAAACTACAAGAATAGTGTGATTTTTCTTGAGAGCATTTTCGAGAAAGTTTTTCACCAAAAGTTTCCTGTGATCAATTTGTGATCTATTCCATTTTTTCATCTCTCATAAGCGTGAGATACTATAGGAGAAAGTTAAATGTAGGAAGTGTTCCAAATTTTCTCATAACTCCCACGTGTGGGAGTTATCTTTTAAATTTATTTAATTTAACAAATTAAATAATTAATTTAATCTATTAATTAAAAAAATAATAATTAATTAAATTAAGAATTAAATATAATTTAATTAATAGTTTCATTTAAATCATATTTAAATGAACATCTCTCACTTAACCTATAGTTTTAATTCAATTAATTTAATTTAATCAAATTTAATTAAAATAAAATTAATTAATTAATTAATTAATCTTTCATATAATTAATTACTATATTAAATATCGCATATTTAATTTAACCTACATTGAATCATATTCAACTGTATTTCTCTCATAACCTATAGTTTTAATTTGCATCTAATATGCATTAATTTTAACCTATAGTTTTAATAAAAATCCAATTCATATTAAATTAATTACCTCATAAATTAATTTTGAATCATATCCAAAATTATATTTATATTATAAAGTTTAATTAAAATATAAACTTTATATTATAATGTATTATTATACATTATACTATTTTCCTGAGTGAATTTGAACATTTCAAACTCTACCCAAGACATAACTACTATTGGCTTTTTGGCTCTTAATCTCAATTAATTAATTTTAATTAATTAATTAATCAATGTTTTGATGATAACAAACTTAATTTTTAATTACTAAAAATTTTAGTGTTTTAATATATCCATAGCGTAGAGCTCGGAGCAACGATTCCAACACCTCTTGAATCACTCAAATCGGAGCTAAAACGAAGATGATATGCCCAAAACAAGTCTATAGAGAAAATACCATGGTGAATGATGTGGCATAACCAGACCATTTACATGTAGACATGTGGCAGCATGGTTGAATGGTGGATTATTAAGAGATTAACATATGATGGACTATTGATTTTTGGATTGATTTAAAAAAAATGAAATTTAAAAGAAATTTAAAAGGAAAATAAATTTAATATTATTTTATGTTTTTGTCTAACGACTAGTTTTTTACACATGGTATGTTTTTTATTTTTGGATTGACTTTAAAAAGAATGAATTTAAAAGGAAAACGAATTAAAAGAAAAATGAATTTAATATTATTTTATGTTTGTGTCTAATGACTAGTTTTTGACACATGATATATTTTTTATTTTTTAGATTAATTTTAAAAAGAAAATAAATTTCACAAGAAAAAAAATTTAATATTATATTTTGTTTGTATCTAACGACTAGTTTAGTTTAAAATCTCCGCCATTGATTTTTCTTTTCCAAAATCCAATGGTCCAAATTAATTGTGGTTTCTAAAAAGTTTTCCATCTTTATATAAATCATCTTCCTCCAAATTTTGTACAAACAAATTTTACATTTCATAATCCTCCAAAACTCGAAAGTTTCCATTGTTGCTCTCTCTAAGCTTCCAATTTTTTTCTTTTCAGCTTATTCTTGAGAGAGTGTTATTGTATTGTGAGAATAAATTTGTTGAGTGCTTAAACTTGTAAATCCACTCTAGTGAGAGTTGTATTGTGTTCTTAAAAAATTCCAACATTTGTAACGGTTTGATCCTAAACCGTGGAAAGAATCGGGTTTGTTCTTGAACCCTTAAAAAAACGGTGGTGTAACGGTTGGGCTCTAATCCGTGGAAAGAGTCGGAAATATTTTATTCAAATTTCCAAGAGGCACTTGGAGAGTGGAGTAGGTCGAGTTTGATCGAACCACTATAAAAATTACGGTGTCTTCTTCTCTAACTCTTTCCTTTTTATTTTTGCAATTAATTTAAGCAATTTATTGTATGTTTTAGTTTGCTCTTATTTATTTTCTAAATTTTGATAGAATTAAATTATCACACTTTTTGTCATCTTATTTGTTGCATAAATTGAATTTTTCTTATTATTTATAAAAAGTGTATTAATTAGTTTAATTGGGTTAATTTAGAAAAAAAGTTTAATTTTCTATTCACCCCTCCCCCCTCTAGGTTTCCATATCGATTCAGCAATTACCTCAATATCCTTTATGAGCTAGGAAGGGGACTTAATGGATCTACAAATCAAAAGCTTCAATGATATGAGATTGATTGGCTAAACTCATTAACCACATTAACCAATATTCGTTAAATATGGGTACACTCTATTAAAGACCTAGAACTGCACTCTTCTCACTACAAATATATTTCTTTGTCTATGGATATAGACCAATAACAACAAGTTAGTTTTTTACGAGCATTCGTTACATTAACTGAGTCAAAATTTACCATTTTTCCCCCTGAGTTACATTTATATCCTTAAGTACTAGTACTTCTCCAATGAACAACTTGTTTATGGTCCAATCATTAAACAGAAACCCCTCTCGGGCCAGCATCAGAGGGTAGGACCCTTTGTTTAAGTCCTAGAGACACCACTTAAGGGAACACTCATCAACTTACCCTAAAGTCAGAAATGAGTGAAATCCATATTGTATTATTATGTTCCCAGCTCCCTACTCAGTCTTGTCCCCAAAATGATAGACATATTGAGTCGGCGAACTGGCCATTCTCACCCATACAAATCAAAGGACAATCGCTTGTGAATAGAAGTTCATAATACACTCAGGATTAAGACTAAGTTGCCTAGGTCATCCTATTGAAATAGAAACCTAACTAGTCAACGGAGCTATATCTAGTGGTTACTATTTTGCAGTCTGGTCTTATGAAAACTCTTTGCATAGGATACCCCCACTTGCATGTCACCTACATGAACGTGTTAGATAATTATGTTTGTATCAAATAGAAAGTGTGTCGTATCCATAGTGTCACTAGGATAAAGTACCTATCCTTATCCCTATACTATAGACCCTTTATGTTATATGTGAACATTGATCCTTGTATGTCTTCACATACAGTTCAAGACTCATAAGACAACCTAGGATGTCAGTTTATTAAATTTATGCTTATTAAGATAAAACAAATACAATGCAACTAATAAATTAATGAAATAACCTCGACAACTTTTTATTGATAATAGTCAATTATTTACATTTTCTATTTAAGAGTTTTAGGGCATAAAATCCAATAGGTTTCTCGTCCTGTTTCAGCAAATGTCATTGGCACCAAATGGATCTTTAGGAACAAATCTGATGCAGATGGAATGGTTACAAGAAATAAAGTTTGCTTGGTTGCTCAACAGTACTCTCAAATAGATGGTGTTGACTTTGATGAGACATTTGCTCCTATGGCTCACTTGGAAGCCATTAGACTTCTGCTAAGTATTACTTGTTTGCTAAAGTTCAAACTTTATTAGATGGATATTAAAAGTGTCTTCCTTCATGGGTACTTGAATGAAGAAGTTTATGTCAAACAACCTACAGGCTTTGTTGATCTAGTTCATCCTGATCATGTGTACAAGCTAAAAAAAGCTCTGTATGGTCTGAAACAAGCACCTCGTGCTTGATATGATCACTTATCTGAATTTCTTCTTAAGTAGGGATATGTGAGTGGAGGAGTTAACAAAATGCTATTTGTGAAGAAAGAAAAAGGGAGTCTTGTGATTGCTCAAGTTTATGTGGATAATATAGTGGTCGGAGGAATGTCTTAGCATCTTGCAGATCTTTTTGTCAATCAAAGGTAAACTGAATTTGAAATGAGTTTGGTGGGTGAACTAACATATTTCTTGGGATTTCAGATCAAGCAGCTTAAGGATGGAATATTCATCTCTCATATGCAAAAGGCTTGGTAAAAAAAATTGGGCTTGAAAAGGCTCGTACAAAGGAAACTCCTGCCCTTACACATGTCAAAATGTCTAAAGACTCAGATGGGTCTTGTATTAATGAGAGTTTGTACTGAAACATTATTAGGAGCTTTCTTTATCTCACTGCTAGTAGACCAGACATTGTTTTTGCTATTGGTGTATACGCCAAATATCAAACCAAACCTAAAGCAAATCATTTGTTGGATGCCAAAAGAATCATCAAATACATCAATGGACATGTGAATATGGTCTTTTGTACTCTTTCGACACTAATAGCTCCTTGATAGGCTATTGAGATATAGATTGGGTTGGAAGCTCAGAAGATCGGAAAAGCATTTTTGGTGGATGTTTCTTTTTGGGAAACAATTTGGTACCCTGGTTCAGCAAGATGTAGAATTATGTGTCTCTTTCTACTGCTGAAGCCGAATATGTTGCCATAGCAAGTAGCTACAATAAAATTTTATAGATGAAACAGATGCTCAGAGAATACAATGTCACACAAAATGCTATGACATTATGCTTGTTGGATTGTATGTTCTAAAACTCGCAGTTTGTAAAGTTAAACATATTCTATTATCAATAAAGATGTTATTCAACATTTCTTCAATAAAGTTGTTATTGAATCTATAAATTGCATTCGTAAAATCTAAATCCAATAAACTAAGATCCATGGCTATTACATGAATACTTGAACTTTATGTGGAGACATAAAGATGGATCAAGTTCGAGTAAATAACCAAAGTAGTCTATAGTATATGAATAAGGATGGGTACCTTATTCTGGTAACACTATTGGATATGACCTACTCTATAGTTAATATTGATGGAACTCTAAATAGAGCACTAGTGAGTGGAAGCGGATCGTTCCAAGTTTCATTGAGAAAGAACTCAAAACATTACAATCTATAAGAACAGATTATGCATATACTATAAATTACAATATGCTTCTTATAAGAATGAACAAGGGATAGAGTATGCAAACCTTTGAAGAACCTTCTTCAAGTATCCCTCGATCTTTCAGCAACTCGTTCAACAACACGAACTTGAGCACAACGATCAGAACTCGATCTCAACGAATGACTGGATGAATCTCGATCACAATCAAGTTCAATTCGATCCTTGAACCTCGAGCGGAACTAGAACACCACAACAAGAGTTACCTTAGTATTCTCGATGTGAGAATCTAGGAGTTGTAGGCTCTTTGTGACTTTGGATTGAGGAATGAAGGAGGTAAACGATCGAGTAAACAATCAAGTAAGTGGGAGATGGATGAAGTCTATCGTATAGACTAGATACTCGATCGTTTAGTAAGAAGAAACCTATCGTATAGACTTGCTACTCGATTATGTAGTATCAAATAACTATCGTATAGTAAACTCGATACTCGATCGTTTAGGCTATGAGACACTATCGTTTAGTAAAATGCTTTTACTCGATAGTTAATTCTTTTGTCAAACGACACAAAAATGAATAAACACCTTATTTTGGAAAATCATTTTCCTTTTATCTCACAGTTACAATAACCGTGTATAACCGCCCACTCAAGTTGGTTATTAAAGAAAAAGATTAAATAATTATCATATAATTAATATATTATAAATAAATATGATAACCAACTTATCATATTATATTTATAACTTATAGTTTAAATATTTCATCATATGAAACATATAAACCATAGTTCTTTTCCTTTTATATGGTATTTAATATAAATCATATTTATATTAATTTCTCCAATTAATGTATCTAATACATCAAATCAATTATATCACATATAACTGAATCAATTTAATTATATCATATATAATCAATTTCCTCTTGTTAATTTGAACACATCAAACTAACCCAAAATCTGATTCTTAACTTGAACCCATTGAGCTACCAAGGGGACCTTATGGACTTGTAACTTGAAGCTCCAACGATACATGAATGAGAAAACTCTTTAATCATGGATCCACCATTCGTTAACTGTTGGTCACTCCACTAAAGACCAACAGCTGCACTCTTCACACTACAGATATATTTTTGTGTCTATTGGATGTAACCAGTCAACAGTGCGATGACCCTTCACAAATCACTCGTAAGTACAGTTGGGCCAATTTTCTTCTAAACCATTTAGAAGTCCACATTTTACCAACTTCTCAATCCTATTGAGTTTAATGTGACCTAACCTTAGATGCCAAATATGGGTGTTTTCCTTAGGAGAAACCCTTGGTCGTTTTGTAGTTGTTGTTGTTTGACCTTAGTACATACAAGTTATTTTCCATTGAACCAAAACTAATCTCCATACCATTTTTAAAAATAGATACTTTATTTTCAGAAAAGAAGATGGAATAACTTTGTTCAATCAGACAAGAAACTGAAATTAAGTTCCTCTTGATATGAAGAACTACACAAACATTATCCAGTAACAGATAACGTTTCTTGTCTAAAAATAACTTAAGCCTGCCTATAGCAATAGCTGAAACAACCTCACCAATACCGACTCTAAGAGTCATCTCTCCATCTTCCAACTTTTTCCAGGAACTAAATCTTTGATGGGAAGAACATACATGGTTAGTAGCACCTAAATCAAGTATCCAGGCAGAATCATCATTCTCTACCAAACATGTCTCTAAGACAAATAAATCACATTTATCGTCTTTAGACTTTTTCCTCTTCTAGAGAGTAGTGGGATCAGTATCAAAACCTATATAAGCTCTAAGTTCCATTCCAGAGAACAATTGCTTTCTCTTTTAGTCCCTCGACATTCAAGAAAGACTGGAGATTACTTTGGGAACTGACACTACTAGTTTCTTTGTCATCAATCCCATTTTACTCAAAAAGTGAGAACTTTCATTCAAACAATTCTTGCAATGAGTCCATGATCTCACATCCAATGACCATATTCTCAACCCTTTTGGCCAATGGAACAGGTATGCTTGCCAAAACGTGAAGTTGGGCCATCGTCTTCATCCATACCTCATATTCATTACGAACAATTCGCGGTGCATTAGGGTTTGGAACTTGAGGACACTCCTCAACCATGACAAACTCGAGGTCGTTTACCACGAAGTATGTTTTAATAGACTCTTTCCAACGTATGTAATCAGTCAAATTAGAAAAAGCAACTAACGGAAAATCAAGCATTGATATGTTACTGAAAAAACAAACATATTGATCTACGTTAGATTTTAGAAAATACTCTTTTAAAACAAAATCCAATCTGGTTTAGCAAAATCTAAATGAACCCCGTGTGACATCTAGTTTTGTAATGATGCTTTCGTGGTTTAGGAAAAAAGCCACCGAAGAGTAGTCAATTTATCCCTCCTCTGAATTGAGACACTATCAACCAATCATTACACCGGAACAACTCTTGTTCCTATAACGAATAACCATCATTGATTTGGTCAATAAATCATTAACTTGCTTAAAAAAATTTCGTAAGTGTGACCTTTCATTTTAGAACCTAGAGTTCCACCCCAAGCAACTAATCCGAAGGGGAAAATCTGATTGGGGTAAAAACTAAAGCAACCCTATCCATTTATGGAGTTTGCCTTGATATTGACCAACCGCACAAACCATCCGAAGGGGGACACTCCCAAGGCGCCACGAGGCCATGCAAGAAGATCTCACGATGCAAACCAATAAAGGAGACTGTAAGACATGTTGGAACACGTCATTCACTCACTTACTATAAATACTCCCTCCGTTCACCTTGATATTGACTCATGCAAACACCATCCAAAGGGGGACGCTCTAAGGGCACCACAAGGCCAAGCATGAATCTCATGGCGTGAACATTAAGGGAGAAACATTAGTGGAATTGACATATCATATATATCTTTTCCTCCCACTGAGTATTTTAAGAACCTAGGGTTTATTTACCTAGAAAAACCATAGCTAATTATTTTAACTAAGTGGTTATTTAAGTTAGCCCAAAAGTAACACTTACTTTGGAAAGTTAAACAATTTTTTATCAACATTCATTAAACTCTTTAACGAACATATAATCAACTATTGCATGCTTGTAGCAAATCTCTCTAATTCACCTTTCCAAGTAGGTTCCCAGGTAGGGGTGTTTCATTTCCATTAACTTAAATACTCTAGCCTAGCCAGAACCCGTCTTAGACAAAAAGTTCCTTATAAATAGATTTATTACAAATTTAATTTTTTATTCAAATCAATTTAATCCTATTAAATCGATTTAAAAGATTAAATGTAGGTTTCTAATCTCATTCGAACCATGAACTTAGGTCTATCTCAATCAAATTTTAGAACCCTTTTAAAACATGAATTTACCTAAGTTTGCATGCAACTCTTGGTTATCGATTTTAATTCTAATTTCATTAATTATAACTCTTATAAAAAATGAAACAATCAAAATCAACCACAATTCGAAGCAACACTCACCAAGAATTTATAACTCTTATAAATAACCTAAGTGTCATGCTTCATGCAATGTTCATTCATTACTACTTTATATAACTCTTATATAACAAAGTAATGAATCAAACATACATGCTTTCATACACCCTTATACTATAACACTTATAATATAAAGATGATGCATGCATAAATATAACTCTTATACTATATGATGCATGAGCATGTTGTAACATAATTTAATCATGCAATCTACTATATTATAACACTTATAATATAAAGATGATGCAGAAATAAATGCATAACCTAAGTTGGGTTTTAAATCTATATGTCATACTTATGGTATATAAACTAACATACATCTCATGTACATTAAATAAAATATGATGGACTGGGATAATATGCCTCAAAATCCAAAATAAAACTAACTATTACATTGAACCATCGAGTCGACCGGTTCAAACAAGCAAACCGGGTCTTGAACCGCCCAGGTGAATCCTTGTTCCACTGATCGTGTAGCTTTTCCTTATGATCGTCGAGTAATGTTGGTCGAGTAACCACGATCATGTAGCAACGATCGAGTACCTTTGACTATGTGATGAAGCATGAAGACCACTCGATTGTGCAGTGCATCGAATTTAAACGCATGCCTAAACGATCGAGTAGACGAAACTATGCGAGAAGCATGATCTTCTAGATGATCGAGGAGCAAACGACGAGTATCACATACTGAGTGATCGAGTAGCCCGTGACTATACGATGAAGCATGCTGGCATACACGATCGTTTAGTGCGCGTGCCTAGCATGGAACGAGTATAACATACTCAACGATTGTTTACCCCCATCGTTTACATGATCGAGTAGCCAACGCAAAACGATTGAGTAAACATTTTACTCGTTCGTTTAGCATCAGCCATATGATCGTTTAGTAAATGCTATACGATCGAATTAAAACTTTTCTACTTGACCGTTTAGCGAAATCTAAACGATCGTTTAGCCTCGGCTACACGATACGACCAACGCTTGGTCTTCTTCTTCCTCGAAGTGAACTGCATCTCCATGCTTAGAAACTTCATCGCGATCAACTAAAAACTCTTCAAACACTTTGAATACAGACTCGATAGCAAGTTAATTATGCCCAAAAACACAGGGGCCCTTACAAATTAACTTTGAAAGGTAAAAGAAAATATTAAAACAGAGGCAATTATCCTGAAACATCCATCAAACCATCCACAAAAACATTTAGCACTTAAATGCATTATAGAAATATTTAAAACCCACCATGACTGTAAAGAAAGTTCAATACTGCAATGGAATTTGGAATATCAAAACAACCTAGCTCTGATACCAATTGAAGGAACTCTAAATAGAGCAGTAGTGAGCGGAAGTGGATCGTTCCAAGTTTCATTGAGAAAGAACTCAAAACATTACAGTCTACAAGAACAGATTATGCATATACTATAAATTACAGCATGCTTCTTATAAGAATCAACAAGGGATAGACTATGCAAACCTTTGAAAAACCTTTCTTCAAGTATCCCTCGATCGTTCAGCAACTTGTTCAACAGCATGAACTCGAACACAACAATCAGAACTTGATCTCAATGAACGACTGGATGAACCCTGATCACAATCGAGTTCAACTTGATCCTCGAACCTCGAGCTGAACTAGAACACCACCATAAGAGTTACCTTGGTATTCTCAGAGTTAGTTGGTATTCTCGGTGTGAGAATCCAGGAGTTGTAGGCTCTGTATGACTTTGATTGAGGAATAAATGAGGTAGACGATCGAGTAAGTGGGAGATGGATGAATTTTATCGTATAAACTAGATACTCGATCGTTTAGTAAGAAGAAGCCTATCGTATAGACTTGCTACTCGATCGGGTAGTACCGAGTAACTATCGTATAGTAAACTCGATACTCGATTGTTTAGCCTATAAGACACTATCATTCAGTAAAACACTTTTATTAGATAGTTAATTCTTTTGTCAAATGACACAAAAATGAATAAACATTTGATTTTGGAAAACCATTTTCTTTTTATCTCACAGTTACCATAACTGTGTATAAACTCCCACTCAAGTTGGTTATTAAAGAAGAAGATTAAATAATTATCATATAATTAATATATTATAAATAAATATGATAAAAAACTTATCGTATTATATTTATAACCTATAGTTTAAATATTTCATCATATGAAACATATAAACTATAGTTTTTTCCTTTTGTATGGTATTTAATATAAATCATATTTATATTAATTTCTCTAATTAATGTATCTAATACAATTTAATTTGAACACTTCAAACTAACCCAATATCTGATTCTTAACTTGAACCCACTGAGCTACCAAGGGGACCTTATGAACTCGTAGCTTGAAGCTCCAACGGTACGTGAATAACTGACTAAAGTCTTTAATCACGAAATCCACCATTCGTTAACTGTTGGTCACTCCAATAAAGATCGACAGCTGCACTCTTTGTACTACAGATATATTTATGTGTCCATTGGATATAACCAGTCAACAGTGCGTTAACCCTTCATAAGTCGCTTGTAAGTACAACTGAGCCAATTTACTGTTTTTCCCTTGTAGTTACATCTAATTCTTAAGTACCACTGGTTCCTCTAATAAATAATAAGTCATAGTCCTACTATGACCGAGTCTTCTCTTTCCAAGAGAGGGTGTGGCCACTATGTTCAAGACCTAGAATCAACCCTTAAGGGAGCAATTTATCTACTTACCTCTATTTCGGGGAAGGAGTAAATTCCGTCTTGTGTAGCTGAGTTCCTAGCTCCCTAATCAGACAAATCCCTAAAATGGTAGGCTTGTTGTGTTGGCAATCTGGCCACCCTCACTCATACAAATCAAAAGACAGCCGTTATGAGCAGGAGTTCCCAACTCACTAAGGATTAAGGTCATATCACCTATGGTCATCCTAGTGAAATGTAAGTCTCAATTATGAACGGCGTTATATAAAGAGACTAATCATTTCGTGGTCCGGTCTTATGCAAACTCTCTGTATAGGATACCTCTTCTTGCATGTCTCCATATGAATGGTCCGGATCAGACAATTTGTAGCATTTTACAACACTTGTAACATCTACAAAGTAGGTCGTATCTGTAGTGTCACTAAGATAAGGTATCCCTATTTTATCCTAATACTACAGACCATTTAGGTTATTATTTAAGGCATGATCCACTTGTATGTCTCCACATACATGTTTAAGTTACATAAAACAACCTCGGATCTTAGTTTATTGGATTGAGTAAATGCTTATAAAATAACACTTATTTTATTAATAACAATATGTTTACAAAGTATTTACAAACTACGAGACTATTAGGAGAATTAGGACATCAATCCTAGCAATGACAAGTTGTTGTAAAGGTGCTACAAACGAAGTGATCCTAATTTGTTCATGTATTGACATGAGGAGTGGGGGCATCCTATGCAATAAGTTTTCATAAGATCGGACCGAGAAATTAGTCACTCTCACTTTATAACACTGTTTACTATTTAGGATGACTATTTCACTTAGATGACCTAGGTAACTTGATCTTAATCCTGAGCTAACTATGAAATCCTGTTTATTCGGGATTATCCTTAGATTTGCATAGGTGAGAGTTGGCTCAACAACTCAGCTCAATAAGTTTCCCATTTCAAGGATAAGACCGAGTAGATAACTGGAGACATAGGGTGCAAAATGGAATTCACGTCTACCCGATTTAGGAATAGGAGATAGATTTTTGTCTTAAGTACTGAATCCAGGTCTTGAACAGAGGGCCCCACCTTCTCATTGGCCCGAGAGGGATCCAATTTAGTGATTGGATCATAAACCAATTGTTCACTATAGGATCAGTAGGAACTTAAGGAGAGCAAGGCATAATATCGGGGGTAAAACAATATGTTGACCCAACCATTATTAAGAACAACCTATGAATAGTCGACTTACTGATTATGGTTAAATCATATGGACACAAATACATTTACAGTGAGGAGAGTGCAACTATCGAGCTATAGTAGTGTGACTTGATAGTTAACGAATACTAATTAATTTGGTCTAAAGAGTGTTAGCCAATTAATCTTAAATTTTTGGAACTCATGATCTATAGGTTCATAAGGTCCCTCTAGTAGCTCGTAAAGCATGAACACCTTGAATTAATAAATTCAGTGAATTTGCAATAATATCAATTTGAATTGTTCAAATTGAATTTCAATTTGAAAATGTTCAAATTGGGTTTGAATTTGAATAAGTTCTAATTCAAATTAGGATTTGTAGAATTATATTGGATATAATTAACGTTTAATTTGTTAAAATTAAACGAAATTGGAGAGTTTATAATATTTCAATATCAATTTAAATATTAATTACATGAATAAGATTCATGTTTAAAATGTGTGTGATTAATTTAATATTTGATATTAAATTATTTAATTAATTAAATATGCGTAATTAATCAAAAATCAAATTAATTTCAAATTTCAAATTCAATTTGAGAAATTGAATTTTGAAATTTTGAAATTGATTAATTGTGAATTAATCAAATTGTTTTTAATTAATTTCGAATTGATTAAAAAATGGAAATTAAGTTTTTGAAAATACGAAAAATTGTTTTTTGAATTCTCAAAGTGAAAACACCCCACTTCTTTGAAGTAGGAGGTGTTTCCACATTAATCACACACAATTCCCACTTGGAATAACAACTTGGAGCTGGCATGAAGATGTTTGTTTAGTGCTTGCATGATAGAAGTGGATAAAAACTCCTCCAATTTGTTGAGATTAAGGGAGATGAAAGGCTATTGAAAAAGTTTTTGGAGGTTCTTCTTCTTCCTCTAAAACTCAAAAGAAAACCTTTACAAATTAACTCAAGTTCGACTTCTACCACTCAAATTCAAGGTTGGGAATACTAGAGAAGATCTCTTGGTGGTTCACTATCAATTTGAAGCTGAATTTGTGTGATGAGCAGCTTGGAATTGGAAGAATTCATCAAAGGTATGTTATTAAGAAGATCTCTTCTTAAATTTCTGTTTAAGCATGCTTTTAGAACTCAAATTAAATGTAATCAGAGTGCTTATTGATTCTGTTTGCTTCCGTTTCATACTTGTATATCCCATCAATATTGCAACAATTTGAGTGCCATAAATATTTCTAAGAACCCAGTCAAACATAGTAGAACAAAACATATTGACATCAAATACCATTTCATTTGAGAATGGGTAGAAAGTAAATAAATCCTCTTGGAATATATTCAAAATCAAAATCAGATTGCTGACTCTCTGTACCATTTATTTTTAGCAACTAATCAAATTTTGCAGACGGGCTGCGAAGGGATTAAGACCCATTTCATAAAAGCAGGACACGTGGCATGATGCTGGTGCATGTCAAGGGACAGATCACGGTAAGTTGAAAAATATTTATAATTTGTTTTTTTCATAATAACTCTCATCAGTTGTGTTTTGTAGGAAAGAACTTTTTGAATTTTTGCATACCCACGATCTTTTTAACTCTCTCTATGTTCATGATTTCTCTCTGGTGGTTGCAAACAAAATAGTGAGTACATGAAGAGGAACTCATACTTCCGAACCAAAAATGGTGCACTACAAAGAAAAGGCAAAAAAAAAAGATCATTGAATCTTTCGATGAAATTGTTCTGTCAAATTATGTGGAAGCAGACCACACTTCAAACCCTGATGTCAAGACTGAGATTCAAGTCGATAGTGTGCCCTCCCCTAGTGCGAAATAGAAAAGAACAACTCGGGCCATGAAAGTATAAGGGGAGAAAAAGAAGGGAGAAACCTCTCTCAGACTTACCATGGAGGATCTAGTTGGTCCTAGTATTGAGGTGGATGCATCTCACTTTCCATATGACTCTCAGAGCCCTTCAGGTATGTTGCCTTGCATATCTCCCCTGAAGTTAAGAATATTGCTAAAATTGTCGAAGTCATACATGTTGTTGAGAAAGGTCAATCTTTGAATATTGAAATTATAGAAAAAGGGTCTAGTGTTTCTAAAATTGTTGAACCGTTAAGGTATAGTGGGTCTTATAACAGTCCAAATGTTGGTGGTGTTGAGTCAAACACTGTTGTTCTTGCTCTAGATACTGATGCTATTGCGAATGAGGCATTAAATGTGTTATCAAATGTCATTACATTTAAGGTGTTGAATGTGTTGAGAATGAGAATGATCATAGAAATACTAATAGTTAGAGTGACAAAAGGAACTTAAGTAAGTCGAGTTCTAAAACTGAATCTAATAATAACGAATCCGATAAGGCCAAAGATAGTGGGAGTTCTTCTAAAAAAGTGATCAACGCTCTAAGGATAAGAAATTAAATGAAAGTCCAACCAACCTTATTGATGACTCTTCAGACGAAAATGTACCGGCAAGTCAGTTGAATCTAAAGGAAAAGGGAAAATGTGTTAGTAAGGATGCTGGTACTCAGAAGATAAACTCTCAAAATAATTATGTTTATGACATTGAAGTGGTTAATGTAGAAGAGAATAATTCTGTTGAAGCTCGGGATGTGCAGATTGAGGACATTAAAAAATCTAACACCAAGAAAAGAGTGAAAAGAAAGATATCCCTTTCGTGCGTCTAGATGGTATATCCTTCCACACTGAAGACAGTGCTAAGATGTGAAAATTTGTTGTAAACAGGAGGATTACTGTTGAAAAAAACATTTCAGAACAAGCACAAGACTGTTTGGAAATTATGAGTTTACTTGTGAAGGTTGATATTGTTTACTTTGTGTTGGACCAAAGGCCATACTACCTTCATTTGATTTGTGAATTTTATGTAAATATCTCCCTTCAGTTTAATAATGCAAGCAACTCATACTAAAGAAAGTTTCATGTGAGAGTTCACTGCTTTGTATTTTCTGCATCTATCATTAACAAATTTATGAACCACTAAATCCCTGAAGATGTTACTGAGTAGCGACGGTCTATGTCTGATTTGGTTTTTGAACTTATAGGGGGTTTCAAATGTGCTTGGCACAACAAAGGTCAATTGCCTTGTTTTGATCTCAATGTGAAGTATATACTGCTCCATAAGATAGGGATTGAGAACTGGTGTCTTTATTCTTAATCAAATTAAACATCACATTGATTCTCAAGCCATCAAAGTTCTCTTGTGTTTTCCTAGACTTATTTATGGGATTCTACTCACTCAAAAGCCTAACCTTCTCATGGACTCGGAAGTTCCTTGACCTCCTTCTCCTGCTTTTTCATTCAGTTACAGATTGTATGAGGGAAAACGTGCTCTTGACCTGGTTCACACTAATGCCCCTGTGACTGAAAGTGGTCCAATTAGGAAGTTTCTTCTAACTTCATGCAGGAAAAAGGTAGTGCATGTGCTGACAAATGAATTAATGGATCTTGGTGATTTGGCTCAGAATATCCCTGCTTGCAAGTTTGAGGTGGATGACATGTTGAATTTTCATCGTAACACTTTGGATGGTCTTGATCAGGATGGAAACTTTGGTGCACAGGATGATGATGTGGATGATTGTTGATGTCTTCTTTTTTGCTTCTCTTCTTTAGTTTTTTTAAGCATGGAAAAAAGGGGGGAGAAGTTGTGGTGGTGGTTTTCTGTTTCTTTTCTCTGTTTTATTCCTACTGTTGTTATGAATGGTGTGGTTTGTTTTTCAGGCTGTTGCCGTTATGTTCTGTTTCTCAGACTGTTATGATCTGTTTCAATGACATTGTAGTTCTGTGTGTCTGACTATGTTGATTAATTTTATTTTTGCCAATGCTTAAAATTGCCAAAGAGAGAGTTTTATTAGAGTTTGTGTGGTAGACAATATTTGTTTAAATATCTCAAATGTTATGAGATGTGTCTATGCATTGGTGGTTTCAGGTAGAGAAATGTCTACAACAATGTTGATCCTGCAAAATATGTTCCTTATTGGTGGTTTCTTTTGTTGTTTTATTCTCATGATATTTTTTTTTCCTTTTTAACTCACGATTGCTATAGTAGTTAGGGTTGGCCACTGTGTTTCCATTACTCATATTTAAAGGGTTCATTGTCTTTCTAAAAGGTTGATCCTATTATTTTTTGTGTGAACCTTATATCTAAAAAAAATCAACTTAGTGTGTATTCAATCAACTGTGCAAAGTGTTGACAGAGTTGTGCTTTGTGAAGACGTACTTTATGTTCCTCACATCGAGGGAAAGAAGATTCTTTTGATAAGAGATTCTCAAGCTTACAGGGAGCCTAAGCCATTCGAACAAAAGGAATTTTGTTCTTAGAAGGAAAGATACAATTCCAGTGGGAAGGAATCTCACAATTTGAAGGGAGCTCACATCTTACAGAGAGGGAGTCTGGATCTTAGAGGGAGCCTAAGATTTGTTTCACTAATAATACAACTTAGAGGGAGTCTAAGATACCGTGAGAAGGAGTCTCACACCTAGGGGGAGCCTAGGTTATTAGTTGTGTGATAAAATTGTACGAGAGTCACTATAATCGTGCATCCATTACAGATAAGTACTGCGTTATAGTTGCTTATCATTGATATTAGTGAAGTTATCTTTCTAGGGCACACTGCACCCTAGATATAGATGATTAACACTAAACTGGATTATCAATCTTTGGTGTTATTTTATCTATCCTGCATATCTGATTATAATCTTGTGGAATGCTATAACATTGACCATAACATTGTTAACGTGTAGTAGATACCTTCTTATTGTTTCCTCACTCTTAATCAAGATCAATATGCCTCTGTCAACCACAATCCAACACATATTCAAGGGTATCCAAAAAAGTTACACAAATTGTCAGATAGTTACAACTAGAGCGAATCCAAAGTATCAATATTAGAAGATCTCTACATAAATTTTAAACAAAATGAAAATTAGCTAAGGAACTTCCATACAAACTTAGAGGATTATTGTTATTGGAACCTAAACAATTTTTTAAGTGGAACAATTATGTGGTGGAAACTGGAGGCTAGCCACCCACAATTGAAACCAAGGGTAACTACATGGAAGTCACATCATCTCTCAGAAATCGACGTTCATGTTTCTCGAGAAGGTGCACATAATCTTAAGAAAATTGATTTTAATCTTTTTAACAAGATTTCATCATCACCTCACAAGAAATCGATTTTCATCTTTCTCGAGATGGTGTACAAATCTTAAGGAAATCAATCTTCATCTTTTTTACAAGAATGCCACCTTACCTCTCAAGAAATCAATTTTTATCTTTCTTAAGACGGTGCACAAATCTTAAAGAAATTGATTTTCATCTTTCTGACAAGATTGTCTCATTTCCTCTCAAGAAATCAACTTTCATCTTTCTTAAGACGGTGCAAAAATCTTAAAGAAATTGATTTTCATCTTTCTGACAAGATTGTCTCATTTCCTCTCAAGAAATCAACTTTCATCTTTCTCAAGACATGTGGAGAAATTTTGAAGAAATTGATTTTCATCTTTCTTACAAGATTGCCTCCTCACCTCTTAGAATTTGATTTTCATCTTTCTTGAGATTGTGTAAAAATCTTAAGGAAATCAACCATCGGTATTAATAAAGCATTGCAAGTTAAAAGAAGTTATACTCTCAAATTGGGCCAAACCTCACAACTTGACATGAGAGTGAGGGCTAATATTATGGGTAATTTTGAACCAGAGGGTATAATTGATATTTAGAAATGATAAGGTTAAAAAGAAGCGTGATACAATCAATCCAAAAGTAGAAACTGAGGACCAAAATGAGCCAAGGAATAGGGGGCTGGCTTGGGCCTGGCCCAAGCCAGCATGCTCAATCTCGGTCTTGCCAAATATTTAATGGGGCATGCATTACACATGTCTCGACCTGAGAGAGCATTTTAAGCCCAAGATATGGCCCAAACAAGATGTTCGATCGAGGCCAAGGTCGGCCTTAGCCAAAAATAAAATCGAGCCCGCCTCTTGGTTCGGTAGGTCATCTAATTATCCTAAGGTGATTCCAAAATCCTAGGGAACAACCTAGGTTAACTTTTCCTATAAATGTACCCCTTATGACTCCTTATGAGGTATCTAAAACTTCTGATTTCTTCTCCATTCTATAATTCTCTTACTGATTTAGGTATCAGAACTTCTTTTCTTTGTTTTGCGTGCTCTCTTCCATGAATTATAAATTTATCATTGTTGTCATATGGAGGTCATGTACGTTTTTCTTTGCTCCATCAACTGAACGTTTGAAAAACTAAATATATATATATATATATAATTTGAAGATTGAGAAACAATCATTTAAACTTTGGGGGAAAACAAATTACATTTAAAAGATAGGATACGAAAAAAGATTTAAATAGATTTTTTTAATCCCATGAACATAGAGATTTTCCATATATAGTGGATAACAATTCCATGGATGAGCATATCTTGAAAGAGAAGCTGGTTTGAGTAACAAAGCTTTGGATATATTCTCTTCCACCAAACAACTATTTTATATTGGAGATGAAAGTTGAAGATTAGATTTTGGCTTTTTGTGCAACATTAAAGAGATTGAAAATAGATTTGAAGCATTTAGGAATCCTTTGTGTGTTTATTATGTTGTTTCTAGCTAATAATAATAATAAAAGAAACCAACCTTTAAAAAGAACATCTTCTAGATCGAATGAGTTGTGTATTCTTTAGATTAAAAATATTTTGTTGCGTGACTTTTCATTACGAAAGTAACAATATAATTATAAATATTTGGTTTGTAATAATTTATTTTTAAATCTGTAACCATTTACCTCTCGAAAATTAGTATTTAACAACTTATTATTTGTACATTAAAATTTATACCAATTTATTCTTTAAAGTGAAAAAACTCCATCAAATTTAAATGTCAATACATTTACACCCAAGATGCACCCATACCTTATTACAGATTTTTAATTTGAATTATAAAATCGAATTTCCACACCAAAAAGAAAACTTTCTTACAAAAATAGTAAATCAACGTGTATCTATCTCTCAAAAATAAATTTCTCTCACGAAATAATTTTAAGAAGATAAAAAGCTTTGAAGGAAAATCAACAAATTAAAATTGAAGAGAAATATTGAAAGATTGGGAGATGAGAGATAATTGTATCAAAAGGAGGGGAATATGAGATTTAAATAAAAGTTGAACTTTGATTTAAAAAAATAAATATATATAATAATAATAAATCCAAAACATGGAAAGTGGCCGCTGGCCATCTTTTCTCTTTATTTTTCTTATTTTGCAATTTGACTATTGGTCAAAATTTTTAAAACTTTTTGTTTAATCTTTTTTAAAATCAATTCCTTTTTCTTTTTAATTCTAAAAGGGAATATTCAAATAACGTCAAATGTCACGATTTGAGCCTCTAATGTTTCACCACAACTTCTTCATTTAACATCGATTTGATTGATTCAAAACGTGTTAAAGTTGTCTTTTCTAAATCTACACAATGAACATTTTAAAACACTAAAATCATCAATAAATAATTTTTTTTTTAATCATCAAAACGTACAATATTATTTGAGCTTATAAAGCTAATAATCAATAGTATAACAAATAACAAAAGCAACTCTCAAATATATGAGTAGTGTTTCATACATCCATTAGTATATCGATTGTATTTCATGCAATCCATTATTATATTTCAGGTATATAATAAATAAGAAGTACATACATCAGACATCCATCATTGTATTCTAATTATATATTATAAATACAATAGATATCAATCAAATTTCAAGTATATCAATAGTATATCGATGAGGGTGCTAGGTTCGTGTCAACCTAGTTAAGATGTTCTAATTTGCCTCCTGACCTCGTGTTCCCAATAGTCTTTTGAAAAAAGTATATCAATAGTATACCAGATATCAAAAAGCTTTCAAGTATATTCAAGTATACCAGATATCAACAAGTCTCGTAAAATAGCAAGTGAATAAGAGATTTTAACCGCCCGAGTGATTTTTCAAACTTTTCCAAATTAGTAATTGGGACAGGTCTATTTTTATTGCCATTTTTTGCAAAATTAAAAATTTGAAGACCCTCGCCTAATTTTTGTACTTTTTTTTTCCTAATTGTGCAACTGCCCAAATAATGAAATATGAAATTCAAAATGGATGATTTAATTTTCTCCTTAAAATTTTTATTAAATATTTAGCACGATTAAAGGAAGGATTTCTAAGTATACAACAAGATTTCTAAGTACACAACCTTATTCCTAAAATAGACTATAGACAAATTCAAGCTATCTAAATCCCCAACTACATATAATTAACTCATCTAAATCTATATCTCAAGATTAAAATATTGAACATACACGCCAACACATTTGTAGAGCGTTTATGTTAGAGAGTATTTGAACTACAATTCTAATCAAAAAGAACTTTTTCAAGTGTACAATCAAACCTAAAAGTGATTCAAACGACATTTTACTAAAGTGAGAGATTATAATTGAAGTACTTTTTTGTGCTCCACATGTACTTATTTTATAATTACCACTATCAAGGAGCCGAGATTCGATGAACAAAGTGACACATCTACTAGCATAAAAAGTAGATAAATAATAGTGTAATAATAGGCAAAAGGCAAGAGGACAAGTGCAAATATAATAATCTCCATCCCTATACTTGCATAAAACTTAATGTTGTTATTATAAATATAACTTAGAAAAGTATGTTGTCATGCATGCATGCCACGACCAATAATCCTCTTTTGTATATAATTGTGTTGAATATTTATTAATATTTACGATTTTGATTTTACGATTTAGAGAAATAGATAGTTATAAATATAGAAATTAAACAAATTTAGAGAAATAGATAGTTATAAATATAGAAATTAAACAAAAAAATATTAACAAATATAGCATAATGTAAGAAATTACAAAGATAGTAAAATTTAGATAATTGGTAAGAGTCTATCAACTACACAGTCTATTGCTGATAAACTTTGCTATGTTTGCAATTTTTTTAAAATGTTATTATATACACTTGGTTATTATCTCTAAAAATGCTATCAATTGTAAGTATTCTTAGAGATGTGCGCTATATAAACTTTCTAATCATAAAGATGCATCTAACTCTATAATATATATTATTCTCTTAATAGTAAACTGTTTTTCTTCTGTTTGTGAATGCATCTAACACATTATTAGTGAACCTTATATATCTCTATGTCGATTCTTTCTTGCTTTACGTTTTTGTCTTCTTTATTTGTCGATTTCATCAATTATTACATTTTTGTCTTTATTAGTTTAATATTAATTTAATAGTTTCCATTTGTAGGTAAATTAAAAAGGATATATATATCCATAAAATGGAGGCGTCTCTTTGTTTTGGTATGTGCATGAAAATACACAAAGCAAAGTTAAAGATGAGTGTCGTATTTATGACTCTCTTCTCAGTATAAAGCAACCAGCTGGGTTCCCTCCATCTCACGTTTGAAGCTATATTTTATTTTCTTTTATTTTATTTTCTTCTCTTTCTTTCTCTCTAGGTTCGAGAAAGTGCAACAGAATCCTAAAGAAAACCCAACCCAACCTCCTTTGAATAACCCTTGTTTTGAAGCAAAAATATAACACAAAACAAACTTCAATTTCCCCTCCTTACAATTATATACCAATTCTTTTCTCTCTTTCTCTCAACAACCCAAAATCAAATTTCTGTCATGTAGTTGTTTTCTCTCAAAGCTTTAGCTTTAGACCATAATATTATTGCCCAAAGAGAGATAGAGAGAAAATGAGTTGTTATTCTCCTTCTTGTAAGCTTGGTAATTCACTGGCTGTTATGGTCTTTATTTTCCTTTTGTTGGTGAATGGTTCCCATCAAAGGAGGCAACCGGTCGCAGCAGAGATGGAGAAGGCAACGGTAACGATAACGGCAACAATGACAGCTGAATTCAGTGGAATTTCGAAAGAGATGAAGGTGGTTCACGGCGGCCGTGGGAAGGTTGTTCATCCAGAGTGGCATCTCAACTACATGAGCAAAAGAAGAGTTCCCAATGGCCCAGATCCTATTCATAACCGGTACGACGATGTTATTTTAGTTCAACTATAAGTGGGGATAGGGTTCGAACTTCTAACATTTTCTATCGTAATTATAACATCTTAATCAGTTGAGATATCCATAATTGATAAGACATTTTCTTTAAGAATAATAAGGCTGTGCCAAACCACATGCTTCACTTTTTTCCCACATAAGAAAAAAATAAAAACAATTAAAAAAATTTGACACATGGAAAATTTTTATTATGCAACAATTTGGGCTGCACAAATATAGGTGCAGTAATGGCAGAACTCAAGTTTTTGTCTCTTTTAGTTCAACTATATAAGTGGGATAAACTTCGAATTTTTGGGTTTTTTATAGACATCTTAATCAACTGAGCTATGTTTTGACGTTTTGAAACGTTGTGGCTTGTTTTTTATTTGTTTCACTAAAAAAAAGAAAGAAAAAGTGGGAAATTAAGAAAGTATATATTTGATAGATTTAGAGAGAGAGCAATGGAAATTGAAAAAGAGAGAGTGAGAGAGAAAAAAAAGTTCAAATTAATCACTTTGCCTTTTAAAACTGTTACATTGAGTTCTTTTAGCTTAAAGGGTGTCATTTAAAGTCCTTGGTTGAAGGTGACACAAACATCTTTAAAACCACAGTAGATAAAAGTGTGTAATGTGTGTACTTCAATATATTCCATGCCTTTTACTTAATCAATATCTCTTTATCCATCACCTAATTAATAAACTATTAGGCCTAAATCTTCTCCAACAATAATTTCTCAATTATTTTATTCCAAGAAAGTTTTAATTTAAGTCACATTTGATCTAATATAAAGCTCAAAGTTCAATATAAAATACAACACAAGGGATAGATTTAAAATAAATGGTTATTTAGTCTTTAAAATAAAAAATATCAATCATAACATGGTTTAGTTTATTATGCGCAACTCATTCAAAAGTCGATGATTCAATTTCTTAATTACGAAGACTTAATATTTTATTTTGATTTTGGTTTTTTAGGAGAGCTGGAAACTCTGGAAGACCACCAGGCAAGGCTTAGCCTTAAGAAAGAAAGTAAAGCTTTGTGGGAAAAATTGAACTTTCAAGATGAAACAAGATGCATGATCTGCCATCTTGTATGTATTACTTTAGGTACTAATGATAAAAAACTTATCGGATCGATTCTTCGTTAGAATTTAGGACCCTTTTGATAACATTTTTGTTTATGTGTATTTATTACAACTTTCTTTGATCTATCGTCTACTTTAGAAAAGAAATGCATTTTTTAAAATTAAGAAAAAATTTTAAATCATCGTCGGGTAATTATTTGGCTTTTGGTTTTTAGCTTTTGAAAATTAAGCCTATAAAAATTCATCCTATCTTTAAATTTTTTATTTTCTTCTCTACTTTCTATTAGTGTTTTAAAAAATTTTGCGAAGTTTTGAAATTAAAAAAATGTAGTTTGTAAAAACTTGTTTTTTTTTTTTAAATTTAGTTAAATATTTTATTTTATTTTATTTTACTTAAAAATGCTGAAAATCATAGTAAGAAAGTGAGAGAAAATAAATTTAATTTTCAAAAATAAAAAATAAAAAATCAAATAGATACCTATCTCAAAGAGTAGTTTCAAAATACCTGTTTTAGCCTAAAATTTAGGTAAACTGTAAAAAAATATGTTTTGTTTTATATAAGTAGAAAGCTAGAACAGAAAAGAATAATATAAAATCTAGGAATTATTATCAAAACATAGGAATTGGATTCCCTTTTCAACCTCACATAGTGTAGTTCATCTAGATTTTAAAAATATCATGGTAGCTATTTATAAATAAATAAATGTAAATTATTTATTATAGCCATGGAAGAAATGGGAAATTTCTGTATCTAGATTTTTTTTTTCACCTTTTCTGTAACTGATTTTTTTATGACAAAGCCAACAAAATAATAATAATGATAATTGAGAAACTCATTTATTTTTCTGTTCTCCAAAACATGAAATCAAAAGCTGAAAGATTTAATTACATAGAAAATCTAATCTTTTTTTCATAATTAATTTGCATTTCATTAAATTAAAATAAATCATAAGACTATCCTTTTAATCCATATTTTTAAAATATTGGAAACATGAAATATGAAACAAGAAAGCCATACATCACTTTAAATTTTGAAAGAAGATAAAAAAAAAAAAAAAAAGAACAAAAAAAGTCATATTTAACAAAAGTGAAGTACAAGAAACAAAAACTAATTTTAATAAAGGGATCTTCAAAATTATTTTGAATAGATCAATTAAGATATTTCATTGATATCCTTCACTTTGTAGGTTCTTTCTCCACCCAAGATAGAAAAGAAAAAAATTATTGGAAAAGAGAAGAATCAACTTTGTATAATTTAATTATTAATGAAGAGAAGCTGTTTTGTGCTTTAATTAAAAGGTGAGTGAAGGGTTCTCTAAACTTAATAAAGTGAATTCCACCCATTAAAGGTAAAAAGGAAAAGAAAAGAAAAGGAAAGGAAAGGAAAGGGAACAAAAAATTAAAGGTGGGCTTTGCATTTTTTGTGTGTTGGTCTTTTTCCAAATGGGTTTTTTGTAGTTTTTCTCAAATGTTCCTCTTCCTCTTTTGGCCCCAATATGCATGAGATTCTCTTTAAGCTTCCATGGCAAAATTGTAAATTATGTCAAACATTTATTCAAAAAAAAAAAAAAAAAAAAAAAAAACCTTGAAAAAGTAGCTTTTGTCTTTGAATTTAGCTTGAAACATTCTTAATCATCTAAACATACCTTCAACTTTGGTTTCTATCATTTATAGAAGTTTCATTGGAGATTTAGTCATTTGCATATGTTTGTGTAACACGCACACACTATAAATGGTTTATATCAATACCATATTAGATATATGATTCTTTTCTTCACTTACAAAACATTGACTTGTTATTTTTTGAGTTCAACACGACATTTGTAGTGAGAGAGCAAGATTAGGGGAGTTGAATAGATATGTCGTAGGTTGGGGTAATGATGACATAAGGTCTTTGTTATGAGTAAAAACAGTTTAGAAATTACCAACGAAATTTGACAATCAAATCATAGAAATGAAATTTAGTTTTTAAAACAATAGAAAACAAATTGATCATGATTGAACTTTTAAATGTTTATCATCCGACGAATCTAGCCTACAAACATACAGTCGACATTCATATTATTGGGTCGAGACAACCGATGCATCAACTTTTTATCAAATTTTTACAATATGTTATACATTGATTTAGTAATTTGTATAGAGAAGTAATATGGTAAAGTTGGAAGGTGTAGCTTAGTTATAAGCTTTTTGAGTGTGTTAATGGTTTTCTATTCTTTGGTGTGGCTTTTGTTCTTTGAGTTTTGATTGGATAGAGTTGGTCCAAAAGCAAAATGTGTTCAAATATCTGCAAGGCAATTGCAATAAAGGGAAAAAGGAAAAAAAGCCTTAGCTTTTATCTTTCATTTCACCACATCACTAAGATCTCTTTCTATATATGAGTGTGCAATGATTTAAATGATTTTTAAATTTTTTTTATTATTAATTATTTTTCACTTTTAACAGTTTTGGACTTATTGCCCAACTTTGTTTTTTTTTTAATAGGAAAATAGGATAATTACCTTTTTAGTCTCCAAATTTTAAAGGCAATATATGTTTGGTTACTGTGTTTTCAAAATATGTCTTTTAATCCTCAAATGTTTAAGAATATCTGCACTTGGTCTCTAAATTTTCAAAATTTACCGTTTTAAAATTTGAATTTTCAAAAATAGGTTTAATGTCCTTGTAGTAATTTTTTGTATTATTTCAAATTAGAAGAAGAAAATTTGTAAAAACTCATTCTTGAAGTATGGTGCTAATTAAAAAATATGGTGGTTTTTGCAATTACACCCGAAAAAAGTGAGCCCTTAGACTTATACAAGTTTTAAAATTATATAATAGTAGTAGAAATTGGACCTTCAATTGATAAAAATTGAATCCTCAAACATATACAATTGTTACAATTTCTATAATTATGTAAGTATGAGAGTCTAATTTTAATAATTGTATAAGTTTAAGAATCCAATTTTTACAATTGAAAGTTTGAGTGTATAATTACAACTACCACCATACTTTAGGGGTGGTTTTTACAATTTTCTCTTAGAAAAATAATTTTAAAAAAGTATGTCTTCTCTGTAAAATTATTTTTAAATTTATTTTTCTAATTTAAAATGTCATATAATTATTTAAAATAATAAAAATTACTTTAGAGATCTTCTAAATCTATTTTTTAAAATTCGAATAAAAATTTATATTTTAAAAAGTCAGAGAGTAAATACACCAATTTCAAAAAAATTGGAGAATAAAATATATGTTTTAGAAAATTAAAAAACGAAATGCACCAATACTTCAAATTTCGTGGACCAAAAGATAGTTTTTTTTCTAGAAAAATCAATATATGCTCACTTAGTCACTGCATGACACTCCCCAGGAAATTATAGCAAAATTAAAATTCTAAAAATGTAGTTTTTTTTCCTGAATCTTGGAAATTTCAGAGTGGTGTTTTAAAAGGAAAACCTAAGAGGAAGAAAATAAAAATAACATAAGTACAATTTCTAGTTTTAATTTTAGAAAGAAAATAGAAAAAAAAAAAAAGAAAAGAAAATGCCAAATAAGTTATTAATAGATGAAACCATTGTTTTTTAAATATAGTTCAATAGCTAGCAATATAATTATTTTTCGAATCTTCGTAAGATTATTTTTTTAAAAAAAAGTTTGGAAGAAAAATGTATAGCTTTTGAAATTCTATAAAAGTTGTGAAAATAAGGTTCTGTCAATAGGATATTTTTCTTAAACAAAATAAAATTAATTAATAAAAGAGTTACTTGCAAAAGATAGCAAAATACATTATAATAATTAGGCCCATAGCACCAAGATTTGGTGTTTGTAAAATTGGCAAAACATAAGGCTCAACCCACAGATAACAAAGTAAAATGTCCAAAAAGAGCCCATAAAAGTTTATTGGTATCTTATACACTACTGATAAGTTGATTGTTATGTGATATGTTGTTGATATAGTATTAACATTTTTTAAAAGTTGTTTGATATGTATTGATACAATGTTGATATACTATTGATATACCTAAAAGTTGATTAATTTGTGGTATACAACTAATACACTATTGATTTTCTTGAATGTTGTTTGATATGTATTGATATAATGTTGATATATTTTTTTATAGACTTTAAAGTTTTTTTGATATCTGATATACTGCTGATATGTGATTGATATTTTTGAAAGTTGATTCCTAGGTGACATATTGATGATATACTATTGACAATCTTTAAAGTTGTTTTATATTGTTGATATACTATTTATATACTTAAAAAGTTGATTGATAATTGATATGTTACTGCTACATTATTGATATTATTGAAAGTTATTTGATGTGTACTAATATATTATTGATATACTATTAATAGACTTGAAAGTTAATTGATATATGATACGGTGCTAATTGATTGCCAAAACTTGGTTTAACCCCAGTGCACATTGTAGGATTGTATCAGCAACAACGGAAGCACAAGAATCATCTAAGCACTCTAATTCACTAATTTTGACAAAATATAAAGCATGCTCTTGCAGAAAACAAGCGAGTTTCAAGACATATCTCTTGTAGAACTTCTTCAAAGCTCCTTCTCCAGCTTCTATCTTCTCCAAATCTTGTTGCAGACTGCCTCAAGATCTTCTCCACTATTCTCTTGGTGCTCTAGATTGAGTTGTGAGATTCAAAACAAGCTTGAATCAAGGGATGAAAGAGAAATACTCACTGCAGTAATCTTGTTGATGAACCCTTTCTTCAACTCGAATTTTCTCTAAAATTATCTATAGAATGCATGCCTGATTTTCACTCCAATCTTTTCATTATATTACAGATCAACATGCAAAGGAGAGAGTTGCATGAGTTGCAGCTCATGCTTGGAGAAGACAAGGCAAACAAGAAAGCTTTTGTGTGAGTAACTTAGGAGATGGATAATGGAAAACCCAATTTTTCCATTTGCGTTTTGTTTTTTCCTCTTTTTCAATTTTATCTCCAAAAATCAAAGTTTGATTTTAAAATTCATTTTGATTTTAAAACTGAAAAATAAAATTAATTTCATAAAATAATTTTAAATAAAACTTAATTAATTTTAATATCAAATATTAAATTAATTTTTACACAAATCCATCTTCATATATTTAAATCATATTTAAATATATAAATTCTTCTATTCTGTTTAATTCTCAAATTAAACATGTAATTATATCTCATATAATTACTAATTCCCTTAATTATAATTTGAACGTTTCAAATTAATTTATCATGCTATTCTAGAACTAGTCCGTTACAAGCTAGTAAAGGGACCTCGTGGATCTATAGATCATGGGCTCCAACGAGCCGAGATTAATTGGCTAAACTTATTAGACCATATTAATCCTCATTCGTTAACTAATGGGTCACTCCACTAAAGCTAATAGTTGCACTCTCCTCGCTGTAGATATATTATGTCTACATGATTTAACCATAATCAACAAGTCGACCCTTCACAGGTTGTTCGTAATAATGGTTGGGTCAAATATCTGTTTTACCCCCGAGATTACGTCTTATTCCTTAAGTTCTTATTGATCTTCTAATGAACAATTGGTTTGTGATCCAATCACTAAATCAAACTCTCTTAGCCTAGTGAGAGGGTGAAGCCCCTTGTTCAAGACCTGGATTCAGTACTTGAGAGAACAACCTTTCTCCTATCCCTAAATCAGGTAGGCGTGAACTCCGTCTTGCACCCTATGTCCCCAGCTATCTATCCGGTCTTACCCCTGAAATGGGAGTCTTATTGAGCCGACGCTGTTGAGCCAACCTTCACCTATGCAAATCTAAGGGCAATCTCAAATAAACAGAAGTTTATAGTTAGCTCAGGATTAAGATACCTAGGTCATCTAGGTGAAATGGTCAGTCTTAAACAGTAAACAACGTTATAAAGTAAGAGTGACTTATTTCTTGGTCTTGATCTTATGCAAACTTATTGTATAGGACGCCCCCACTCCTCATGTCATAACATGTACAAATTAGGATCACATCATATGTAGCACTTTACAACTCTTTGTAACAACTACAAAGTAGACCGCATCCAATGGTGTTACCAGAATAAGGTACCCAGTCTTACTCATGTACCATAGATCATTTTGACTATTTACTCAAACCTGATCCACTCTTATGTCTCCATATAAAGTTCAAGTACTCATACAATAGTCATGAGTCTTAGTTTATTGGATTTAGACTTTTATACAATTTATGAAATCAATAATAAATATATTGATTATAGAAAATGTTTATCATCTTACAAACTGCGAGTTTTAGGACATAAAACCCAACACACATATCAAGTTAAGGTATAGTAAAACAACCTAAAAGTTGAGTATCATTCTCTAAAGATCAAATGCCCATATTAAACTTAGCTATTCTAGAATTGTGTTGATCTTATCTAATGATTGGACGTGTGATGATTTAATTTTAACTTTGAAAATAAATGAAAACAAAGTAAGAATAATAATTGAAATTCAAAAGACAAAAGATGCTCAAGTTGTTCATTTCCTTAATCACTTCATTAAGTCATGCAAAGATGTCTATGCGTTATTGTGTTAATGATATATTTAAGTCTAACTACTATTTTCTAGATTAATATCTTTCAATAACAATCTTTTCTCATGCAAACATAATTGATTATTAATTCCTTGAAACTAAATAAGAAGAATGACATTAAGAATAATCATGATCAACTTTCATTACCAACCAAACTTATTTCATGATAGCTTGATAAAAATCCAATATTATACATACAATTAAACATACAATCTTTCTAATTTAACATTTAGTTTAACATGCATTGAGGGTCAATCAATGTATTAAGCATAATATTGAAAAACATTTAAGAACATGACCTCCATAAAAAATAATATGCATTAACTTAAATCCATAAATAAGTTCATCAACACCCTAGAACTATAATGCTTATGAAGGAATTGAATTTCCTGCGAAAACGTATGAAGACAAACATTTGTGATTCAATTTTGAAACGAATGAAAAACAGAGAAAAACATACAAAAAAATGTATCATAGGATAAATATTAAGAACTCTAAGCATGTCATTCTACTAAGAAGTAAAGGGAGTAAGTGCACTTACCCTTGTAGAAATCTTCTCGAAAAACCTCTATAAAAGATCATGAACACAACAACTTTACTCCCTCGAACAGGACAACACGGATACTGAACTTTCTTCAACACCACCACTCTGAGCCTTTTCTATTCTCCGGCAAGAAATATGAAGGGTGATCTCCTTTTTGTTTTTGGGAGAATGAAAAGCAGTAAGTTTGAGAGAGAGAGACTTTCTTCCTTTTCTTTCATGTTAAATCGCACTATATCTTTGTATTCACAATACATAACTTAAAGAAGAGGGAAGATGAGAGTTATCTTAACTTCCATCCATCGTGATGGAAATAACTCTCCTGTAATGGGGAATTATTAACTATACAATATTATCATAGAATAAAGTATATTATATAATTAATTAAATAATTTAATTAATCATATATATGCATTTTAATCACATTAAAATACACATCTTTCTTATAACCTATGGTTTTAATATGAATCATATTCACATTAAACTTTAACCTATATTATTTATATAAATCTCATTTGTATAAATAATATTTGAATCTTATTCAAATATCAATCTCTTACATATTATATAATTTTAATTATAAATCATATTTATGATTAACTATATACTATAATGTATCATATACATTATACTTTATATTAATCACAATAATATAATTAACACATTTAATTCTCTTAAATAATTAACACCTTTAATTCTCTTAAATAATTAACACCTTTAATTCTCTTAAATAATTAACACCATTCAAATTATTCCAAAAAACAGTTATTTCTTGTTTTATCTTTAGTGAGCTAGTAAGAGATCTTATGGACCTACAGATTAGAAGCTCTAATGATACGAGATTAGTTAATTAAACTCTTTAATTAAATTGATCAAAATTTATTAACTATCGGTCACTCCACTAATGATCGACAATTGAACTCTTCGTACTATAGATGTATTTCTGATAAAGTTGACAATCCACATGCGGAAGCAATTGAGGATCTAAACACTATAATTACATCAATTTGAAGGAAAAGCATGCATGTTCAAGAGATAAACAGAAATAGTGTTTTAGCATACAACCTTTGTAGCTACCACCAAATTTCTTAAATTAATTCTCCACATAAATCTTCTCTTTTTTTGTAGTAGACCACCACCCAAGTCTTATCTACTATCCTCATGCCTTAGATTGAGTTGTGGAATTCAAAGTGAGATGAATTTTGTGTGATTTTAGGAGTTGGAAAGAAGGTAAAAACCAAAGAATTTTTCCTTCCGATTTTTAGTTTGCATGAACTCATAATTGAAGATAAAAACTCAATATATAGTGAACTATCATGCAGCTAGAAATGAAGGAAGATCAACCACTCAATCTTCCATTATGGATTGAGTGGCATGAGATGGTAATCAAATGGATTTTGTGGGATTTTTCCACTATCCATTTGATTTCTATTATTATTAAAATTAATCAATATAAAAATATTCAAAAACTGAAATTTAAATCAATTTCAATTTTAAATAAATTTTATAATTTTTTAAATCACAACTTCAATTATAATTAATTTCTTAATTTTGAATTCATAAATTCAAATTTTAATAATTTTAATTGAAAATTAATTAAATCAATTTAATTAATTATATTTAAATCATATTTAAATATTATTAACTATCTAAAACCACCATGTTTCATTCATTAATTAAGCATCAATTATATCAAATATAATATTCCAAACCCTAAATCAAGTTTGAACATCTCAAAATTTCTCAACATGCTAAGCTAAGGTTTAATCTTTTTATAAGCTAGTAGAGGGACCTAATGGACCTATAGATCATGAGCTTTACTGATTGTAGATTAATTAGCTAAACTCTTTAAACTAAATTAACTACTACTCGTTAACTACCGAGACATATCACTATAGCTCAGTAGTTGCATTCTCATCACTGTAGATATATTTCTGTCCACTTGATTTAACCATAATCGATAAGTCGATCCTTCACAGGTCGTTTATCTTTACAGCTAGGTCAAAATCATCGTTTTACCCATGTAATACATCTTGCTCTGTAAGTCCTCACTGATTCTCTATTGAACAATTGGTTTATAGTCCAACTAATAAACTGAGTCCCTCTTTTCCATGAGAGGGTGGGCCCTCATGTTCAAGACCAGGAGTCAATACTCAAGGAAACAACCTATCTGCTGACCCTAAGACAGGTAGGAGTGAATTCCGTCTTGCAAAACTATTTCCCCAGTTATCTATTCGGTCTTACCCTTAAAATGGAAAACTTATTGGGCGATGATGTTGAACCACTCTCACCTATGAAGATTAAAAGATAACCTCAAATAAACAGGAGTTCATAGTTAGTTTAGGATTAAGATCCAGTTACCATAGGTCATCAAATTGAAATAGTTAGTTTTAGCAATAAATAGTCGTTATAAAAAAAAGTGACTATATCGTGTCCGATCTTATGCAAACGTCTTTTTGCATAGGATGCCCCCACACACATGTCTTCATATCAACGATTTTGGGATCACATCGCTTGTATCAATATACAAAGTAGTCCACGTCCATAATGTCCCTAGGATAAGGTACCCAACCTTATCCATATACTTATAGACCTTTTTAGCTATACACTAAAACTTAATCCTCTTTTATATCTCTACATAAAGTTTAAATATTCATGTTATAGCCATGGGTTAGTTTATTGGATTTAGTAATGAATGCAATTCAATAACATCTTCAATAATAACTTTATTGTGAAAAGAATATGTTTAATGTTTACAAACTACAAGTTTTAGGACATTGCCAACAATTTCTATGTCTATGGATATAACCAATCAATGGTAAGTTGACCCTTCACAAATTGCTCATAATTTGGTTAAATTATTGTTTTACCGCTGTAGTTATATCTAACACCTTAAGTACCATCGATCCCTCTAATGAACAATTAGTTATAGTCCAACTATAAAGTAGGCCTTTCTTTGGCCAGTGAGAGAATAAGGCACCTTATTGTTCAAGATTTGGAATTAACCATTAAGAGAGCAATTCATATACTTTTCCTCAAGATGGGAAGTAGCGAATTCCATCTTGTGTAATTGTATTCTCAACTCTCTACTTGGATGAATCCTCAAAATGGTGGACTTATTGAGTCAATGAATCTAGCCTCTCTTACCTATATAGATCAAAGGGTCGCCTTTATAGGCAAGAGTTCACAACTCACTTAGGATTAAGGTCAAGTCATCTATGGTCATCTTAGTGAAATGTAAGTCTCTTCAAGTAACGACGTTATAAAGAGAGACTAATCATTTCACAATCTAGTCTTATACAAATTCTTTGTATAGAATGCCCCCACTCACATGTCTCCATATGAACGATTCGGATAAGACCGTTTGTAACACTTTATAACTATTGTAACAATTACAAATTGGGTCATATCCTTAGTGTCACCAGGATAAGGTACACAACCTTATCTTCATACTACAGATCGTTCAGGTTATTACTTAAACATGATCCACTTGTATGTCAACCACATATATGTTTAAGTTATATTAAATAACCTTGGATCTTAGTTTATTGGATTAGGTTAATGAAAACTAAATGTCAAATAAAATATCATCTTATTTTATTAAATAAATAATGTGTACAAATAATTTACAAACTACGAAATCCATGAGATTTAGGACATTAACCCCAATAATCTCCCACTTGTCCTAAAGCCAGTAGGTTGTACAAAACAATAAACTAGGGCATACATTATACCCAGTAAAATCTCCCACTTGTTTTAAACAAGATGGTGCATATCTTGTAGACCCAGACTCTCCAAGTGACTGTAAAAAACTTTAGTTATGAGAGCCTTTGTAAATGGATCAACAACATTATGCTACGAAGCGATATTCGCGACGATCAAGTCCCATCGATGCACAATCTCCCGAATAAAATGATAGTTTGCTCAATGTGCTTTCCTCTCTTGTATCTCATAGGCTCCCTGGAATTTTTCACAACACCACTATTATCACAATAAAGAATTGTGGTCTTTGATATGTTAGGAACAACTTCTAAGTTTGTAAAAAAAAAATTTGAGCCATACAGCCTCCTAGGCAACTTCACAAGCAGTTACATACTCTGCTCCATGGTAGAGTCAGCAATGTAGTCTTGCTTTGTGCTTTGCCTGACTACAACCTTTCTGTTAAGAGTGAACACTGAACCTAATGTGAATTTCCTAGAATCCCTATTAGTTTGAAAATCAAAGTCAGTGTATCCTGTAACGATCAAATCCTTAGCCCCATACACAAGCATGTAATCCCTCATTTTTCGAAGATACTTAAGGATGGTCTTAACTGCCTGTCCAGTGATCAAATCTGGGATTGGATTGATATCTGCTAACAATCCCTACTACATAGCAAATATCAGTTCTAGTACTTAACATTATATACATAATAATGCCAATAGTCGATGCATAGGGAATTCATCTCATTTCCTTAACCTTTTGAGAAGTATTGGAAAATTGTTCTTTATACAATACAATTTCATGTCTAAAAGGTAATAAACTCTTTTAAATATGTGCATCGAATATCTGACAAGCATCTTGTCATGAAGCACATCGAACGCAAGTACCATCTCATTATGGAGATAGTACATCGAGGAGACGTGATCGTCACGCAAATAGCCTCAGAATAAAATCTAGTTGACTAGGACTATGAGATTCATAAATTTTGGTAGATTAATCCCAAAACCTGAAATACACTATGGATGCGGCCCACTCTGCTTATGATACTAATGATGTAATCCCAAAACCATTCATGTAGAGATATACGAGTAGATGCATCCTATGCAAAAGATGTTTGCATAAGACTGGACCACGAAATAATCACTTTTCTTTATAACACCGTTTGCTGTTAAAACTGACTATTTCAATTAGATGACCTAAGGTAACTCGATCTCAACCCTAAGCTAACTAGTGGGGACATAGTCCTACAAGATAGAATTCACTCTTATCCGACTTCAGGGATGGTAAATAGGTTGTTCCCTTAAGTACTGACTCCTACCCTTAAGTAAAGAGGTCCTGCCCTCCCTATGTCTGAGAGGGACTCGATTTATTGATAGGACCATAAACCAATTTTTCATTAGTGGATCAGTGAATTAAGGAGCAAGATGTATTACAGGGATAAAATGACATTTTTGACCCAACTGTAAATACAAGCAACCTGTGAAGAATTGACTTACTAATTATTGTTAAATCAAGTGGACAAAAATATATCTATAGTGAGGAAAGTGAAACTATTGGGCTTTAGTGGAGTGTCCAATAGTTAACGAATATTGATTAATTCGGTTAGAAGAGTTTAGCCAATTAAAACTCAAATCATTAGAGCTCATGATCTATAGGTTTATTAGGTCCCTCTACTAGCTCATAAATAGATTAAACCTTAGAATAGTATGTTGAGAGAATTTGAATTGTTCAAATATGGATTAAGGTTTGAATTATTATTTTCAATATAATTAATGTTTAGTTATCGAATTAAATAAAAAAATTAGAGAGTCAAAATATTTAAAGTTGATTTAAATATTATATGAACAAGGTTCATTTATGGAATAAGTGTTTTATTAATTTAATATTTGATATTAAATTAAATTAATTAATTTTTTTTTTGTTAATTATTTAAATAAAATTAAATATTTTATATTAATTTGATTTAAAATTAGATTTGATTTTAATTAAATTAAAATCATTTTTTTAAAAAAAATGTTTAAGAAAAGGGAAGTGGGAAATTCCCACATTTCCCACTCTTATTCTTTCTGTAGTTTTATTTAACACCTTTTATTTCATTAAATAAAATTGAAGTAGGTGTCAATTTTATGTTAATGCATGTTGCATGGTTTTGGTGTTTAAATAGATGGTTTTAAATTTTTATGCAAACTTTAAAATTGTAGAGAAAAATTAAGTTTGCTCTCAATTTTCTCTCCAAACTCAAATTCTACTCCAAATTTCTCTCAATTTGGGTTCCACCATCCAATCTAAGGACAATAACATAGTTGAGAAATCCATATGGTAGTCTTCAACAAACTTGAGAGTAGATTTCATCAACGGATTGAAGCATTCAAGAAGTTAAAAGTTGTACCCTAAACCCTAATTAGGTTTACTTTTGATGTTGCATGCTTAACCATAAAATTAGTATAAATAGAATGTTTTTATCCTATTTACTTCCACTATCTCGTAAATCTTTAAGGGCATGAAACCCAATAGTTTAGAAATTCATCGTTGCTACAAGCATATTCTCATACATTGTAATAACCATAAAAAAGTAAACAAAATAAAGAGAAGAGGAAACATTATAATGAATCTTTCTGATAAAACACATAAAAAAACACCTTAGTTTTCACCACAAAATCTCGAATAACCTCCGAATAAACCTATAAATCTCTTTTTTTTTCTTTTTTAGGTTAAAACATTCTTTAAGGTTCTCTAATTTCGTGGTGTGCAGAATTGAAATCAGTTGCCAAAAATTTTAGGATAAATAGAGAAATCTTTTTTCCAAAAGTGACATATTTTTCTTAAAATATTGTCTAGTGTTGCATGCTTGCCTCTTTCACACTGCGGCGCTAGGAGCTTCCGCCACCCATCCTTGCTTCTGTAAGTGACGTCGCACCGTCGTTGTAGCCCTTGGTGTTTTTTTTCCTTTTTAAATGTTTGGCTTGGTTTTGACTTCCTTGAGCGAATTTGGTTCGTTTTACTTCTTTTTACTCTTCATCATGATCTCGAACAAAACTCCAGGAAATAATTAACAAACGACATCAAATCTAATAAAATCATATAAAACTATTATAAATTCAAGACAAATAACCTATACCTTAGGTGCATTTAACTAATATACTATTTATATCCTTGAAAGTTATTGATATGTGATATATTCTTAATATGCTATTGACATTTTTAAAGTTGTTTGATAGGTATTAATGTATTGTTGATATATTATTGATAAACTTAAACAATGATTGACATGAGATATATTGTTCATACACTTAGAATGTTGATTATTGTTAGATTTACATTCATGTATTACTTTTAAGTATTTATTGGTTGATGTGTGATACACTTGTGCCTTGTATCTGATATATTGTTGATATACTTGGATTATCATACTTATAAAATGAAACATGCATGCTTATTTGTCTAGTCTCTTGTAGATATATCAATTATGTGACTGATACACTTTTACGCTTTGATAATATATATATAAAAGCTCGATATATTTGCTATCATATATATTAGCTTATTGATACACTTTATTTTAGGTATATTATTTAATTGATATATCTACAATAATATACATAAGTAATATATTAAGGTATATTAAGTAATACATTGTCTCTTGATAATATATAGTTTTTTCACAATAAAATTAGTTTAGGATTTATTATAAAATCAAACTTACTGAAAATTTAAAAAAAATTCACCATCCAATTTTATTTTATTCTCCATCCGTTTTAACAAACCTCAAACAAAAACTTCTCCTAAAAATTTTTCAAGGAGAATTTTATTTAAAAGAAAATTGACGTAGATTCCCCGCGGAAAGGAAAATGAAATAGCAAAACCTTTTGTAGAAAAATATATTTAAGCTCCAAAAATAATGAGAAAAACTCTCTTTATCCATCACTGTTAAATACTAGAGAAGCAGAAAAAATGGTAAAAATTCAAGCAGAACTCCAACAGGTTCTCTAATGAACTTTGAAATTTGTAGAAAAGTTGAAAGATCCAAGGAAGTAAAGAGAATATTGTAGAAAATAACAAGTTTTTTAAGTGGGTTTTATTGGGTTTTTGGAAAAATTAATGGTCCAATGACATTTTCGTAATTATTAAACAGTGGTAAACTTGTAATTATCTCTTCTTCTCCAAAAGTTAGGCTTCCTTTCCGTGTAACCTTTTTTTTTGGACGTGAGCAGCCGCTGAACCAAGCATAGAGCAGTCGCCTAGGGGTTTCGTCTGGTGAGCCGCAACCGCTGAAGTCCACGAGCCACCTGAAGCAAAACTTCCGCCACTGTCCGCGGGTGACGGGGTCGAACGTGGGCGAGCGTCCGCGGGGGTGGCGTGGGTGTTCGGCGAGTGAGGGCGACGGCAAGGGCGTGGGTTTCGCGCTGGTTCTTGCATGGAGCGGCAGCAGTGAGAGTTACGCGTAGGCCTGCGCGTGATTCGCCAGTCAGAGGCGATAGCACACTATTTTTGGGCTGTTTTTGCAACGGGTTGTTCTTAGTTTTCAGAGGCGACATTGTGTGTGGATCTCTCGGTATCAGTGGATACAAAAATTACAGATAGGTGATTTCGTTGTTTATCTGTAATTTGTAAAATTCCTTTATTGCTCATTAATAAATTAATTCAAGCTGGTTCTCAAAGTGGATGTAAACCAAACTGGTCGAACCACTATATATCTTGGTGTTCTTTACTGCTTTCGATTTATTTCTGCTGATTGTTTGCTTTCTATTTGGCCATCTAAGTTAGGTTCAGAAACTCTCACAAGTGGTATCAGAGCTCCAGTTGATTCAAAGAGGGTGTATGGTAGTGTGTGCTGGCATATTCTGTATTCAGGATTATTTTTGTTGGAATTAATTTTTACAAATGGCTTCAATGTCTACACGGTTCGAAGTTGTTAAATTTGATGGGAAAGGTGATTTCAGGTTATGGAGGAAAAAGATTAAGGTTATTCTGGTACAACAAAAGGTAGCCAAAATCTTAAACGAAGATAACCTTCCACCAAAAATTACAGAAGCTGAAAAAATGGATATGGATGAGATGGCCTATTCGACAATAATTCTGTATCTGTCAGATGGAGTGTTTAGGCTAGTAGATGAGGCGACTACTACAGGCAGTTGTGGAAGAAACTGGAAAGTCTTTATTTGACTAAGTCCTTGCCAAATAAATTATATCTAAAGGAGAAATTATTTGGATATAAGATGGACTCAAGTAAAGGCTTAGAAGAGAACCTAGATGAATTCCAAAAGATTATAATTGATCTCAATAACATCGGTGAGAAGATGTCGGATGAAAATCAAGCAGTTATTCTTCTGAATTCTTTGCCAGAATCGTATCGAGAAGTTAAGGCAACTATTAAATATGGACGGGATTCATTGTCCATGGAGATAGTGTTGGATGCCTTAAGAACGAGAAATCTCGAGATTAAAAAAGAACGCAAGGATGGAGAGTTACTCATGGCCAGAGGCAGAAATGAGAAAAAGAACGGAAAAGGAAAAGAGTCGAGATCCAGGTCGAAATCAAGGGGGAAAAGCAAAAAGTGTTTCCTATATCATAAAGAAGGACATTTTAGAAAAAATGCCCTTTGAATAAGAGCAAGGAAACATCAAGTAGCAAGCATGCAGGGGATTCTAGTGCAGCAAATATTACTGATGGGTATGATTCAATAGAGGTTTTGATGGTGTCCAGCAGAGACATTCAGAATGCTTGGATCATGGATTCAAGGTGCATGTTTCACATGACTCTTAATCGGGATTTCTTGATTGACTTTCAGGAAAATGATGGGGGATCAGTTTTGCTTGGTGATAATGGTACTTGTGATGTAAAAGGAATTGGGTCAGTTTGAATTGCAACACATGATGGTATGATCAAAATTCTTACAAATGTAAGGTATGTTCCAGAACTCAAATGAAATCTAATTTCTTTGGGCGAATTAGATAAAGCAGGTTATTCTTATAAATCTAAGAAGGGAGTTTTGAAGGTTATCGAGGGTTCTTTGGTTAAGCTGAAGGGACCTTAAGGAATGGTCTTTATGTGTTGGAGGGTACTGCAGTTTCAGGTAGTGTTGCTGTTGCATCTGGGAAAGAAACAGATAAATCTATGTTATGGCATAACAGATCAGCTCATGTGTGTGAAAGAGGTCTGCAAGCTCTTTCACAACAAGGTTTGCTTAGAGGAGTTAAAGACATTGAACTCCCATTTTGTGAACATTGCATAATGGGAAAGTTTACTTGAGTGAAGTTTGGGAAAGGGAAGCATTCTACCAAAGGAATTTTGGATTAATTCATTCAGATTTGTGGGGTCCTACACAGGTACCTTCTATGGGAGGTTCGAGATACTTTATGTCGATCATTGATGACTTTTCAAGAAAGGTGTGGATGTATCCACTGAAACAGAAGGATGAAGCTTTTGGGAAATTTCTTGAATGGAAATAGCAAGTTGAGAATCAAACAGGCCGGAAGGTAAAGTATCTGAGGACAGACAATGATTTGGAATTGTGAATCACAAATTTGATAAATTTTGCAAATCTGAGGGAATTACGAGGCATTTCACTGTTACGTACACTCCCAGCAGAATGATTTAGCTGAGAGGTTCAACAAACAATTATGGAGCGTACAAGATGTCTCTTGACAAATGCTTCATTACCCTTGAAGTTTTGGGGAGAAGCTGCTCAAACAACCTGTTATCTTATTAATAGGAGTCCATCTTCCGCTTTAGACCTAAAGACTCCTCAGGAGATATGGACAGAAAAAGCTCCAAGCTTGAATCATCTCAGAGTGTTTGGATGTTCAGCTTATGCTCATGTTAAGGAAGGGAAGCTGAATAAGAGGGCACTGAAATGTATGTTTATTGGCTATCCTCAGGGTGTTAAAGGATATAAACTTTAGTGCTTGGAATAGGGCAGAAATAAATGCATTATCAGTAGAGATGTGACATTTAATGAAACAGAGATGCCATTTCATGTCAAAGAGCAACAGAAACAGCAGACAGTTGATCAGGTTGAGGCAGAGGTTAGAATTAATTCTAAAGCACAACCATCAATTCGTTCAGATGATTCCAGTGATTAGTCATCCAGTTCTGATGGTAGACAACCTCAACTGTAGAGGACTTTGATTGATGAAGGAGCTTTTGGTGAAGAAAGCTCAAATAGCAGTGACCTACAAAACTATCAGCTTACACATGACAGGCCTCAGCGGGTAAGCAAACTCCTACGAGGTATGGTTATGCTGACTTAGTTGCTTATGCTCTTACTTGTGCAGCTGACAGTATTGAAGCAGAGCCTTTTACTTTTGAGGAGGCTATTGTATCTGATTCGAAGGAACAGTGGAAGGATGCTATGGAACCAGAATTGTTCTCATTGCAGAAGAATCAGACATGGTCATTGGTCCAAGGCCTCCTAATCAGAAACTCATTCAGTCAAAGTGGATTTATAAAATCAAGCCAAGTACAGGAGGTGACAGCAAGTCTAGGTATAAGGCTAGACTGGTAGCTAAGGGGGCTACACTCAAAAGGAGGGAGTTGACTTTCATGAGATTTTCTCTCCAGTGGTGAAGCATTCGTCCATTCGATTAATTTTATCTATTGCTGTTCACTTTGATATGTTTGTTGAACAGATGGACGTCACCACAGCTTTCCTTCATGGTGAATTGGAGGAAGTGATCTACATGGCTCAACCTAAGGGCTATGAGGTGAAAGGAAAGGAAGACATGGTTTGTCGTCTTCACAGGTCCATCTATGGACTGAAGCAATTGCCGAGACAGTGGTATATCAGGTTTGACACCTTTATTCTGAAGCAGGGGTTTCAAAGGAGCTCATATGATGCCTGCATGTACTGGAAACTATCTTAAGAGGGTACATATACTTATCTACTTCTATATGTAGATGATATGATTCTGGTGTCTAAGGATTATTATGAAATCTGTGATCTCAAAAAACGATTGAGTAGTGAATTTGAGATGAAAGATTTAGGTGAACTGAAAAGGATCCTAGGCATGGATGTGAAAATAGATAGGGAGAAAGGTTTGTTAACCATTTTGTAGGAGATTTATGTGCATAAACTGCTTAAGAAATATAATATATCTGGATGTAAGGCAGTTTCGACACCCTTAGCATCTCATTTTAAGCTTTCTTCGTCTCAGTGTCCTGTTACTGAATAAGAAAGGTTAGAGATGGCTAATATTCCTATTGTAATGTTGTTGGAAGTATTATGTATTTGATGATTTGTACTAGGCCTGACTTGGAATATACTATGAGTATGATGAGTAGGTTTATGTCAAATCCTGGGAAGGAGCATTGGAATGTAGTTAAATGAGTGCTTTAATATTTGAAAGGTAGTGCCAGTATATTATTGCGTTTTACCAGGGATTGTGATAAATCAGCATTGTTAGAAGGCTTCACATATGCAGATTATGTTGTAGACCTTGACAAAAGAATGTCTCTATCAGGTCACATTTTTCGTTTGTTTAGTAATGTGGTCAGTTGTTGCCTTGTCTACTACTGAGTCAGTATATTTCAGTGGGTGAACCTGTGAAAGAGACAATGTGGTTGAAAAGAATAGTTAGTGAGTTGTTGTCGCAGGAGTTCATTCCTATCGTTCGTTGTGATAGCCAGAGTGCTATTCATCCTGCGAAGAATCCATCTCATCACGAACGGTCTAAGCATATCGATGTCAAATTTCATTTTATCAAAGAAGTTGTGGCCCAGAAAGATGTTGAACTGGTCAAGGTTCACACAGTTGAGAATTTGTCAGATATGTTAACCAAGGTTCTTCCAGCCCATAGGTTTAAATACCTATTAAATGGGCTGAATATTAAATCTGGATGATAGGAAGATTGGAGAATCGGTGGCACTTAAATATTCTTGTTATGAGGGAGATTTGTAGAAAATAACAAGTTTTTTAAGTGGGTCTTATTGGGTTTTTGGAAAAATTAAAGGCCCAATGGCATTTTCGTAATTATTGAATAGTGGCAAACTTTTAATTATCTCTTCTTCTCCAAAAGTTAGGCTTCCTTTTCGTGTAACCCTTTATTTTGGACGTGAGCAGCCGCTAAACCGAGCATAGAAGTAGCTGCCTAGGGGATTCGTCTGGTGAGTTGCAACTGCTGAAGTCCACGAGCCGCCTGAAGCAAAACGTCTGCCGCTATTCGTGGGTGACTGGGTCGGACGTGGGCGAGCATCCACGGCGGTGGTGTGGGTGTCCGGCGAGATTGATTTCCATCCGGCAAGCGAGGTCAACGGCGAGGGCGTGGGTTTTGCGCTGGTTCTTGCGTGGAGCGGCAGTAGTGAGAGGTACGCGCGGGCCTACGCGTGATTCGCCGGTCAGAGGCGATAGCACACTGTTTTTGTGCTGTTTTTGCAGCAGGTTATTCTCAGTTTTCAGAGGCGACATTGTGTGCAAATCTCTCGGTATCAGTGGATACAAAAATTACAGATTGGTGATTTCGTTGATTAACTGTAATTTGTAAAATTCATTTATTGCTCATTAATAAATTAATTCAAGCTGGTTCTCAAAGTGGATGTAGACCAAACTGGTCGAACCACTATATATCTTGGTGTTCTCTATTGCTTTCGATTTATTTCTGCTGATTGTTTACGTTCTGTTTGGCCATCTAAGTTAGGTTCAGAAACTCTCACAAATATAATAAATTTTGCATCTCGACCAGTTCAAAAACCTAGATTTACAATCGCAGAGTGAGTAGAAAGATTGGGGGGAGAATAGAATATTGGAGGAAGAAACCCAAAAACCAACAAAAAACTACCGTTGTGAGGTGGAAAATGAAGGAGGGAATGAAGTTCTGAACCAAAAATGAAGAGGATAATGATGAAATGAAAAGAAAAACTTAGTTTCAAATCGAAAGGATTGGTTCTTGATTGGAGAATTTTTTGATGTGGTCTGAGGTTGCACGATGGTCAGGTATTTGCATCTTGTATGTCATTGCTAGAGGAGGCTCATTGGTGAGAAGAAACACAAGAAGAAGCCATAGAAGAAAAAGACAGCGGTAGGATGAGGATTCCATGATTGAAGAAGGAAGAAAGGGAAGAAGACGAGGGTTCCATTATCGGTAATTTGGGAATAATGAATAAATAAATAATAGTATTTTACAAATATGTCATGTCCGCAAAACACAAAAAATCGACTGACACGCCTGCAATATTATATTCGTAAATTGTCACCAATAACAAATCCCCTAATAAAAATATACATGATGAAACAACAGTAATACTAAGAATTAAGAAAGAAATTTATTGAATAGTGATGTCATCATTTTCTTCAGGATCAATTGTGAAAGAGTTCTGGTGACATAAAATTCATTCTATCTCCATTAATATAATCTCTTTTTTTATTTGAGATACGCGTGTTGTATTGCCTTCATATAATATTGTTGAAATTTTTTTGTTCTAAGATAAGCTGTGTGTTTCATAAATGTATTGAGTTAGTGATCTCAACCATATACTCGACTAGAGTCTTATGAATTGTAAAAACTTCAATATGATCTAAAGAGGTAGTTGTAATGGTCTGCTTTTACATATTGTCATGATATAATAGTTCCTCCACATGGTAAAAATAACAACTTGTTTGAGATTTAGCTTTGTGTAGATTAGATAAATATCTTGCATCCACAAAACCAACTACATGAAAATTTGATTTTTTTTTTTTTTTAATAAAACAAACTCATACCAATCGTTCCTCGAAATTAACATTAATGCATATTTAACTTTGTTCCAATGCCTTTTTTTATTAAAGAATAATTATATTTAGGTCATAAAGCTTTTTAAAATGTTATATCAGGTTGTGTGTTATTAACAAAATATATAAATACATTTATCACACTAGTGTATGATAATTCATGACCAAATAATTCTTTTTTCTCCTCTTGAGGTTGAAATGTCTTTTTTCACATTCAATGATTAAACTATCGTTGAAATGTTCAATAATGTGGTTTGTTCATGTAAAACATTTTCAAAATATTTTCTATGTAAGTTGACTGATGAATATAAATATCTAATAGGTTAAATGCTCAATTTGTAAGCCAAGACAAAACTTTGTTTTTAATTCTTTCTTAAGATATTCTATTGTCATTGGAAGCTCTTCAAGTATTAAAATTATATTAAGCTCATCAACATATACAATAATAATAGCAAATTATGGTATATTGGAGACCATTGCCTAAGGTCTCTTTATATACTAGTTCAATTAGGGTTCCCATTGAACCCTAATTAACTAGGAATGGGCTTCTACCCATTAAGTCCATACTCAATTAGGAATCTAGTGCCTTAATTAATTAGATCATATAATAGGGCCCAATCTAATAAAATAACCCAATGTGATAAATTATTAATCCACATACATAGCCCATACTTTAATTAAACATATTATTATTTAAATATGTCTAACAATCTTCCACTTGGGCTATGTCTATGTACCTAATATAATTAAATCACATAAATATTAAGCGCACATAAACAGGTTATTTCAATAATAGAATTCCTCTTTAGTTCAATTTGGTCCATCTCCTGTATTAGCATGGAATCAAGGCGGCTTTCATCACTACCCTTGTAACTAAACCTTCCTTGATCACTAATTCCAATACATTCATGACATAGATCAAGTATGGATGGATAGCATGGAAACTACATGCAAAGTGATCTGGATCATGCCTGTTTCCAACTGGTCCAAATTCCTTAATGAGATCATTCTAAAAAAAAAACTGTATGCTAAACTGCATGCATGATAAACAAGTTCAAATAATAAAACATAAACCATCAACTTTATTTTATATAGAAAATAAACAAAATAAGGTCAAAGAACATCCTCAATAACAAACTCCCACTAAACCATGGAATCAGAAAAGTGACTAACACCCATGTGAGCAACATGCTCATAAAAAAACTTTAGGTGGTAAACCTTTAGTCAATAGATCTGCTACCATAGAATTTGTTCCTATGTATTCTATCGAAATTTGACCATTCTGAACTCTTTCTTTAACAACCAGAAACTTCACGTCTACATGCTTTGACTTCGTATTGCTTCTGTTGTTGTTGGAATACATCACAGCCGACTTATTGTCACAAAATAATTTTAGTGGTCTTTCCATGCCAAACACTATCCGCAGCCCAATGACAAAATTTCGCAACCATATTCCATGATTGGATGCCTCATAACATTCTATAAACTCTGCAGCCATGGTAGAAGAAGCCATAAGTGTTTGTTTAACACTTTTCCAGGATACAGCTCCTCCAGCCAACATGAAGATATAGTTTCAAGTGGATCGCAAAGTGTCTTGACATCCAGCATAATCAGAATCAGAATACCCAATGATCTCCAAAATATCTAAACTTCGATAAGTGAGCATATAATCTTTTGTTCTCTGTAAATACCTCATAACCCGTTTGGTTGCTTTCCAATGATCCATTCCCGGGTTACTCAAATATCTGCCTAACACTCCAACTATGAACGCAATATTTAGACGCGTATATACTTGAGCATACATTAGACTTCCAATGGTTGATGCATAGGGAACCTTCTGCATCTCTTTAGTCTCGAGTGTGGTCTTGGGGCCTTGACCTAAATGAAATTTATCACCTTTAGCGATCGGGGTATCTCACGGCGCACAGTCTTTCATGCCAAATCTATTCAAGATCTTTTCAATGAAATTATTTTGTGACAATCTCAAAATACCTTGAGAACGATCTCACAGTATTTCAATTCCTAATACAAAAGAAGCATCACCAAGATCCTTCATCTCAAAATTTCTTTTGAGAAATTTCTTAGTGTCATGCAATAAACCTACATCATTACTAGCTATGAGTATGTCATCAACATATAATACTTGAAAGATTGATTTACTCTCACTGAACTTGTGATATACACAATCTTCCACAATTTTCACCTCAAAACCAAATGAGGTTATCACTTCATGGAATTTGTGATATCATTAACGAGAGGCTTGCTTGAGACCGTAGATGGATTTCTTTAATTTGCACACTATAGACTTTGAATTATCAAACACAAAGTTTTCTGGTTGCACCATATAAATCGTCTCATCAATGTTCCCATTGAGAAACGCAGTTTTTACATCCATTTGGTGTAGCTCTAAATCAAAATGAGCTATCAGTGGATTGATTACCCTAAAAAGAGTCTTTCGATGAAACCAGAGAGAAAGTCTCTTTGTAATCAATGTCTTCCTTTTGAGTAAAACCCTTTGCAACAAGACGAGCCTTATATCTTTTGATATTGCCATGTGAATCCCTTTTGGTTTTAAATATCCATTTATAACCTATGGGTTTCACTCCTGATGGAAGTTCGATAAATTCCCAAACGTCATTGTCTTTCATGGATTTTATTTCCTCTTCCATAGTACTTATCTACTTTTGAGAGTTAGAACTTTGTAAAGCTTGTTGGAAGTTGATTGGATCATCTTCCATTACGCCCACATCATCCTGATGTTCTTGAAGAAACACAATATAACCATCTGGAATTGCACTTCTTCTCTCTCTAGTAGATCTTCTTAGTGGCACTTCTTAAGGTTGTTGAGTTTGAACTTCAGGTTCAACAATAGGGACTTCAATGTTGTCTTGTTCTATAATTGGTTCAATAATGAAGTCGGGAATTGGAGCCTAAACATCATTTATAATCACATGAGGAAAAGAAACCAATTCCTCTTTAAAAAAAAAACTTTCCTTATGTTATCTTCCCCCCCAAACTTAACATCCTCAAGGAATCTAACATTTCTTGTCTCAAACAATGATTTAGAAGTGGGATCATAAAACTTGAAATCCCGAAAGTGCTCAGAATACCCAACAAAATAGCAGCTAATAGTTCTTGAGTCCAATTTTCTTTCATTAGGCCTATAAGGCCTAGCCTCAGCTGGACAACCTCATATGTGAAGATGCTTAATACTAAGCTTCTTTCCTGTCCACAACTCACAAGGGGTTTTGGCTATTACTTGACTAGGTACCTATTAAGGATATATGTTGCAGTCTTTAGTGCCTCATCCCAAAGGGATTCTGGTAGAGAAGAATGACTAACCATACTTCTTACCATATCCTTAAGTGTTCTATTTCGCCTTTCCGCTACATCATTCATGTTGGGTTTGCCCGGCATAGTGTATTGTGGGACGATTCTACATTCCTCTAGGTATTTGGCAAAGGGCCCTGGACGTTGTTCACCTGATCCATCATATCTACCATAATATTCACCACCACGATCAGATTTGACAGCCTTAATTTTCTTTCCAAGTTGAAGTTCAACTTCAGCTTTGAAATACTTGAAAACGTCCAAGGATTGAGACTTCTCATGAATTAACTATAGGTACCTATATCTTGAATAGTCGTCTATGAATGTAATAAAATATTATTGTCCATTCCAAGAGGTCGTAGGGAATGGACCATAAATGTCAGTATGTATTAGTTCTAAGACGTCTGAGCATCTATTGGCACCTAATTTTATTATGTTTGTCTGTTTTCCTTTAATACATTCCACACAAACGTTGAAGTTACTTAAATCAAGGGAATCAAGAATTCCATTTAGCTCAAGTCTCTGAATTCTCTGTTTAGAGATGTGACCTAAACGCTTGTGCCATAACATAGCAAAATTCTCATTTAATTTACCCTTTGTACCACATGAATTAGATAACAGGATCTTGTTAAATGAAGCAAAAGAATCAAGCATATATAGATTATCAATTAAAGAACCGGTACCAATAAGCTTAGAATCTTGAAAAAGACTAACTTTATTATTTCCAAAAGAACAAGAAAAACCAAATTTGTCCAAACTGGAAATAGAAACTAAATTTCGTCTAAATGATGGTACAACAAAAGTCTCATTTAGATCCAAATAACAACCAATTTTTAAAAGTAATCTAAAATTTCCAATAGCTTCAATTGGAACTGCTTTGCCATCGCCCATATAGATGAATCTTTCAGCATCACTTGGTGGCCGGCTCCACAAGCAACCCTGCATTGATATACTTATGTGAGTAGTAGCACCAGAATCTACCCGCCAAGTATTTGTAGGTACAGAAGCTAAATTAACTTTAGAACAAACCAAAGTAAGAAGTTTACCCTTCTTTACACGCCACTTAGCGTACTTGGGACAATCTTTCTTGAAGTGACCTTTCTTTTTGTAGAAAAAACAAGGATTTTTAGTAGTTTGTTTCTTGTTTTTATTCTGCTGAGATATCCCTTCTGCAGCATCCATAATTCTCCTTTTCTTCTTATCACGAGAGCCTATTGCCAAATGAGCACTTTCTGTCCTTTCTCTCTTGATCCTATCTTCTTCTTGCACACATTATGAGATAAGCTCATTAATACTTCATTTATCCTTCTGAATATTATAGCTTATCTTAAACTGAGTGAATTGTGCAGGAAGAGAGATAAGTACCAGATGCATGAGTAAATTTTCATTTATCTCGATATCAAGTGCCTTTAATTTACCTGCGAGATTGAACATTTCCATAATGTACTCCCTTATGTTTCCATTGCTCTTATACCTCATAGAAGTTAAAGAAGTCAAAAGACTACTTGCTTCCCCTTTCTCATTTTTAGCAAAATATTTCTCAATTTGAGCAAGGAACTTATTGGCATTTTCACTTTCCGTGATAGAGCCCCGAAAAGACTCCGGAATGAAGTGCCTAATGATCATCAGACACATGCGATTTGACCATTCCCACTTCTTTATATTAGCCGTATTTGGCTGTTCCTCAGTAGAAGTAGGTTTATCGATCCTTAATACAAGGTCTAAATCCATACACCCAAGAAGTATCTCTAGGCTTTCTTTCCAAATCTTGAAGTTCGATCCATTCAACTTAGGGATTGAACTTAGATTTCTAGATATTTGAGTAAGACCAACTGAAACAATAAACAACTAAACATATGCTCACAATTAAGACATAACAAAATAATTTCATATATGTGGTGGGCCCCTTTAACAAGATACTTAGCACAACATTGATGTCCAGCCTTTGGAAAAAAAAAACCAACTGTAAATGGTACTCTCAACGTAGTAATCAAAGTACTGACAATTAATTCTAAAAAAAAAATAGCCTTTCTTTGGACCGACTACTTTTCACATGAGCAATTCTTATAATTACCACATGCATACCCACAATTTGGCCAAATAATTATCTTCCTTTGGGCCGATAATTATCCACATAAATTCATGAATATGCACATCTTATATTTCATAATTAAAACGATCTAGATAATAGAGGCTACTTTGGTAACATATTATTTTTGACCAATTCAATCTAAAATATAAGATACAATAATATAATAATATTATTGTACAAAAAATAAAGGAGGAAGAACACCAAATAGTCTTTTACAAAATTCACTTAATAACTGCATACACATAATACAATTAAAGTAACATAAACATGTGAATATCACAAAAACAATCAAATTGTAGATTTTAATTCACAAACTTATCATCAAGAACTAAGAACCCTTTTCAAGAATTTCACCAAGTTATTAATCAATAAAACTAGAAACGTGGGCAAGAAGTTCAATTAGCAATTAATCCAAATAGTTGACAAATTCAATATTATCAAACTATTAAAAAATAAATTCACTAAATTCAATCAGTTTTTTTTTAACCTTAAAAAAAAACCACCAGTGTCCAAAATTATCAATCACAATTCTTTTTTTTTTTTTTTGAAACTCATATTCATTAATTAAGTATTCACATAACTTTTCAGTTAAAAAAAAAAAAAAAACAACGACAACATTAACTTTTCCATTATTAATCAAATTTAAAATCAAACTCATAAAGTCATCCATTAAGAATTAAAGAAAAAAAAAACTGATAATTAAAACCAAGAATCACCGGCAAGACTTTAATCGGTAATTGATCAATAACTTTAATCAGTCATTAATCGAAAGTCTTGATGGGTAAAACTTGCAGTAAAGAACTAACTCCTTCGATCAGTAACTTTTTTCCAGTGGATTTCATCTCATTGGTGGACTTTTGTCAAGAATGTTGAACTAAACACCCTTAATTTTGACAATAATAGAACTAAGGTTTTTTTTTCCTTAAAAAAAACTTTAGGAAACCACGTTCAATCAAAATAATCAACAAAAAAAAATCACTTTAATCCACCACTAGCACATCATTCATATTCGGTGATGAGTATGCCAAATACCACAGACAAGAATACGGGTTGCAAGAACACATATTACCAAAGAAAAAAATGACCGCCGAGATTTTTATCCTACCGTTGATGAGTTTACAACGCTGATATAGTAAGCCGACCATTTTTTAAAAAAAAAATCTTTAAATTCTTTACCGAAACCAAAATTTAATCAACAATGTTAATGGAAAATGCATAAACTAACAATCCCACATGAAATTCATGCTCTGATACCACTTGTTAGCATAAATTCTTTATATCTATATTGAATAGATAAACCCTAGGATCATTCATGTCAAATTGTCAAGAATAACATATCGAATTCTATTGCAAAATTGATGATAGCTTCAAGATGATGATGGATGACTATGGTCTTCTTCAACCAAAACTCCGAATGCCCTTAGTGGGATTCAAGAAAGACTGAGTGCTTATTGTTTTGGTATACCGGGGACCATAGCCCTAAGGTCTCTTTATATACTAGTTCAATTAGGGTTCCCATTAAACCCTAATTAACTAGGAATGGGCTTCTACCCATTAAGTCCATACTCAATTAGGAATCTAGGACCTTAATTAATTAGATCACATAATAGGGCCCAATCTAATAAAATAACCCAATGTGATAAATTATTAATCCATATACATAGCCCATACTTTAATTAAACATATTATTATTTAAATATGTCTAACATCATATTCATCCAAATTTTTTAATTCGTACAAGAATCCCTATAATTTGATAAAATATAATTCTTTAGTATTTGAATTATATGACGTAGTGTTCCTTCATGAGCATTTCCCACCCCTCATGGAAGTTACCTAGCTCATTCTTCATGCTCGACAGTTCTTACTATCTTGGATGAGATGAACTATCTATATGAGCTACGAAGGCCAAGTTGAGTAATTGATTCCTCGAGCTTTGAGCCAAGATATGACGTCGAAAAAAATGATTTATCTTGCTAATAGTTCTGAGCCAAGGTATCATGCTAATAGTTCTCTTCAATTTCAACATGAGACCCAATCCCAACTATAAGCATGGTTGACCAAGTTGCCCAACTAGTGAATTACGTGTAGAGACTGAAGAGCCTATCTGAGTCACCTATCATCCATACTATTGAGGTTAAGTTCCTATAGGAATTTTATCCTTTTAGAGATGACAACTAATTTTTACTGTGAAAGCAAGTCTTGTGCTATAGGGATAATTAATTGTTTGTAAAGCTTTAATTTGCACAGGTCATATCACCTACTGCATCACATCAAGTATAAATCAATGCAACAACAAGTAGTACTAGGAGTATTTGAAGGTCGATTCCTAGAGACACAATATGAATCAAGAATTCAAAAACTATTCCTAAAGTTTCTCTCAATATTGTGTAAAAATGAGACTACAAATTTCTTTTAATGATGAAGTTGTAATGCTACAATTTTAAGAAAGAAAAGCTTGATCTAATTATAAAACTAATGTTATGCAAATGATTGTGAATAATGGTTGTAAAAATATCAAACAATAAATGTGCAGACTTGACTATTTGACTCCTTATACTTTCTCAACTATAGCCTTAATCAGAATGTTCCCAAATCACACTGTGTTCTTTAAGCAAGAAACCTGTTAACACTTACCTTCTGATACCAATTGAAGAAATCTAATTTTTCAGCAAAAGCATGTGAACGCATTCAAAATTTATTTTAGAAATCAAGGAAAACAAAGAAAACATGTACTGCAATACAGGATCAACAAAAACTCGATAAGCATCATAGGATAGAGAGATTAGAAGAACTAACTCTTGAACACCATCTTTAAGAAATTCTTCTCTGTAACTCCCAAATAACCATGAACTCCTCTCCACAAATTTCTCCCTATTATTTAACGAACAGGAACACCACCACCACCAAGCCTTCTTGGTATTCTCCAGAACAAGAATCAAGGATGTGTGGAATCCTTGATTTTGGTAAGGGAAGTCCATTTGAGAGAGGGAGAGAATACTATTTTCTAAAGAGAAAAATTAGAGAACAAATTTCTATGCAGAAAAACTCACTTATTCTATCTTTCAACGTCACATAATTGTCCTGTGAACAACTCATGTGAAGGGAGATAACTCCCCTCAACTTCTCGACTCCCTTGCTAACTATTGGGAAATTAACATTGATATCTAATTTAAAATTAAAAAATCTTATTTAATTTAATTTAATATATATATATATATATTAATCCAATTAATTAAATATCATATATTTGATTAATTAATGTCACATTTGAATCATATTGAAATGTATTTCCTCTCATATATTATAGTTTTAATATGAATCTCATTCACATTAAACTTAAGCTATAGTTTTAATATGAATTTGATTCATATTAAATTTAACCTATAGTTTTATATGAATCTCATTCATATAAATAAGGTTTGAATCTTATTCAAATATTTATTTCTCTCACATATAGTATTAATTATAAATCATATTTATAATTAATAAAATATTATAATGTATATATACATTATATGAATTGTATCTTATACAATTAATTCCTTTATTTAATTTGAACAATTCAAATTAGTCCCAAATTAATTAATTTTCATATTTACCCTTTGTGAGCTAGTAAGGGGACCTAATGGACCTACATATTAAAAGCTTCAATGATTCGAGATTAATCAATTAAACTCTATAATTAAATTAATCAACATTCATTAACTGTGGGTCACTCTACTAAAGACCCACAGCTGCATTCTTCACACTATAGATATATTTCTGTGTCAATGGATATAACCAATTAGCAGAAGTCAACCCTTCACGAATCATTCATAACTACATCTGGGTCAAATTATTGTTTTACCCTTGTTGTTACATCTAACTCCTTAAGTACAGCTGATCCTTCTAATGAAAAAATAGTTTATAATCCAACTATGAACTAATCCCTCTCGGGTTAGTGAGTGGGTAAGGCCTCATTATTTAAGACCCGAAATCAGCTATTAAGGGAGAAATTCATCTACTTACTCTAAAGATGGCAAGGAGTGAATTTCATCTTGTATAGTTGTGTTCTCAGCTCCCTACTTGAACAAATTCCTAAAAAAGTAGGCTTATTAAGTTGGCGAATCTGGCCACTCTCACTCATACAAATCAAAGGATCACCCTCATAGACAAGAATTCATAACTCGCTCAAGATTAAGGTCGAGTCACCTATGGTCATCCTATGAAGATCTCTTCAATTAGCAGTGTTATAAAAGAGAACAACCATTTCGCGGTCTGGTCTTATAGGATACCTCCACTCACATGTCTTCACATAAATGATTATGATCAAATCATTTATAACACTTTACAACTATTGTAACAATTATAAAGTGAATTGTATCCGTAGTGTCACCAGGATAAGACACTCAACCTTATCCATATTATAGATCATTTTGGTTATTACTTAAACTTGATCCACCTGTATGTCAACTACATACATGTTTAAGTTTACATAAAATAACCTTGGAATCTTTCTTTAATGGATTATTGCATATATAAAATAATCAACCATTATTTCAAATAATATATAACTACGAGGCTTTAGGACATACATCCCAACAATCTCCCACTTGCACTAAAGCCGGTGAGACATGTATCCTAGGACATGCTTTACACCCAACATGGTCTCCCACTTGTCCTAACACAATAAAGACATGTCTTGTAGTCCTAGACATTTTAGGAGATCCTCGGACATTTTAACCTAGAGAATCTTGTTATATAATTCAAATAGTTATGTCAACAAAAATCATCTAGTCACCACCAAGATGTTTCTCTCATTCTGTTTTATTCCTACAACTTGGTGTTTACAAATATCCTTAGACTTAGTCCTTGCACCACATCATCTGATAAAATGGGTAGACTAATTTATATCTGAAAATATTTTTCAAATATTTAAGGATGATTATGCAAATTATTACTTCACATACAAAAATGTTACTTTGTAATCCAAATCACGCCACTTAGGATAAAACTTGGATTTCTATAAATCCTATATGAGATAGTGTATCCCGTAAAAGATCAAATCTTAAACTTTATACACCCATGTCTCATTAATCATAAGTTTTAATTTTCAAACTCAATGATCATACCATTGATTTAACTGATTTAACTAACCAATTGTATATTAAATGTTAATTAAGTCTCATGTAAGATTTACGTCCCTCAATGTTTGAGGTGTCCCAGGGAACTTTTGCCTTAGACATATCAACTTCATTATAGAGTGGTACACTATCATTTCATCTAAAGCTATTGCATCGAACATTAAACAACAACTTTGTAAATGTGAGAAGCATGAGAAAAATTTAACATCATGTCCTTGACATCTTTATGTGTACTTCTAACATACAAAATCATTTCAAATTAACTATTTGAAATTGGTTAAGAAGTGAAACTTTCATGTTGATCTTTACCTTATTCATAATGAGTAAATATCAACATAAACAGATAAATACCCACTTTTCACTTGTCTGTACAAGAATAGCGTCATCGATCAAAGTCATGGGTTATGATACTATATCAAACCCTTATTTTCAAAGATCCAAATTGTGAAATTAAATTCTCAAATAAACATCACAATCTTGCAAACCTTATTCAATTTAATTTTCAAAAATATGCTCAAATTTGTGTAGAAGTATTGAAATTCTTTTCACAAAAGAATTAGTTCATTTTTATATATCTCATATGCAAAAATAAATCAAATAATGCATAAAGACTCTATTATAAAAACTAATTAGAAAATTGACTCACAACCCATTTTCATCCAATAGTTCCAACGTTGGTTTTCACCTAACGCCAAGAGTCTTACTTTGAAGATCTGTATCTCCAAGTTCTATCTTTCACGTCTCCCTTTTGTAAATCCATTCATATCCTTTTAGTTTGGCCCCATCAATGAAAATTTATAAAAGTGACTGAGATTAAGTATACTACTGTTGATTGGTTATATCCATGTACATGAAAATGTATCTACAATGCGAAAAGTGCAGCTATCAGTTTTTAGTTGAATGGCCAATATTAATTAATGTTGATTAATCTAACTAGAGTTTAATTGATTAATCTCGTATCACTGGAGCTTCTAATTTGTAATTGTTTTTGGAATAATTTGAATTGTTCATATTATTTAAAGGAATTTAAGGTTTTAATTAATATGATTAATATAAATTATGATGTATAGTGATACACTATAATATATAATTAATTATAAATATGATTTATAATGGAAACTATATGATAAGTAAGAGATAAATATTTGAATAAGATTCAAATGTTATTTATCTAAATAAGATTCATATAAATACTATATTTTAAAATTAATGTGAATATAATTCATAGTAAAGTTATAGATTAAGAGAGATGTGCATTTTAATGTGATTAAAGCATATAATATGATTTATTAATTAAGTTAAAGATTGCGCTCGACCAATGAATTCAAAGGTGAAATCATTCCTCAACACACACTTCCGTGGGAAGAGATATCCTAGAGCCACTACACCTTAGAGGAACATCCATTCTTTAGGCTGCTGACTTGAAATATTGAGAAGAAACCCAAGAGGAATTGCGATCATAGGAATTCATTGGTCGAGCGCAATTTCACCGCAAGGCTTTGCGTTGATCTTGCTCGCAAACATTCGCCCAAGATTTTATGCTTAATGGACGCAATTTAATCATATTTCATCAACGCAATCCAACATTGTTTAAGAACTTAGTACTATGATAACGTGCATTTCTGCCCGTTATCACACTCCTAAATTTAAACAATGCTTGTCCTCAAGCATGCGTTATACTCAAGAAATTCTAACTCACCTTCATGCTTTCCTTTGCGATGACCAGCTTCTCCGAATATAATTTACACACACCTTTGACCATCACCGCCTCCTCCACTTTGGCTTTTTCTTCAAAAAGATCTTTTCTAAGTTAAATTCGGCAAGCCTTTGCTAAAAAAACTTTTATTCATTCACCGCAATTTTTTGTTTAGCTTTTTGAGATTGCGTTCATTCAAAATATTAAAAAATTTGTGATGGTTTATTCAAATGTGGCGTTGAACTTGGTTACACCCTTCATTTTGGCTTACCCCCACGTGTGTCATGCGGGCATCCAACTTCAGTTACGTTCCATATTCAACTCAACTTTTGTCTTGTTTCATGATCATAAGAATTCATTGGTCGAGCGCAACTTCACCACAAGGCTTTGTGTTGATCTTGCTCGCAAACATTCACCCAAGAAGAATCGCCGCAACTTGGTCAGCGCAACATGGTGGGCGCATCCGGGTGAAAGGATAATTAAGAGCGATGGGACAAAAAGCTGATGACAGTCGGATCCAAATTAAGTTAACAGTCGATAATGGTCATGAAGTACATTCAGCTTTATCGGTGATAATTATTCGGCGCGTCAATAAGGAATTAAAGTTGTCTCATCTGTACAACCGGGAGAGAGAATCCGCCTTTCACCATTGATGCCCTATAAATACCAAGTGCATTCTTCAGAAAAGAGGTTGATTGGTTGACGAGTTACCAGTTGCTTCTATTCATAGTTTTCTTTTCCATTTTACGGTGGAGCAAGAGAAGAGTGGTGGCGTCGAAGATCACCCAAGGCAACTCGAGAGAGAACCTTGGGGCGTAAGAGCAGAGAGCGGGCCAACTCTCACAAGAGCGAGAATATCTTTAGAGCACGAGTAGAAACAGTGTAAACGCCTGGTAGCAAGAAATTGCTATCAGGCTCTTTACTATACTTGCATTGTTATTTTGTACTTCATCTTCATATCTATTCAATAGAAGTTCTATTTCTATATTTGCTCACTCTTTTAATACGCATGAGTAGCTAAACTAGTTGAATGGGATAAAAAGAACTAAGCTAACATGACCTAGGAAGTTCATTACTTGCGATTGTCTTGTTTTATGCTGTGCAAAATACCCTTTAGAGTTACTCGAGAGAGAATCTAAAGAAAAAACCTAATGTCTCGAGAGAGCTAGGTTAGAATCTAGACTCAAAAGAGCAAGATTAGGCTTGCATAAACAAGAGATGGGGACATAGATATAAGCTCTGTTTGTCAACTTGCATCGCAGGCATCCTAGGAATGGGAATGATATTATATGGTCGCATATTTGTGTGAATGTCATGTTGTCATCACATAAATAGAGATAAAAGTTTATGTGTAAACCCTGTAGACTTATCGCATATTTATCGCATGCATTCTAGCCTTAGAAGCTGTAGCATTCATGCCGAGAGGTGGTTTACTATTGTATGCATTTTGCATGATCACAAAGCATGAACGCATTCTAGGGAGTGTTAGCCGAAACTTTTCTCAACCCGTTCACTGTATATTCATCGTATCTCCCATTTACCAACTCTTTTCAAACTCCGCCTCATTCGTTATTTTTTTCCATCAATGCAAACAACAAACCCAACGATTTATTTATTTAACTGGTTACCGCAAGTCTTCATAAAAATCACCAACGCAACTATTTTCACAAGTCTCTATGTTCGACCCTAGACTTACCAGGAAACTCAGAGAAATTTACACTTGAATTCCGCTAGGGAAACATGAGTACACAACGCAAATCCATCAACGCATATCATCCATATTTCCATTACATAAAACAACGCATCAAGTTTTTTGGCCCCATTTTCGAGGACTTCGGCAAAATAGTTTGTTAACGGTAATTTTTGTGTTTCTTTGCATAACTCTCAATCTTTAGCGAACTACGACCCGAAGATTGAGAGAATGTTTCAAATGAGACTAAGAGTCCGCCAATAGCAACCACAATCAGACAAAGAAGAGATGGCGGAGCAGCCTGTAGGTGGAGCACCAAATGATAACAATGTCATGGCGAATCCGATTCTGTTGGCAAACGATCGCAATAAGCCCATTAGGGACTATGTATTGCCAAACCTCTATGATTTCTCTCTGGGAATCATGAGGCCTGCCCTCGACAAAAGTAGATTTGAGATGAAATCGATGATGCTGCAGATGATCCAGACTGCAGGTCAATTCGAAGGAAGGCGTGGCGAGGATCCGCATGCCCACCTCCAAAGTTTTATTGAAATCTGCAATACTTTTGTGTTTCCGAACATCTCTGCTGAAGAAGTTCGACTAACATTGTTCCCATTTTCTCTCTGTGATCAGGCTAGGAAATGGGCTTATTCACTCAAACTAGGAGAGATTACTTATTGGGAGCAGGTAGTGGATTAATTCATGAAAAATTATTTTCCACCTACCGAGAACGCAAGACGAAGGAAGCTTATTATTAATTTTGAACAAGATATGGACGAATCGCTCAACGATGCTTGGGCGAGGTTTAAAAGGTTGGTCTGGGATTGTCAGCATAATGGGCTACCAGACCGCCTTCAAATGGAAATTTTCTATCACGGTTTGAATCCCGCTTCGCAGACCGTTGCCAATGCGGCAGCCACTGGTGGTCTGCTTGACAAAACTTATGATGAGGCGAAGAATATCCTGGACCGCATCTCCAAAAACCATGAAGATTGAAGGGAGAGTGACCATAGATTGAGACTTAAAGATTCTGACACAAACAACGAAGATATTGTTTCATTAAAAAACCAAATGACCGCAATGATGAATTTGATTCGAGGAATGGGGATCAGCAGCCCAACACCACAAGGTGGGTAAATCAACGCAATAAGTCAAAACACCACAAGGTGTACGACTTGCGGTGATGGGCATGCGATGGAAGATTGCCCGTAAAATCCACATTCTGTATATTTTGTAAAGAATAATCCCTTTTCAAACACTTACAACCCTGGGTGGAGAAACCACCCCAATATTGCCTAGAAGAATCAACAACAAAATTTTCAATCTGTGGCGCAAAAAGAAGGGCCACAATGATTCTTTCAACATAACAACGGTCAATAGAAAAATCAAGCAAGTAGCTAACAACAACCACCGCAATCCTCTTCTCTGGAGAACCTATTGAAGCAATATATAGAGAAAAACGAGACAATGCTTCAAAGTCAGGCTACGTCTATCCGCAACCTCGAATTGCAAATGGGTTAGATTGCAAGTGAGCTGAAAAGTAGACCGCAAGGGGCGTTGCCAAGTTCTACCAAACTTCCACGCAACCCAAGGGGATCAGGTAAGGAGCAATGTCAGGTTGTAATATTGCGTAGTGGAAAGACTATGGAGGGGGAAAAGAAGGAGCATAGTAGAACAACTTCCATCGTAACGGAGCCTAAGATTGCGGTAACGCAAGAAGAAGAAAGAGAAAATGAAGTAGTGGAACCTAAGGTTGTGTCGACCTCAAAGTCAAATGAAATAGGAACCGTGAAAGTTCAATTACCAACTTTCCCTCAAAGGCTAAGGAAGAAGAAAAATGAAGAGGTACAGTACCAATGCTTTTTATCTATGTTAAAGCAATTACATGTTAACATTCCTTTCAGTGAAGCAATTGAGGAAATGCCTGCCTATGCCAAGTTTCTGAAGGACATGGTAACTAAGAAGAGAGGTACTGGAAAATTTGCCACGGTGGCATTAACGCAAAGTTCCAAATCCATTATCCCACCGAAGATGAGCGATCTTGGGAGCTTCACTATTCCTTGCTCCATAGGAGGACTCTATATTGGGCAAGCCCTGTGTGACTTAGAGGCCAACATAAATTTGATGTCGTTGTCGATTTTTAGACAACTAAATGTGGGGCAACTTGTGCCCACATCAGTGACTCTCCAATTGGCTGATAGATCCCTAGTTCATCTAGAAGGTAAGGTGAAGGATGTGCTGATCACGATTGATAAATTTATTTTGCCAGCTAACTTCATCATCTAGACTATGAGGCCGACAAAGATGTGCCCATCATTTTGGGGTGACCTTTCTTATCAACGGGTCATGCTCAAATTAATGTGCACAAGGGAGAAATCACTTTGAGTATAAATGGATAGAAGCTCAAATTTAATATAATTCGTGCCATGAAATTTCCTGATGAAGAAGACCTGCAAGATTCTGATGATGACTTGAATTTGATTAAAGAAGAAAAGTATGATGAAGAGTGTGAAGAAGAGGATGCCAACGCATCCGTAGCTGTCTGCAATGCGATCGTAGTAAAAATAAACAAAGAAGAAGAAATGATCACAATGCAAGAAGAAGAGCCAAAAGAAGAAAGAAAAACAACGCAACCTTCCCTCGTGGAACCACTAACACTGGAACTAAAAACCCTACCAACCCATTTGAAGTACGCATTTCTGGGGCAGAATGAGAAGCTGCCTCTGCGCTCAGTGAAGATCAAGAGAATGCATTGATGAGCATTCTCAAGAAACATGTGCAAGCAATTGGCTGGACGCTTATTGACATTAAAGGAATTAGCCCCACGTACTACATGCACCACATTCGTTTTAAAGACAACCAGAAAGCAAAAATTGAACATCAATGCAGACTTAACCCTGCGATGAAGAAGGTCGTCAAAAAGAAGATTATCAAGTGGCTGGATGCGGGCATTATCTATCCCATAGCAGATAGCATGTGGGTCAGCCCCATGCAATGTGTGCCGAAGAAGGGTGGAATGACGGTAGTCCCAAATGAGAACAATGAATTAATACCGCAAGGACCATCACTGGATGGCGCATATGCATGGACTACCGCAAGTTGAATGCGACCATAAAGAAAGATCAGTTCCCTCTACCATTCATCGATCAAATGTTAAACCGACTAGTAGGGAATGATTTTTACTGCTTTTTGGATGGGTATGCCGGATATAATCAAATCATGATAGCTCTTAAAGATCAAGACAAGACCACATTCACCTATCCATATGGGACATTCGCTTTTCACCGCATGCCATTTGGTCTCTGCAATGCGCCGAGCACGTTCCAGGGGTGTATGATGGTGATCTTTTCAGATTATCTCAAGGACTCAGTGGAAATATTTATGGATGACTTCTCCGTATATGGGAACACTTACAAAGTCTGCCTAGCCAATTTGGAGAAAATTCTGAAGAGATGTGAAGAGACGAACCTGGTGCTCAACTGAGAAAAATGTCACTTCATGGTGAAAGAGGGTATAGTGTTGGGACACAAAATCTCTCGGGAAGGGTTGGAGGTGGACAAAGCAAAGATTGAAGCCATTGAAAAACTCCCACCTCCAACCAGCGTGAAGGTTGTGAAGCTTCTTGGGGCACGCTGGATTTTACAGACGATTCGTCAAAGACTTTTCTAAGATAGCATAACCACTGAATGCGTTGTTAGAGACGGATAGGAAATTTGAGTTTGACAACAACTGCCTCAATGCATTCAGAGTATTAAAAGATGCGCTAATTACCGCGCCCATAATGATTGCACCGAATTGGACAATGCCATTTGAAATCATATGCGACACAAGCGAGTATGCGATGGGGGCTGCATTAGCGCAAAAGAAGAAAACTATTTTGCACCCCATCGCATATGCAAGTAAAACTCTAAACCCTGCTAAAAAAAATTATACCACCACTGAGAAAGAACTCATGGCTGTGATTTTTGCATTGGAGAAATTCAGGGCATATCTGTTGGGAACCAAGGTATTTATTCACACTGATCACTCGGCAATCAAATATTTAATGACAAAAAAAGACGCAAAGCCGAGGTTGATCAAATGGGTTCTCCTCCTTAAATTTGATATCGAGATAATTGATCAGAAGGGGACAGAGAATCAAGTTGCGGATCACTTGTCCAAATTGGAAAATCCTGAGATTGACCGCAATGAATCTGAGGTGAGTGCTATGTTCCCGGACGAGTAGTTGTTCCACATAGAAGAATTTTCCTGGTATGTGGACATCATTAATTATTTGGTTTGTGAACAATTTCCTGAAGATTACACCTATCATCAATAGAAGAAGCTCAAGAATGAATGCAGACACTATTATTGGGATGAGCCGAATCTGTAAGAGGTGCAGACCAAATCATTCGATTATGCGTAGCAGATGCTGCTCAACAACGCATATTGTCACAGTGCCACGATTCGCCATATGGTGGGCACTTTGGAGGGCAACGCACTACAGTCAAAGTTTTGCAAAGTGGATTCTTTTAACCTTCATTATTCAAGGATGCGGCTGACTACGCAATGAAATATGATCGGTGTCAACGCACAGCCAACATTTCATGGAAGAATGCAATGCCATTGAACACTATCTTGGAGCTGGAACTATTTGACGTATGGGGGATTGATTTCATGGGACCGTTCCCTCTTTCGAACGGTAAGCACTATATTTTATTAGCCATCAACTATGTCTCCAAGTGGGTAGAGGCAACAGCATACGCCACAAGTGATGCGACAATAGTCTCCCAGTTCCTGAAGAAAAATATTTTCACTCGTTTTTGCACTCCCTGTGCCATCATAAGTGATGAAGGATCACATTTTGTCAATCACAATATCAAGGAGTTGCTGTGCAAGTACAATATCCTCCACAAAGTAGCCACCGCATACCATTCGCAAGCAAATGGTCAAGCTGAAGTGTCCAATCGAGAAATTAAATTGATACTTGAGAAGGTAGTAAAGCCTTCAAAGAAAGACTGGACAACAAAGCTTGACGATGTGTTGTGGGCATACCAAACCGCATTTAAAACACCCATAGGTACATCCCCCTATGCGCTGGTATTTGGTAAGGCGTGTCACTTTTCTTTGGAGCTAGAATATAAGGCATTATGGGTGGTAAAGAAGCTGAATTTTGATTTGAAGAAGGTAGGGGAAGTGCGAAAAATGCAACTGGTCGAGCTAGTAGAATGGAGGAACAATGCATATGAAAATGTAAAGATTTATAAAGAGCACACCAAGCGCTGGCACAATCAACACATATGCGGTAAGAACCTCCAAGCCGGGCAAAAAGTCTTGCTTTTCAATTCATGTTTGCGACTCTTCCCGGGAAAGCTAAAGTCATGTTGGTCCAGACCGTTCATAATTCGACAAGTACTTCCGCATGGCACGGTGAAATTATCAAATGACGACGGAACCAACATATTCAAAGTCAATGGGCAGCGAGTAAAGGCATACCATGAAGAAGACTGGCATCGCCAAGTCGACTCAGTGGAACTAAGAGACTTTAAATGAAGAAGGAAGTAGGTGGTCCCTGCGTTATCAAATGATCGCAACTTATCAGGGACACAAGTTTTGGGAAACCTCAAGTCTTCAACACTTTTCTCCACTACTTGGAATTTTCACTATCTTTTCAGTTCTGATTTATCCTTATTTTACTATCACTATCGTTATTCTACAAAAAAAAAATTTGCGATAATGATTTTTATTTTTTAAAAAATAATTTGACCCTGTCTTTGTTTTTCTTACAACGATCGAGGCGCTGGATTGCAGAGATGTTACACGAATAAGCACTTATCTTATTCCATCACCGCAACCCAAAGAAGAGAGATCGCCGCAAAGATGGATGCGTCAATACAATGCGGGCGACAACGCAAAAATTTGGGGGTGTACTCTTCTTTATCTTTATTTCCAATTTTACGCTATCACATTGCATTTTAGTCTTCAAAGTTTTAGCATTGCATCCTCTTTAATCACCTCAATCATTTGACATAGATAAATTTAATAGTTTACCGCATTCTGTTTCTTTGCCAAGTATAATTTCAATGATGACAATTATGCTTCTATCTCTTCCGCATATATTAGAGTCAACTTAATCTTAAGATAGTCACTATATTTCTAGAAGTTAGGGGTTTGATAGCTTTCTTTCAAACTCTCTTTATAACACATTTTATGACCATCGCATGACTTATTTTAATTTCTTTTGGCAATGAGGACATTGCAGCATTTTAAATTTGGGGGTGAGGTATTTATTTTCGACCTTGCTATAATATATATATATATATATATATATATATATATATATATATATTTATATTTATATTTAGAATAAAAACTCCACTGTCAACGCAATGAGAAACCCATGTTGATAAGAGTTAAGTTGTGAAAGGCACTTACCCGTAGTTGGATGTCCACATGACACACGTAGGGGCAAGCCAAAACGAAAGTAAGTCACCAGGATCAACGCATAAATCAATGACCGCAACTCCAATGCCAAATCGATATGAGTTTAGTCTGAGAAAGAGTGCATTGCTTGTAGTTGGATGTCCACATGACACCCGCGGGGGTAAGCCAAAACGAAGGCAAGGCACTCGGATTAGCGCAAGGTCAGAAAAAAAATAGCAATAAAGAAAATTTTTGTGCAAGGATGAATCAGTTGACACCCCGGAGGAAAATTTTCTTTTTGAAATAAATCATGCGATGTTCCAGAATTTAGTAAAGTCCTTTTGAAAGCTAAGCTTGCAATCCCTAAGTCTTGGAAATATTTTAGGAAGAGACTTAAATAAGACTTAAGAAAATTCTGGTATATAGGACTTGAATGAAGTATCCTTGAGAAATCTAGGAAAAGAATTTTGCGGTGGACTTGCTAAAGGAATCTTTAGCTTATGCTTGAGGACAAGCATTATTTAAATTTGAGGGTGTGATAACGGGCAGAAATGCACTTTATCATAGTACTAAGTTCTTAAACAATGTTGGATTTCGTTGATGAAATATGATTAAATTACGTCCATTAAGCTTAAAATCTATAATATTATGATCGCATGCGTCCAACGCATTAGAACAGTTGATCTTTATATTTTTGTACAGAATATGCGTTAATGCAATGCAAAAATTGCGATCATAGGAATTCATTGGTCGAGTGCAACTTCACCGCAAGGCTTTGCGTTGATCTTGTTTGCAAACATTCGCCCAAAAAGAATCGCTGCAACTTGGTCAGCGCAACATGGTGGGTGCATCCAAGTGAAAGGATAATTAAGAGCGATGAGACAGAAAGCTGATGACAGTCAGATCCAAATTAAGTTGACAGCCGATAACGGTCACGAAGTACATTCAGTTTTATTAGTGATAATTATTCGGCGCGTCAATCAGGAATTAAAGTTGTCCTATCTATACAACCGGGAGAGAGAAGTTGCCTTTCACCATTGATGTCATATAAATACCAAGTGCATTCTTCAGAAAAGGAGTTAATCGGTTGACGAGTTATCAATTGCTTCTGTTCATTGTTTTCTTTTCCATTTTACAGTGGAGCAAGAGAAGAGTGGTGCGCTAAAGGTCGCCCAAGGAAACTCGAGAGAGAACCTTGGGGCGTAAGAGCAGAGAGCGGGTCGACTCTCGCGAGAGCGAGAATATCTTTAGAGCACGAGTAGAAACAGTGTAAAGAGCCTGGCAACAAGAGGATTTTCCCCCCGATCCAGACAAAACACGTGAGAAGATGGCTGAGAGTTCTTCACCTCCTTCATCCATTCCGAGTGACGACCGGAGCCTTCGACTGGAGCTAGATCTCGAGAGAGTCAGCTTCTTCGTCCATCCATGGCACCACCGATAGCCTTGACACACATCTGCTGAAAGCAAAGCTTTGCTTCCAGCCGGTCATTTCTTTTTTCTTTCTTTTCCTATATTGTATTGTATGACATTTTGAATTAAGGAATTAATACAATCTGTTTTCAATGCATTTCTCTGTTCCTTCGATCCCATCTCCATCATCTTTGTTTACCATCTTTACTTTCATTGCAGCACTTAATGGGATTACTTGAGTATTGCATACTTAGTCATGTGGATTAGGAATATGAAGCATGTAGCAACCCACCGAGAGGTGTGCGTTGCGCGAGTGTGTGAGTAACCTTAATTGCTTAGTGTGAAGCTTTTGCAACGCCTATCTATAAGCTAACGCATTGCTTGTCTATGAGTGAAGTCAGCAACAATCAACTGCCTAGGAGGGTAAGTGGTTGGACGCATTAAGCAAGGTATGCGTTGTTCACTAGGGATAGTAACAATCTTGCGTCAACCAAGTTCATGCATTTGTCTTGTCTTATGTTGTGCCCAACACCCCTTCAGAGCTACTCGAGAGAGAGTCTAAAGAAAGAACCTAATGACTCGAGAGAGCTAAGTTAGAATCTAGACTCGAAAGAGCGAGATTAGATCGGCATAAGCAAGAGATAGGAACTTAGAGATAAGCTCTGTTTGTCAACACTGCATCGCATGCACCCTAGGAATAGGAATGATGATATGTGGTTGCCTTGTTTGTGTATCATCGTATAGAAAAGTATTAGAGGCTTATGTGTAGGCCTTATAGACACCTCTGCACATACATCGCATGCGTTCTAGCATTAGAAGCCGTAGCATTCGCACCAAGAGGTGGTTTATTATTGTATGAGTGTTGCATGATCGCATTAGTTTGCGTTGACTAGGGTTGCCCTTGCGGTCACTCTTATGGGTTGCAATGAAAACATCACTGCATTTTATCTATTTCCCATACATTTATTTCATGTCAAGGTTTGTCGCATCTCTATCTTTCATGCATATTCTCATTGCGTTGTCTGTTAGATAGGAGTAGAAGTAAGATTAACTTAGCAACATCCCCTCCATTTTTTTTATTTAAACCACCACATGCACATCACCATAAACATATAGCTACAAGTCCCTGTGTTCAATCTCGGATTACCCAAGAAACTTGCATCCATGTTATACTTAGCATGAACGCAAGAAAACTTATGGTAGAACGCATGGTCATCACGTACATTCGATTAATGCATTTTTCATTCCAACGCATGACTATCAACGCATATCTTAGGAATATGCATCGCATACAGCGTCCAAGGGAAGTTGGTTGTCGAGTAAAATTGACTTCCAATTTCCAGCCATCACTGGCTTCTGAGAAACTTAATGGGGATAATTATGCTACATGAAAATCAAACCTGAATATAATACTGGTAATAGATGATCTGAGGTTTGTTTTAACTAAGGAATGTACTCCTAACCTTGGCTCAAACAAAAACGAACTATTTGGGAAGCATATGACAAGTGGATAAGGGAAAATGAAAATGCTCGAGCCTATATTCTTGCAAGCATATCTGATGTTTTGCGAAGAAACATGATCACATGTATACCGTAAAAGACAAGACATTATGGAATCTCTGTGGGGAATGTTTAGATAGTCGTCCTTCTCCCTTAGACACGATGCCATCAAGTTCGTTTATAACTTTCGTATGAAAGAAAAAACCTCTGTTAGAGAACATGTCCTAAACATGATGGTCCATTTCAATATAGCAAAAACGAAGCTATCATAGACGAGTAAAGTCAGATTAATTTTATTTTAGAGTCTCTTTCGAAGAGCTTCTTACAGTTCTGCACAAATGTGATAATGAACAAGATAGAATATAACTTGACCACTCTTCTCAATGAGCTACATACTTATCAGATCAATCCCTCTTAAAAACTTAAGGATAGAAAGCAGAGGTAAATGTTGCCACTGTAGATAAAAAAGGACCATCCTCTAAAATAAGGTTTGACTCTTCTTCTTTCAAGAACAAAAGTGTTCAGATGAAAAAGAGTAAAGGGAAAAGGAAGGCTTCTACTGACCGCAAAGACAAGGTTAAAGTTGTAGACAAAGGAAAGTGTTTCTACTACAATGAAGACGGGTACTGGAAGAGAAACTTCCCGAAGTACCTTGCGGAAAAGAAAGTGGAAAAATAAAAACAAGGAAATTAGTTTATGAAGAATGCTTGCAGATGAAGAGATAACTCTCAAGGTTGTGAATAAGGAGGCTATCTTAGAAAAACCAGTGGGAGTTCCTGAAGTTGTTTTCAAAAGATAGATCCATTATTTGATAATGTACATCTTGTTTATGTAATGAAAAGTCTTGTATCTATATTTTGAAAGAAAATTTGTATAAAAGTATCTTTTAACATAAATGAAGTGATCATTAGCAAAAGAATTTTTTTTGTATGTTCTACTATAAAACAACTTTTATGTTAAAATTGAACAAAGCAAAGCTCATTTCAAATATTCAGATATTTAAAACGGCTGAAAAACAAAAGGCAAAAGTTTCTTCAAGTACTTATCTTTGGCAATTAAAGAGTTGGTCACATAAATCTTAATAGGATTAAGAAAATAGTTAAAGTTGGTCATCTAAATCAGTTAGAAGATAGCCATTTTTACAGTACATGTGAGTCTTGTCTTGAAGATGGGATGACCAAAAGATCTTTTATAAGAAAAGGTCTTAAAGCCAAAGAACCCTTAAAGCTTGCACATTCAGATTTATATGGTCCGATGAATGTCAAGGCACGAGAAGGGTATGAATATTTCATTGATTTTATTAATGATTATTCAAAGTACAGTTATATTTACCTAATATCATCAATCTAAAACATTTGAAAAGTTCAAAGTGTATGAAAACTTGTTAGGTAAAATAATTAAGACACTTCGATTAGATCGAGGTGGAGAGTACATAAAATCTGAGATTTTCAAAATTATTTGATAGTGTTGGGGTTGATGCCCTAAAGTCTCGTGTCCTTAGTTTGTAAACAGTTTGTACGAACGCTTGTATTGTATAATATATGATATTTACTTCACATCTTGTTTTATGCTCAGTTGTGTTTTATTTGCTTTACCACAAAACAATAAACATAAAATCCCTGGTTATCTATATGTAACTTAAGCATGTATGTGGTAACATACAAGTGGATCATGTCTTGAGTGATAACCAAAATGGTCTGTAGTATATGGATATAGGAGGGAAACCTTATCCTGGTAATGCTACGGATGTGGCTCGCTTTGTGGAATGGTCACAAGTGTTGTGACTTGTCACAGATGATCTGATCCTGATCATTCGTGTTGGGGATATGCGAGCGGGGGAATCCTGTATAAAAAGTTTGTATAAAACCTGACCACGAAGTGTTAATGTCTCGTTATATAACACCATTCATGACAGAGACTTCACTTCACTAGAATGACCATAAGTAACATGACCTAAATCCTGAGTGAGTTGGGAACTCCTGCCATTGAGGGCAGTCCTTTGATTTGTATGGGTGCGAGTGGCCAGGTCGCCGATTCAAACTTACCATTTTGAGAATTTGGGAGCTGGGAACTCAGCTACACAAGATGGAATTCACTCCTTCCCCGAGGCAAGGGTAAATAGATAGATAGTTCCTTTAAGGGCTGATTCCAGGGCTTGAACGATGTGGCACCACACACCTTCTCTTGGCCCGAAAGGTGTTTACACATAGTTGGACTATGTTGTATTGTTCATTAGAGGAATCGGTGGTACTTAAGGAGTGAGATGTAACTACAGGGTTAAAACGATAAATTGGCACAGCTGTACTTACGAGCATCTGTGAAGGGTCATCGTACTCATGATTTGTTATATCCGATGGACACAGAAATATATCTGTGGTAAGAAGAGTTCAGCTATTAGTCTTTAGTGGAATGTCTGACAGTTAATGGATGGTGGATCTCGTGGCTAAAGAGTTTAGTCAGCTATTCACGGACCGTTGGAGCTTCGAGCCACAGGTCCATTAGGTCCCCTGGGTAGTTTGGATAAAGTCGAGAATCAGTGTTTGGGTTAATTTGAAATGTTCAAATTGACAAGAGGGAGTTCGATTATATATGATATAATTGGACTGGTTAATTATATATGATATAATTGACTAAATGTATGAAATACATTATTTTGGAGGAAATTGGATATAAATATGATTTATATCATGTGGAGGAGAAATTACTATAGTAGATATGTGATATCAAACTATAGGGAAAGAATGTAATATGATTATATTCATTAATTATTAAATTGGTTAATTATATGATAATTGGCCTGAAATTTCTCTCGAACGTGCGTTAGTGGGAGCAGCTGCATTCGGTTATGGTAACCGAAGAATAAAATATGGATTACAATTTTTTTCTTTTAATTTTTAAAACTTCTCTTTCTTTCTTCTTTCTTTTTTGGGTTATGAAGAACAATTAACCCATTACATTTCTTGTAGAAATAAAATGATAAACTAAAGCGAAATCAAAACTTTTGATTCTAGCTAATTTTTCTCCAGGAATTTTATTATCATCTTCTTCTTTTTCTTCTTCTTCCTATTATTGCTCTATATTTTTACTGTGTCATGAATTTTTTTAATTAAATATTCCTCATCAGCGTAACAACCAATGGAATATCACCACATTTCTTCAATAGTTTCACTTTCATTTCCTCTAAATTTGAAGGATCGTCAGAGAACAAATTTCTATTTTTCACTAATTCTTGCTGGAAAATGTTTTAGGAAAATAATTTTCATTTTATATTTTTCTTTTTTTATTATATGTTACATACTTTTCAACTAGAAACATACTTTTTGTCTAAATATTCTTAACACTCGTTTGATATGTGAATTCATTACGTATAAATATTGCACTTAATGTAGACAAAATACTATTTTTTATATAATCAACAACCCTACAACATACTTTAACAGTCATCGATCTTATAGTAGTTAGAAATGGTTGTCAAAGTTGATTATCGAAGATGATTTTTGTTGAAGTTTATAGTCGGAGGCGGTTGTCGGAGCCTAAAGTTGGTCATATGAAGGTGTATTGGAGTTGCTTGTCGAAATTTGTCATCGGAGGTGGTTTTCGAATCCCGGAGTTGGTCAAACGAAAGTGGTCGTCGAAGTTGATCATCGAATATGATTTTCACTGGAGATTATAGCCGGAGTTCGAAGTTAGTCGCATGAAGGTAGTATTAAAGTTGGTTGTTGAAGTTTATCATCGAAGTTGGTTGTCGAAGCCTCGAGTTGGTCGTCGGAGTTGCTCACTCAAAGGTGATCGTCGAAGGTGATTTTCATCGGAGTTTGTAGTCGGAGGTGGTTGTCAGAGCCTATGAAGGTGGTTGTTGGAGTTTGTTGTCGGAGTCAATTGATCGTCGAAGTTGGTAGCGCAAAGGTCGTCGTCGAAGTTGGGTCACCAGAGGTGGTAGTCGGAGGCCAAAATTGGTTGTCAGAGTTGGTCGCGCGAAGGTTGTCGAAGCTCAGAGTTGGTTGTTGGAGTTATCATCGAAGGTGGTTTTTGGAGCTCGGAGTTAGTCGTTGGAATTGTCGTCGGAGTCCGAGGTTGGTCGTCAGAGTTGTCACCGGAGGTGGTTGTCGGAGCCCAGAGTTAGTTCTCGAAATGTGACAGTGGCCGATGGGTGGAACCATTGAGAGCATGGGAAGAAGAGAGAGTTGTGGTGAGTTAGTAAAATATATTAAATCAACTTCACTAACATTTAAAGTTGAGTAAAATATACTAAATCAACTTCACTAACATTTAAAGTTTGTGGGTCAAACAATGAGTTGGTATATTATACCTACTCAACTCAACTCATGTTGTTGAGCCGAACACCCCCTAAGAAATTAAATATACACTTTTTAAATGAAGAACTAAATTAAAGAATATTAGAACAAAAAGTCAGAGATCAAAACATATATTTTATAACAAAAACGCCATTTTTGTAACTTTTCTTATCTATAAAAAAAAAAAGTGAGAAGTAAATTCAATATTTACTTTAGTATACATCATTATTGATGTCTTTTCTTTTTCTTTTTTTTTTTGTTTAAGTTGAATGATATGTGAGGTGTGGAGTAAGGAATTCAAACTTATAACTCTTTAATCCAAAATATGTCTAAATCAGTTTACTGACTTATAATATAATATTATGGATGTTATTTATAAATATAAAAGTAAGCAATCAAAAAATGGTTTAATAAAAAATCCCACGTATAGTCGTTATTCAACGGTGGAGTTATTCTTTTTGTACTTTCTTTGACCCAATTCTTCAACTACTTTATGGTTAAGAATAAAATAAAATAAAATAAAGAAGAACAACTCCTAAAACTTTTCTTTAAGAAAAAAATTAAAAGACAAATTTTTTTTTAAAAAAAAAAAAAAAGAAAAGAAAAGAAAAGAAAAAACAACTCTCAACTGCTTATATTTCCCATGACTCTCTAAACTTAAAAAATATTAGCAGCCAAGTTCATCCATCACCAAATATAATAAAGAGATTATATAAAATAAATCATCCTATGAAATTTCTAAAACCCTGCCAAAGAAAAATCAAACTTCATAAACAGAGCATATAAAATAGGATCCTAGACTTATCGTTTGAAGAAGTATGAGCATATTTACTATTCAATTCATCGATATACTCATAATTTAACTAGTTAAAATATATATGTATTAAAGATTTGGATCCCTATATATATGTTGAACTAAAATAATAATAAATAAATAAATAAGCACTCAACCCGAGGGCATAATAGTACTAGTACCCACAAAAAAGAAAAAAAAAACTTATTTACTCAAAAAATGTTCATAATCAATGATGGACTTGAAATGTTTGTTCGTGAGATTTCACTTCAAATTTTATGAAATAAATTAAATTTTTATTAATGAAACCAAACTATTAACTTTTAAAACATTATGATTGTCTTCTATAAATATCACAGAATGGTTCCACATAACCTCATTATTTTAGCTTACTTATCAAATATTTGTTTCTCAATGCATTATATTTCTTGTCAAATAAATCTTCTGATCTCAAAATAAGCATTAATAAGAAAAATATGTGGTAGTAATAATATATAGTAGATATATTTTAAATATGTATAGTTTAATTTTTTTTTAAAATGAGGGAATATCCCTTTGGCCCATGGTGTATCAACCAATAGAGGTGAAACTAGAACTTTATCTTGGAGAGGAATGCTATGCTATAAAGAGAAATTTGAATGCATTCATTATGTTGATATTCATTCATATATTTGGATTTTAGTTTGTTGAATTAAAAATAAAGGCAATTCTACATATAACGATTTAATACGAGTATTAGTAAATCTAGTCCAATTTAAAATTATTGTAAACATTTTTTTTAAATAAAGGAAAAAAATTATTTACAAATATGATTCAATTTTAACTTGATTGAGATCTATTAGTGATATGTGCCTATCACTAATTGTTTACATGCTCGTTTATTATTGGTAAATCATATCAATAGAATATAAATATAATATATAAGAATCATATATTATTTTACTTCATTTACTAAGAGGTAATTGCTTATCCATATTTATTTTATTTAAGGTTCATTATGGATATACATTATCAAGAAAATATAAAAAAGTTGTAGCAATTATATATTTAATTTTTGTTTATTCTATCTTTGATTATTTTGATGTTCATTTGTTTTTAAGTCTATATTGATACATCATACCAATAGAATTTAAAATGGAATATAAGTCATGATCTATGTAATTATTTGTATGCATGATTTTTTTCTACTCGTGTGTTATGAGGTCTATCATTGATTTATATGATATCAATGAAGTAGAAAAGATAAATTTGTGTATTTAAATTTTGTTTTCTATTAGTAATTGTTTGCATACTCCTTTCTTATATGGTAGTAATAGTATAGTATATATATTTGTTATTTATCAATAATTATTTACATATTTCCTTTACTATTAGATATATAGAATAAAAGTATATGGAGCTATTTGGGGCATTGAGTTAAGTTCATATGTCAAAAATATATCGTGTGATATTTTTTGATGTAAATAATCTATTTTTGTGATGATTATTTTTGTTTGGAAACCTTTTTTTATTCAATAATTTTACATAATTTTTTTTAATAAAATATGGATTGCATTTTATTTTATTGTTTTTTTTAAAGTACACATGTATTGTTGGGAGTTCTAGGAATGAGATTTAGGATTTATGTTTGGATCATGCATTTCATTTTTTTTAACTTAAGTAATCATTTTTACAAATTTGTACATGCGACGTTTCTAGTTGAGTTGGACAAAATTATATTGAATTCATTAGAACAAAACAAATTTAGATTTATATTATAAGTGAACTATTCTCAAAATGTAATTATACTATAATAACCCTATTAATAGTCATCTTACATGGTTGGTATAAAAAATATGTAACAAAGACAATATTCTCCGACCCAATTATATGATACCAAAAAAACTATGTATGATATGCACCAACAAGTGGTCAAGTCCACTTACACAAAAAAAAAAAAAATAAATAAATAAATAGATAAACGTCTATCCAATAGATATGTTCCACACCTTTTTTCCACCTCTCAAACTACAGTTCGTACTTATCTTTTTGCCATGATACAGGCTTTCTATTTTGTTTGGATCAATTTGGAAAAATATGTTTTTCAAAAAATCATTTTCATTTAAATACCTTTGATAAAAACTATTTAAAATCAAAACATTCATATGTTTGGCAACTATTTCTCAAAAGTATTTTTATATACTAATTTGTTTGTTTTGTTATAAAGTATTTTTATTAATGTCAAATTACTATAAAGAATGAACCAATAATTTAAAATAATAGTAGTTGGAGGTCGCTAGAGTTTACCATTCACGGTGGTGGTCAGATGCCAGAGTTGGCCACCGTTGTTGATGCCAAAAAGTTGGTGTAACGCAAGTACACATTTAAGTGTAATATAGTAAAACGGTCAAGAGATTAAAGATCAATGTTTGGATTATGCTTAGCTATTCTATAATTATTTTGATTTCATTTAAGAGATGAAAACTAGATGAATTGTTTGATTTTTAAATGAAAGAAAATAAAGTAAAGACAAGATTTGAAATTTAAGAGACAAAGATATTCAAGGCTGTTGATTTTCTCTATTGCTTCATTAAGTCATGCAAAGGTTTCCATGGATTATTGTGTTAATTATATGCTTAAGTCTAGAAGCCAAACTAGATGAATGATTTATTTTTTAAATTAAAGAAAACAATTTTTTCTCATGCAAACATAATTGATTACTAATTGTTTGAAACCAAATTAAGAAGCATGGCATTAAGAATAATCATGATCCCCTTTCATTACCAATCTAACTATTTTCATGAGAAATTAGATAATGGTTTAATATTATAGGTCCAATTAAACATACAAACTTTTTAACTGAATATTTAATTTAACATGCATCAATGATCAATCAATATAAGAAGCACAAATATTAGAAAACATTCAAATCCACAACATCCGTAGAAAATACAAAGCTTAACTTAAATCCATAACAAAGTTCATCAACATCCTAAAACTGCAATATTTAGCCACTCATCGTTGCTATAAACATGTACTCATACATTGCAACAACCATGAAAAGAATGAAAAATAAAGAGAAATAAGAAAACACTACTCTGGTGATGAATTCCATCGATGGAACATGCCAGAACTCCTTGATGCACCTCAGAACCTCAAACGATCTCTAAATGATTCTCCCTCTCTCTAACACTATTTTGCAGCCAAAACACTCTCTAAAACTCTATTTTTTTCTGTGGATGGATGAATTTAATTGTCAAAAACCCTAGGACTAATAAATACAATAATTTCCAAAAGAACACTTTTCCCCCTTAATTTGCAGCACTAGCATGGTGACGCTCTTTAACAGCACTGTGAAAACTCTTATAGTACTGCAATGCTCTTTTTAGTGCAGCGCTGCAACGCTCTTCGAATGGTTGCTCTCGGTAAAAGGCACTGTGCATAGCGTCGTGCAACGCCGCAGTACCCCTCTGTTTGAACAACTTTCATCTTTTTCATCCTTTTTTTTCATGTTTTGATCGGTTTTGACTTTCTTGAGCAAATATGAATCTCGATCTTTTACTAAATTCCTAAAAACACTAGCCTACAACACCAAATATAATAAAATCATGTAAAAACTATTCTAAATACAAACAAATAACACTTTTTTAGGTGCGTTTCAATTAATAGCCGTCAGAGTTAGCCGGAGGTGGTGGCTGGAGTAGCAACGGGAGCATTAGTGGTGAAGAAGACTTAGCACAATGTCACTAAGTTGGTGGACATAAGTATAAAATATCAGTGATATATAAAATTGGCCCCCAAATACTAAGTTGAGTTCATATCTCAACTCATAGTTGAATACATATATACACACCCTTATTACCAATAAGGGAAAAAAAAGGATATACTGACGATATTTAACTTTTATTTTTAATTTGTGATAGTTAGCCCTATTTATATACTATTATTTCTATGGTTGATATACCATATGAATCAAATTAAAAAGGGAATATCAATGACGTTTTCTTTTACAGTTTTTTTTCTCATTTTGGTCTACCATTGATATAATATATGAAAAGATTAAAAATAGTAAACCAATGATAACTTAATATTAAAAACAATAAATTACTAATAACAATCTATCATTAATATACCATGAACATTTATACACATATAAGTGATATATACGTATTAAAGATGTATAACTGATCTATCAATTTTAAATATGAAAATATTTTCAATCCGTAGTAGACAAAAAAATAAAAAAAATAAAAATTTACCAAACATGTAAAAATGGTTATTAATATACATAAAAATACTCATAGTAATTAAAAAAAAATCACCTATTAACATAGGTCTAACGATAATAAACATATAAATTATTCATCAACAATAAACATAAATATAGTTGATAAGCGATATACATCTATCAATAATCAACATAGAAATAGCCTTTATCAATAATATACGAAATAATTATTTGTTGATAAAAAATAACTCCATTTTTTATAGATGATAGAAATTGCAACATGTATCTAAATCTAGAGTCCAATTTAATTTGTTAGTCCGGTATAATCTAACTTTAGAAATATATATATATTTTACTATGAGATAAAAGGTTGGAAACCCTCTCTATATTTATTGTCTTCGTCATTAACATATATTTATGCCATGAACTGAATTCATTTTCGAATCTTCACTTGACTTAAAAAAAGGTGAAATTTAATTAAATTAAAAGTTTTAAGTGAAAATTGAAGAGTAAATCAAATTTGACACCAACATAAAGATAGGATCCGAATATTATTTCGGAACTTTCAATATGTAAAAATAAAATAATACTACATAGGCAAAAATGTTCAATTGAACATTGAGGAACACGTGGCATGATCTTGTTTGGTTTTGACTCGGCGGAGCCACCGGGAAAACAAAAAATTTCGCTTCTTTCCATATTCCACTCTTTGACGAAACAATCATTAAAAATAAAAATAATATAAAACGTAATCTGAATTTTCTTTTTAATTCTCAAATTTTTTTTTAAAAAATCTGAATTTTCGTTGTCATTTAATTTTAACCAACAACTTCTAATTTCATATGATCATCATATAATTATTAATCATCAAAGTGAACTTAGCTTAGTGATATTGATAAACACTTCTATTCAAGAGGTCGGAAGTTCAATTCTCTATTTTCACAATTGTTATACTAAAAAAAGTTTTAACTAATAACCAAATTAATTAAGGTACAAAATTCAATCATAATTCTCCTTCAAATTTGAAATTTGTTCCAAGAAAAATGATTAAACATTAAATTTGTTTAAAAAGAAATCTTCTATAATAGAGATCGAAATTGATATGGCCGTTCTTTTTCTTTTTAAAAAAATAATATTTTTATATCTATAAGAAAAATTATTTTTTTTAAAAAAAGAAAAATTAAAACCATTTTAACCATTTATATTAGTTCAAATGATTATAATCATTTACCTAATCAATTTTTATATATTACATCAATGCTATATTGTAAATTATGTCTAATGTCTTCTTTCAACTTTTGCACTTATTTGAAGCACTTTTGATAATTTTACCTTTATTTTTTTTATTTTATCAATAGAGAAAAATTACTTTAATATCTATCTTTTTCATTAGATTTTTATTAATTGTTATTAGTTAGTTTTTTAGGTTAAAATATTATTTTAATCTCCATATTTTGAAGATTTATTCAATTTTAATTAATATATTTTCAAATATTTAATTTTTAGTACTTCAAAGTTAAATTTTAGGATAATTGAATAATAATAATAATAATTCTCATGCAATAATATATGTGTGTGTATATGTATGACTACATGTTTAAAGTTGATAGTGAAAACGCTAGATGATAGAATTCTTTTAAAAAACTTAATAAAATAATAATAATAATATGGACTAAATTAAAGATTGAATGATATTAAAGAAGTTAAAATTGAATATTTGAAAATATAAGATTAAAATTGAACAAATTTCAAGTTTTTTTTTAAAGGTATTGTAATTAAAGTGTGAGGTGGGAAAATCGAACTTCAAATCTCGAGGTCAATAATATGAATACTATGCCAGTTGAGCTGCGCTCTTGTTGACATTAAAATGTGAAGTGAGAGAATCAAAACTCAATTTAATAGGGTAAGAATTTGAACCTTTAATCTCTTAATCAATAATACATATTTTATGTTAATTTTTTTTAATAATATATAATATGAGATAATCGAATTTCAAAATCTCGAAATTAATGGTACAAACCTATATTAATTGAGCTATATTCATTTTAGATATATTTATGTAAATTGAGATAGCTTACGTTGGTATGGAAGAGAATTTATAATAAAGATACAAATATTGAAAGTAGAATTAAAATGAATAAATTAAGAGAGAGAGAGAGAGAGAGAATAGAAATGGAATTTCATTTCATTTGCATTCGAGTTTCAATTTGGAGGTCTCCCATCCGGCAAATCTCCCTTTCCCTCTTTCAATTTTCCCCTACACATAAATATAATTTGCATTTCCATTTTACGAATTTTCCCGAGAAAATTCAAGAGAAAAAAAAGAGAAACTCAAATTCCCAACGAGCTAACAGATGATCCAAGCTTTCGCACTTGGAACCATCTTCATCTGCTTTGTTCTTCCTCGATTCTCCTAGCTCGACCTATTTCCTGCCATTGATTCTCATGGTTTTGGACTCCGATTGACAAAACGACGGATTCTCTCTTTTCTCTCTCTCTATTTCTCTCCCGGAGCGTGGAGAGATCGGTAGCTTCTCGATCCACTCCCTTCACAATCTTCCATCTCTAATTGCGGATCTGAAGAGTTTCTAAAGACGATGCCGTCTCACGCGGATCTGGACCGTCAGATCGAGCATCTGATGGAGTGTAAGCCTCTGTCCGAGCCCGAGGTTAAGACGCTTTGTGATCAGGCAAGGACGATATTGGTTGAGGAATGGAACGTTCAGCCGGTTAAGTGCCCGGTCACCGTTTGTGGGGATATTCACGGCCAGTTTTATGATCTCGTCGAACTGTTTCGGATAGGAGGGAATGCTCCTGACACTAATTATCTCTTCATGGGTGATTATGTTGGTGAGTTTTTCACACTCAATGTGCTTATTAGGTCATTTCAACTTTATACTATCTTTCTGTAGCGGACTACTTTCCCATGAAAACGCTTCTTATGAATTATTGTTGTTATTATTATTATTATTATTATTAATATTATTTGGTCTCGGTAACTTATCAATCCATGATATGGATTCTAGATTTATGGTATTTAGTTTAAAACTTTTTTTTTTTTTAAAAAAAAATCTGATTACTAATCTAATACATGTTGGGGATATAGACATGCGGAGGTTAAGTTAATCACCGTACATGGTTGATTTTGGGCTTTACTTCTGGTCCTTAATTTGTTCGATTTTATAACTCATAGATAAGTCAGATTTCAATTCGGATTAGCGAAATGACCATTTATTAACATCTTCGTCATTAAGTTTGTTCACCTTGTTTGTCTTAGATTCTTGACTGTTAATTTGATGGATATAGTCTTAGTGGAGGTTTAGTTTGACGAGTGTATATGCACAAGTAATATGTACATACACCCAGACTCATACAAAAATATTCTATCGAAGAGTATCTGTAAATATTTCGTGCAAACTGTTAACTGCAGAACTTATTGTGTATAAAATTGGTACAAATAGGGTTGAAAGGAAAGGGAAAAGAAAATGATTGGTATACTATTATCGACAAAATAATGAAGGAAAAGGAGCTTAAATGAAGAAAAATCATAGAGAAGGAAGTTAATACCTTTATAACTTCTTTGAGACTCCTCTTGTTGCCTTCACTCGATGGAAATGTTATTCTCCTGCCAATAACTATAGTTTAAACACTCCTTTAGCCAATTTGATAGGTTTGTATAATCTCGGGGTTTGTTTAACCTATGAAATTGTTCCTTGTGTTCTTTTGGGAAAAATGTTGATACATGTGTTCAAATATCAGTTGTATTGTAGTATTTATTCTTTCATTTTTTCCCATGAAAGTTTGGTTACACTTGGAAAGTTTGCCATAAGATTTGCTTTGGTTAAGTAAAATTTTTTTGTGATTAATTGGTGTAGTTGTCAAATGTATAACACTATCCTAGATGTCTTTGAGATCTTTTGTTTATAAGCCTTTGTTGGTCACCTAAGAAGCACGAACACTTTATATGGGCAAACGCATCCGACTCCAACACATGTCGGACACTTGGACATTTGTTAGACACGTATCAAACACTTATTAGTCCAACAAATGTATTGGACATGCATAGAACACTTGTTGAGTAGACTAAAAAGATTCATATATGACAATAATAATAAATTTTGATTGTGAAGTCTAAATTTTAAGCATATAAATGCATCAACCCATTTACTTTGTATTTTCTTTTGGTACAAAAGTGATATATATTTTAAAATGTATATTTTAATAAACGTTTGCTTGTCTTATTGTGTCCTAAATGTTTAAAATATGGCGTGTCACAGTGTCTGTGTCATGTCACATCCGTGGCTTGTATCCATATTTGTGCTTTTTAGTTGGTCACCAACTCTTCATGAAATCTTGAAAGTTTGGTGATGTCAAATATTGTAGAATGTTGTTGGATTAGGAGGAAGTTATCATACCGAATGTTGTTTTAGAAGAAATTTTATAATGGGGGTACCTATTAAGATTTGACATCACATTAGAATTCATTGCTTGAATGGTCTCTGGTTGAGTAGAGTTCTTGAGTTACAATAGGTAGGTTTGGAACTTATTTGCATTGAATCGTATCTTGTGAGAAGCACTTTGAAACCATGGTGTTAACCCTCAGTTTTGGGTGGCGTGTTGGTTTCTACTCATAGCAACAATTGGCCATCTTTGAACTTGTCTTTTGTATTGGCCAACACAAATTAGAATCTCTTAATTTACTTGTTCATGTTTTCCTACACTGAAAAAACATTGGGAGACTGCTTTGAACGTGTATAAGTAGTAGTCTTGAACTTTGTAAATGTCACACGGAAGCATTGATCCTTATTGTCTTGGGATTGGGTGGTGCCTTGCCTACCTCCCCTGTTGTTGTACTATATTTCTCATATAAATAAAAGGTTTTCCTAGTAAAAGGATAAGATGGAGCATGAAAAAGATGTGCGTAGGATCTGGCTTATAAATATCTACATAATTTTACTTAGGTCAAGCACCCCATAGTAGTTGAACAAGATGTAGGACTAGTCAGACCTTATTTACTGAGTATAGTTTAGTGGGTCATTTAAACAATATTTCCAATAATGTCTGACAAAGGAAACTTTCCCCCTCCCTCATTTTCATCTTCCACTTCACTCAACACCATCATGTCCATCCCTCTGTAGACGATCTTTGTAAATCCAAAATCTCAAGATTTCGAGGCATTGATTTTTTTTTCCATTTACGTTTTTGCTTGTGGATGCATACAAGTTGTTAAATTGGGGATTAGATGTCTATCAAAGGTTTGAGGAAATATGGAGTTCAGCTCTACGTTTGTTCATGAGGCTTGAAAAAAAGTAAAGTATAACGGTTAAGACAAGCATGAAGTTGGGATATAATATAGGATAGATATACTTTTTTTTTGGTTAAAATATCATTTTGGTCTCTAGACTTTGGGACTTGTTCAATTTTAGTTCGAATACTTTCAATGTCCAATCTTAATTTATGTACTTTCAATAAATCTTAAATTTAGTCTCTAATGCTAGTTTATTATTGATTTTTTTATTATTATTATCTATGCGTCTTTTGACTATAAATTTTGGAAAACTTGTGTATAATTTTGCATGAAAATTATTATTGTTTTTAGAAAAAATACAAAATTTTTCATTAAGAGAGTGAAAGAGATCAGTGCTCTGAGATACAAAAGCATACAACAAAACATAGCATAAACAAAAAACCACAAAAGGACTTGAGACATAAACCGAATTCGATAAAATTTATTAATTAACCAAATTCGATAAAATCTAACTTTGAAGGATTAAATTTAAGATTTATTGAAAGTATAGAGACTAAGATTGAACATATGTAAGTACAATGACTACAATCGAACAAATCCTAAAATATAGGGACCAAAATGGTATTTTAACCATATCATTTTTTTCTTTTTCTTTATTTCCTATTAATCAAGAATATTAAATCTGTAGATTATAATTTTTTTCTTCCCACCTTTTTGTATAATCATACCCTCGTTGGGATTTTAGTTGTATAAAATTTTTAATTGTTTTTATTGGAGGCTTTGTATCTCTTCTTTCTTAACCATCATGGGTTGGCCTTTTGGTAAATAAAGGGCATTGAGTTTGATAAAGGGCTAAGAGGGAATGAGTTCGATCTATAGTGGCCACCTACCAAAGATTTAATATCGTATGAATTTCCTTGATATTCAAATGTTGTATGATTAGACAGGTTGTCTTGTGAAATTAGTCAAGGTGTGCGTAAGTTGGCTTGGATACTCACAGATATAAAAAAGATCTCTTATTTCTTGTAATATTTCTTTTCCATGTCAATGTATTGCTTATTTTCCATTTAAAATAAAAAATGGAAAGATAACCGTCAAATAAGTTCCTTGGTTTTCAGTAGAGTTTGTTTCCCTTTGAAGAAATGTATTCTTCATTGTCTTCTATTGATTGATCCGGTAGATAGTTGATATTTTGATTGATATGTTGAAAACTCTCTCATGTGCAATGACTTGTATTGTTTTCTCATTGTCATGAATCAATATATCATTGGTGCAGACCGTGGATACTATTCTGTGGAGACTGTTACACTTCTAGTGGCTCTAAAAGTTCGTTATAGAGATAGAATTACAATATTGAGGGGAAATCATGAGAGCAGGCAAATAACTCAAGTGTAAGATGATTTATATTCCTCTACTTTCTTCCATTATTTGAACTGAAGTTTTTTGTACTTGTAACATATCATTATGTTTTTTGTATTCATCGACATACTGTATTTACTCTATGCTTCCACCAATGGACTTATATATATTTTTTCCTATATATATATTTTTTTCCTAAAACTGTGTTGTTCTCTTATTTCGACTTGTACTTTTCTGTTTGTAATGCTTTTTTATAAGTTTATAACAGTTCCCCATTTTAAATGGTCATGGCTTGCTCTCCCTGTTTTAATTGCATTATATGGACCTGAAACTCAAAAGCCTTCAATAGCTTGATTCAGTATGGACAATAAAAATGGTGGTCCTGGTCCCCCAAAATCTGCTTGCAAAGGCTGTATCAATTTGGAGAGATGGATGTGAGGATATCTTCGAACTTTTAAGGGATTTTTTGCTTGCACCAAAAGGCATCCAAATGTTTGCAGGAGTAACACCCTGCTTTGTCCAGGCCCCAAACAATTGATCTCCTAGGAGAGTTGTTTTTCTAGGGAAAACACTAAGCTTTCATTTTAAGAAAGGAAAGAACACAAAAGGGAGCCAATAAACAATCGTCCAACAATAAAGAACAAAAAGCCTAATAAAATAAAGAAGGGCTTCAGTCTTAACGAAGTCTGAAGGACAATTACAAAAGATTTTTGGAGATTAGGCTGGCCTCATTCAATAATGACAACTGGGAGCCTGTTCCTCTATTATACTGAATTTCTCTGTAGGATTCCACCCGGTTTCCGTTGATTTTTTTTAAGTATTAATTTTCGTGTCACAGTAATTTTCATATACAATCTGTTTTTAAGGTTAAGTGTTAGTGTAAGTTATCACGTGTTTCTGTTAACGCATACAAAGATATGGAGTGCTATGGATTGAGAACCAGAATATTAAAATTTGGTGGTATTCAAATTGGGATATTAAAGTTCAAATTAGGAAGTACTCAAATTTGATGCTAAGGTTCAAACCCCACAGCGTCCACATATCTAGGATATTAAAATCCTTTGAGTTTTCAGACATCTAAGTATCGTAGGATCTGGGGCTGTGGTTGTCTTGTGAGATAGTGGAAATACTTGGAAACTGGTCTGTGTGCCCACTCTATTAAAAGACAATGGTGGTATGCTAGGGTTTCTTGTTGGAACAAAGTTTTGTCATTTGACATCTGCAAAATATATTTTGGTTGTGAAGCTGAATGCTTTTTGCTTGCATTAACAACCCTTCCTCTCAGCTGCTCTAGGAATGTGTTTAACACCTTTTTCTACAGGGTTCATTGTATCTCATTAGTATTTCTTCTCATTTAGTTTTCTCGCATTTTCTCTTTCCTCTTGAAGGTTATCGTATCCTTGAGCATTAGTCTTTTTTCATTATATCAATGAAAAGTTATGCTTTCTTGAAAAAAAAAAAAACCTTTTTCTACTGGATTCACACGTGCACGTGAAACTAAAAAAAAAGCTTCTGAAAATTCACATATTTGAGAAGGTGGCAAATTGTTATTCTTTCATTTTATATGTGCTACTAATTATCAAGTGTGGCAAGCACGAGAAATTTTTGGTTACTCCAATCATCTTTATCTGTTTTTATTATTTGATTTTGTTTTGTTTCAGTTATGGATTCTATGACGAGTGTTTGAGAAAATATGGAAATGCAAATGTCTGGAAGCACTTTACCGACCTCTTTGATTATTTACCTCTTACAGCTCTAATTGAGAGCCAGGTCTGTGTTTCTCATGTCATAAATTCCTTATTTGGATTGTTAGACGGGTTCTAATAGTTTATAATTATCCTTGTCTAGGTTTTTTGTTTGCATGGAGGACTTTCGCCATCTTTGGATACCTTGGATAACATCAGAGCTTTGGACCGAATTCAAGAGGTATTAATGTAATTTAATAAGCATGTGGTTAATTTTAAATACTTCCAAGTCAAAGGCTGACTACCATCGGGCTATAAAGTGATAATATTTAAAACTTAAAAGGCATGCTTTTTTAGAAAGCAATACAAGAGCGCCTCGCTTCAATTGTTGAGGCTCACTTCCACCTGTGGCTTGGTGCGTCAAGCCTTATTTTATTTAATTTTATTTTTATAAGTTTCTAAATAAACAAGTAAATACTTTTGAAAGAGGTTGATTTCTATCTGCAATTACGCTCTAATTTCTCTAAGATATATATTTTTAATTATCGTTGTATTCTTAATGCTATGTTTTTTTTCATGTACAAAAAACCATGTATGTTGTTTTATTTGGCGCCTCATTGTAAAACAACCTGTTTTCTTTTAACCCTTTGTGCTCAAGCTCTACGGAGCCATTATGCTCTAGTATGCTTTCAGAAACCACTGATATATTAACAGAATGTTTACTTCTATAGTTCTATTTTAAACAATGGCTGATAAAAGATATATAATATAGCTGTTTGTGGATTGGTTTTGCAAAATATTTGAGTCAAATGCAAAATTTACTTGCTTAGTGTTAAAAGAAGAACAGGAATTCTTGAAACCAGTACTATTCATCTAATTCTTGGATCTCCTCTATGTACATGTATTCATCTGGATTTTGGCATTAGAAGAACCCTATTGTCGGTTATTTTCGTGGGGGTACTATATTCTTTTCTGGTGAGAAACATAGCAAAATATATTCAAAGGAGAAGAACATACAGCCAAGGCCTTATGGATAGAGGGAGGCCTAATTCGGAGGGTTGACAAAGCAAGTCTTCCAATCTAAACTAATCAGAAAATGCTCTGTTATAAGAAGTGTGTAAGGCACTCCAAGTAAAGGCTGTAAACTGCATCCAAAAAAAAAAAAAAAAATCCTTGAAGAAGACTTATTTGAGAACACTATGTTGTTCCTTTCTTTCCAAATCAATCAAAGGAGACTTCTACTAACGTTGTGCTACAAAATCATGGTCTTCTTTGTAAACCACCTGCCAGACAGCAATTTGAAAAGGCCATCTTCAGTACATTTTGGAGGGCACCAAGCCATAACAAAAAAATTAATGAGGAACATCCGACTCTTCTAGGTGAATTGACAGTGAAGAAAAAGGTGGTTGCTGTTCTTAGAGGTTTTTCCGCAGAGGAAGCACATGTTTCAAGAGAGCCAGCTCTCGGTGTTTTCATTGAACTCTATCCATCATGTTTAGGCTGCAATGTGCTATGGACCAAATGAATAATTTCACCTTCTTTGGGCTTTTCCTTCCATTATCTGACTTTGTGAGGAAGTTTTTTTATGAGAACTTGGTGAGAAATTGATTCAAATAAGTGGTGTTCCCATGTAATAATTTGGAGGCCGACTTGGAAAGAAAACTGAATTCTCTGGAAGCCAGCAAACTTCTCTTCCTCTTTGATTGACCTTTTCCCCTCTAAATTGTGATGAGACTTCCCCATTCTTCCGGATCTCTGTCAAGGAGACTTCTTCTAAGTGTCCCAAGCTTCACCAGCAGCAGACCAACAATTGCAGATAGTCTTTTGGAGTTAGCTATTGCATAAATGGAGGGAACTCCTGACCAAAAAGTTTTGTTGTGGCCCAATTATCTTCTGAATTCTTTTCCCCATTTCCTACCTTGTAATCTGATGCGTTACCAGGGGCTGTACTTGGACTACTTAATTAAATTTGGAAGCCTGCTGCTATAAGTTTGCTCATATTAGGTTCTTATAATATTTTCCCACAAGTCTGTTTTATTTTGAGCAGATCTCTGTAACCATTTTAAGAGCAAAGCAGAATTTCTTCTCAAATTTCCTACCCCCAGACTTCCATAAATCTGTGGGGCCATATCCGTCTTCCAACTAACTGACTGGCTGCCTCCGTCCTTATTTATCCCTTCAAGCCTTCCCAAAGGAAATCTAATGTCGATGGAAGAGGGAACTTTGGAAGGGATCCTATAAATGGAAAGGAAATTTGTGGGAGTATTTTATGCAACAACTATTCTGTGGAAACTGTGATCACATCTCTGTTAATTTTGAAAGAGCCAATTGTACAAATCTTTGGGCTTGTCTAAGGCCTTTTGTAATTATCTAATAGATCTTTTGCTTGATTGGAGCCCCTTTTTGTTTTAGAGTTGCTTTGCCTCTTTCAGTGTGGGCTTTCTTTTTATATACCCCTTGTGTTCTTTCATTTTTTCTCAATGGTTTTCTCATGGAGATGTTGAAGTGTTTGGTCTAGAATGAAGTCCAATTTACTTATTTTTGGAGTATGAAAGAATTTTACTTGATTTTGACTTCTTTTTGCTTGGTTAATTTGATGTGCTGGAGTGAACTTATATAATCATAGTTTCTTTATTAGTTTAAGACAGATGCCTCGTGGTCTACTTTTTGTATTTAATTTTTTAAAAATTGGATACCGCAGTATTGGGCAAATCATGAGATGTTTCTTTCTTCCTAACCCGTGTATTGTTTTCTTCCGGAATATATTATAGGTTCCACATGAAGGACCAATGTGTGATCTCTTATGGTCCGATCCTGATGACCGCTGTGGTTGGGGAATATCTCCGCGTGGTGCTGGATATACTTTTGGGCAGGATATTGCCACTCAATTCAACCACACGAATGGGCTAACGCTGATATCAAGAGCTCACCAGCTTGTAATGGAGGGATACAATTGGTGTCAGGTGCGTGATCCCGGTTGATTGTTTTGCATTATTATTTTCTGTTTTTGGAAAGGATGTTGGTACACTATTATTTCTTTTTTGTATATTCCTCTTTATAGGACAAGAACGTGGTGACTGTTTTTAGTGCTCCAAACTATTGTTATCGTTGTGGGAATATGGCTGCAATCCTCGAGATTGGGGAGAATATGGATCAAAATTTTCTTCAGTTTGACCCTGCACCTAGGCAAATCGAACCAGATACCACACGCAAGACCCCCGATTATTTTTTGTAAACTCTCTTTGTCCGTCGACTGCTTGTAATTCCTCTTCTATCTGCCGTGTTACTGTGAATTTGACTCTAAAGGATCACTCTTTGTTTAAGCTTTCACCATTCTTTTGTTTCCGAGTTTGTGCTGATGCTGCTCTGTTAAATGGTGCTGAAGATTTGATTCATCAAGAAAAAAAAAAAAAAATGACAGAAGGCATCAGAGGCCTATTATCTTGTATATTTTTTTTAAGAACGAACACGAGCAAGCGGTAATAACCTTTCTTGTGCTCTGTAATTTTACCTTTTCAAAGTAGAGAGCTGATTTTTCGAACGCTTGTAGTATTATTTATGTTTGAGATATCCCAATGGCTAATGAAACTGCAGCAACTGAACTGTTTATTTATCCTATCAAAGTTGTATATGTTTCCTGTCTCGTCTTTCTTCCATTTCAAATTTATGGTTGGAATCTTCAATGTTGATTATTGGATTCAAACTCGAGACTCTCTTATTCTTATACATTGATTTACCATTGTACTGCTTTTCTGGCTTCTCTAGAGAATGTTTTTAGAAACTTCAAAAACAATTTAGGACACTGAGGAATGTCACTTTTCGATCGTGCTTGATTCAAGATACTTGGGCTTGGTTGCTTGGATGGCTCAATCAACTCATTCGTGTCCAATCATGTGGATGTTGGTTCATCTATCCATTTGAATCCCTAATAATGCATTTTAATTTCTTAACAGAAAGAAATAAAGAATGAAATTGTGAATTATTATGTCTTATACTATCTCCATTACGTATGATATGACTACATTTTTTATGTTTTTATGTTTTAGCATGAGCGGTGATGAAAAGTTACCCATACTATAATTCTCCTTGTTTGCATCTTATTTTTAAATGAATCTCTTTCTATTCCCCTGTTAAATTCAATCTGGTTGTACAAAATTACGAAGTTGAAAAGTTATTCTTATACTATAGTAAATCTCTTTGTACAAACTCGAAATGTACAGTAAATTCTTTCTATTTTTCTTTTTGAGTCTTTATTAGGTTGTGTACATCAGTATATTGATAACATTATTGATACGATCTAGTTTATAATAGTTAGAAATAATGATAGATCTATAATTTTTATCTAGGTGGGGTTTACTTAACACTATCGATATGATCCATTTATATTGATAATACTATCGATACAACCTATTTATGTAGTTTTGAATTAGTCCAAAGTTCAAGTTCTGGGAAAGTTCTAATGTATCTATATATAAAGTGAGTGGCTAGTTTTGTGGAATTAGATTACCAGAGTTATTTTTAGCATGTAGTATTGATATTTATAGTGAGAAGTGGTTGAATAAAAATACACTTTCTCAATTCTCCTCTCTCTCTCTAATAAGAACGATAGTGGTATCAGGCCCAAATTCTTGAGCTTGTGAGTGAGAGTGAGATATTCCTGAGAAAAACCGAGTGATATACTTGTGAAAATTGAGTGAGATGAAATTAGGATCAAACAATCTTTCTTCACTATCTCTACCTGTGTTTGATGGTTAAAACTATCCAACGTGGCTAAAGAAGTTCACAACCCGTAGGCCTTCTACCTCCACGTGGCATTGCTCCGTCAGATCAGAATGCAAGCCCATATGGAGGGCTGTGATTATTGGGAAGCAATTGAACAGGATTATGAAGTTGCTTTACTTCCTAATAATCCAACAATGAACCACATTAAGACTTACAAGGATAGGAGGTCACTGGAAAGGGAAAAGCCAGAGCTTACCTATATGTTGCAGTGTCTCATGCCATATTTAACATAATCATGGTCTTGAAGTAAGCAAAAGAGTTTTAAGAATTCCTCAAAGGTGAGTATGAAGGAGATGAAAGGATTAAGATCATGAAGGTGGTTGATCTTGGTAAGGGAATTTCAGAGGATGCAAATGAAGAATTTTGAATCCATTAAAGAGTACTCAGACAAGTTGATTGAGATTTCCAATAAGGTAAGTGCATTAGAAATTGATTTATCTGACAATAGATTGGTTCAAAAGATTCTAGTCTTAGTGGCTAAGAGGTATGAAACAACTATTGCTTTCTTAGAAAATACTAAGGACCTCTCTCAACTCAAAATGAAGAATTAGTTAGTGTTATGCAAGCACAAAAGAACAGGAGGTTGATGAAGTAGGAAGGGATAAGGTGGAAGAGAGAAGAAGTGGAAAGGGGAAAGGAAGTGGTAGCAATGGCTCAAAAACTACGGTAACTGATGATGGAAGTGCAAGTTTCAGTAAAAGCAGTGCATGCAAGAACTATGAGAAGCATAATCATCTACACTTTAGATGTTGGAGAAGGTGAGATGCAAAATAAAAATGTGTCATTTAATTCATTTCTCTGAGACTTTTGCACCTGTTGCAATGATGTATATATTCATATTACTACTAGCAACGTCAGCTTAACATGGTTGAAAGATGTACCGACTGGATGTGAAGTCAATAATCCTTAATGGAGTGTTAGAAGAAGAAATCTACGTTGAACAACCAGATGTGTTCATCACATCAAGGAAAGAGCATAAGGTTTATTTGTTGAAAAAGGCTCTCTATGGTTTGAAGTAAGCTTTCAAGGCAACGTACAACAAGATGGATGATCACTTGTTGAACTTAGGTTTTGTAAAGAGTTTGAATAAATTCCACTCTATGTGAAGAAATCAAGTGGTGATATTGTGATTCTATCTCTCTATGTAGATGACTTGCTAGTGATAGGAAGTGATGGTGCTCAAATAGAGGTGTTCAAACAAGAAATGATGAAAGTATTTGAGATGACTGGTTTAGATATGATGCATTACTTCCTGGGTATGGAGATTAAAAAAAGACAAAATGAAGTGTTTCTTTGTCAGATAAAATACATGAGAGAAGTATTGAAAAGGTTCAATATGGAGGAGTGTATGAGTGTAAACACTCCAATGATTCAGAAGGAGAAGTTACAGAAAAATAATAGAGAGAAACCTACAAATGAGAATGTGTACAGAAGTCTAGTTAGATGTCTCATGTATCTCACATCCACTATATCTGACATCATGTACATTGTAAATGTCTTATTTAGATTTCTTCACTGTCCAAGTAAGAATCACATGATTGCTACAAAAAGGGTTCTAAGATATTTGAAAGGAACATTGTCTTTTGGGATCAAATTTAGCAAAGTTTATAGTTTTGAGTTGCAAGGTCACTTAAATAGTGATTGGGCTAGGACATTCGATGCAAGAACACCTCTAGGTATTGTTTCATTTTTTGCTGTGGGTGTTTCTCATGGTGTTCAAGAAAACAAGATATAGTGGCTCAATCAACTGCATAAGCTAAGTTCATTGCAACAGTTGCAACAGTAAACCAAGTTGTTTGGTTGAAGAAATTGATAGATGACTTACATTTGAAGCAAGAAGAAAGTGTAAGGACATTTGCGGATAAGCAAGTTACATTATTTATTTCTTTGAATCCAATTTTTCATGGAAGAACCAAACATTTTAAGATAAAATATTATGTTTTGATGGATGTGCAAAAGAAAGGAGAAGCGCAATTGTTGCTAAGGATTTGAGGGGTACAAAGCAACTATTGCTTCCTTAGAAAATACTTGTTGGGTTTGATGCCCTAAATCTCGTAGGCTCCCATAGTTTGTAATTGTAATATACAAACATTTTATTTATATAATAAAATATGTGATATTTTATTTCAAAATTAGTTGCATTAACCACAAATCAATAAACTAACATCCAATATTATCTTTATAGCTTAAACATGTATGTAGAGACATACAAGTGGATCATGTTTAAGTGATAATATAAATGGTTTGTAGTAGATGGATAAGGCTAGATATCTTATCCTGGTGACACTACGAGTATGACCTGCTTTGTAGATGTTACAAGTATTGTAAAGTGCTATAAATGATTTGATCCTGATCATTCATGTGAAGACTATTGGGGTTGATGCCCTAAATCTCGTAGGGTTCTATAGTTTATAAACATTATATGAACAAACTTGTATGTGATTAATAATATTTGATATTTTATTCACTTTGTCTATGAAATATGTGATATTTTGTTGCATTAACCACAAACCAATAAACTAACATCCAAGGTTATCGTTGTAACTTAAACATGTATGTGGAGACATACAGGTGGATCACGTTTAAGTGATAACCTAAATGATCTGTAGTATATGGATAAGGTTGGGTACCTTATTCTGGTAAAATTACGAGCATGACTCGCTTTATAGATGTTACAAATGTTGTAAAGTACTACAAATGATTTGATCCTAATCATTCATGTATTAGACATACGAGCGGGCTATTCTATACAAAATTTTTTGTATAAGATCGGACCATGAAATGTTTAGTCTCATTATATAACGCCATTCATAATAGAGACTTTCATTTCACTAGAATGACCATGGGTAACATGACCTTAATCCTGAGTACGTTGTGAACTTCGGTCTATGAGAGCAGTTCTTTGATTTGTATGGGTGAGAGTGGTCAGATCTCGACTCAACAAGCTTAATTTTGGGGATTCGTCTGATTGGGGAGCTGAGAACTCAGCTACACAAGATGGAATTCACTCCTTCCTTAAAACAGGGGTAAGTAGATAAATTGCTTCCTTAAAGGCTGATTCCGGGTCTTAAACAATGTGGCGCCACGCCTTCTCCTGGCCCGAGAGGGGTTTAGTCATAGTGGGACTATGATCTATTGTTCATTAGAGGAATCAGTGGTACTTAAGGAGTTAGATGTAACTACAGGGGCAAAACGTTAATTTGGCTCAGCTGTACTTACGAGCAATTTGTGAAGGATCATCGTACAGTTGATTGGTTATATCCAATGAACACAAAAATATATCTATACTGCGAAGAGTGCAACTGTCAATATTTAGTAGAGTGCTTGATAGTTAACAGATGGTGGACAATGTAATTAAAGAGTTTAATTAATTATTCATGTACCATTGGAGTTTCAAGCTACAGGTTCATAAGGTCCCTTTGGTAGCTTAAAATGATTTAGTTGAGAATAAGTTTTTGGGTTAATTTAAATTATTTAAATTAATAAGAGGAAATTTAATTATATATGTATAATTAAATTTATTCAATTATATATGATATAGTTGACATAATGTATTTGATACATTATAGTTTAATTTGAGGAATAAATATTTGAATGTGATTCAAATATATTTTCTATGAATGAGATTCATAGTTGTTAAATTTAATATAAATATGATTTATATTAAATGCCATAAAATAGAGAAAAAGAATTATAGTTTATATTGTATACGATACAATATTAAAACTATATGTTATAAATATAATATGATAAGTTTGTTATCATATTTATTTATATTATTTATTATTTTGAATAATAATTCATTTTTCTATCCAACCACCTTAGTGCATGATTGAGTAGTTTTTATGGCAAATGAGATAAATGGAATAAGATTTTATTTTCTCCATAGCAAGATTACACGAAAAAAGAGAGTCTATACGATAGGCATTTTTACACTACATAATTGAGAAACTTCCTATACGATAGTGTTCTTCTTCAATCTTCTTCCTCCTCCATACTCAAAATCCCTCCTTACTAAAATAGTCAGAGCCCACAACTCTTGGGTTCTCACCCCGAGCATACCGAAGGTTCCTAATGGTTGTCTTGTGATGCGTAAAATTATGATGCGATGGTGTGAGTATGCGATGATGTGTGTTATGCGGTGATCATGCAAATTTTCCTAACAAAGCCAAATATAAGCCTTCTTAGGTTTCCTGGTAAGTCCAGGGTCGAACACAAGGACTACTAAGTAGATATGTGACAAACTCTTTGATTCTAATGCGATAGTGAAAAAGAAGTGGATAGTGTTTTGATTTAGATTTTCACTATGCGATGGAGTTGAACGCAAAGTGATGAAAGTGTAGAGTTATAATAAGTATGCGATGAAGAGGTTGAGAAGGGGTTTAGCTAACATTTCCTAAGATTGTGCACAAGTTATGCGATCATGCTACACATAAATATCAATACTACATTTCGCAATGCAGAATGCTGTAATTCCTATTTCTAGGATGCATGCGATGTGTAAATAGCAGATAGAATTTATGTCTAAATTTCTACTCTTGCTTATGCGATCTAATCTGACTCTCTCAAGCCTAGATTCTAATTCGACTCTCTCAAGCCTAGATTCTATCTTTAGACAACTTTCTCAAGTACGTCCAAAGGTGAATGATGCATACATAAGACAAGATGATCGCATAAAATGTAAATCTTAAGTCATGTTGGTTAAGTACTTCTCAACCCATTCAGAAATTTAGCTACTCATGCATGATGTGGAGAGATTGAACATAAATCGAAATGAAGTTTCCATTTTCTGCAAATAAAGTACTGAATACAAAATGACAAGTGGATTTGAGAGATAACAAGCCCGCTAAACAATGACTTGCTTCCCGTGGCCTTTTACACTGCTCTTTATCACTTCAACTCTGTTCTAGTTGTGAATTCTTGCTCTCGCAAGGGTTGGCTCTCTCTCCTTTGTATTGTTTTCCGGAAGTCTCTCGATCTATCTGGGAGCGATTTCTCTCAGCTTCGCCTCGTCTCCTTGCTCTCTTCGTCCTCTATGTATATGTATGTGTATGTGTATGAATTGATCCTTTTCTCTCTGGTGGCATTCGGTATTTATAGATTTCAAGGTGAGGTAGCTTTTCTTACTAATGATTCCAATGATGGGCGACATTAATTTCCCTATTCTGTTGCGCCATTTAAAAGTCACCAAAAGTTTAGTGTACTTGCTACAGTGTGACTTTTAACGGCTTGTCAACTAAATTCGATCGACCGCCATCATGATTTATTATGTTGTCGCCTTGATGCGAGGTCTTTATGCGATCACCATTTGAGAAACTTCTTACGATCGCATGACTTGTGATCGCAATTTCAAGCGCACTGTCGCATTGTGCCCTTGGATCGCAATTTCATATGTGCCATTGCATTGTACATGCACAAAATAGATAAATTAACTACTTTTATGCGATGAGCATTAGTGATCGAAATTCCTTTCAGTTTGGCGCTTTCAGATATGATATTGCTTATTTTACCATCGCTTTCTCTTATTGTTTTACTTATTTGCGCTGTAATAACTTGTATTTCTACTAGTTATATCTTGTTTTGGTTCGTGAAGTTCTTGAAGAGAGTCTTCAAGTTTGATGTTGTGTTCGAGTTCCTGATAGTTCGAGGGGTTTACACGAAGAAACGTTCTTCAAAGGTATAATTTCTTGAACCCTATTTCTTGTTTAAAAAGCATGTTATAATTTTGATTAGAATGCATAAATTATATGTTTGCTGTAATTTCGTGTTTTTAATCTAAATGGAGTTTGGATGATCCACTTCTGCTCTTGGATCTCTTTAAAACGAGTTCCTTCAAAAACATGTGAGCAGAGATATTCTATACAAAGGAGTTTGTATAAGATCAAACCACGAAATATTTAGCTTCATTATATGACGTGTTCATAATAGAGACTTTCATTTAACCAGGATGACCATATGAAGGCGGTCATTTGATTTGTATGAGTGAGAGAGGCCAGATCGTCGACTCAACAAGCCTACCATTTTGGGGATTTGTCTGATTGGGGAACTGGGAACATAGCTACAGAAAAAGGATTTCATTCATTCCACAATGTTGGGGCAAGTAGATAAATTGCTCCATTGAGAGCTGATTCCGGGGCTTGAACAATGTGGCATCATATCCTCTTTTGGCCCGAGAGAGGTTTAGTCATAGTTGAACTATGATTCATTGTTCATTAGAGAGATCAGTGGTACTTAAGGAGTTAGATGTAGCTATAGGGGCAAAATGATAATTTTGGTCAAAGTGTACTTACGAGCAATTTGTGAAGGGTTATTGATTGTTGATTGGTTATATCTAATGGACATAGAAATATATCTGTAATGCGAAAAGTGCAGCTGTCAGTCTTTAGTGGAGTGCCCGACAGTTAATGGATGGTGAATAATTTAATTAATTATTCACGTACCATTAGAGCTTTAAGCTACAAGTCTATAAGGTCCCCTCTATAGCTCATTGGGAATTAATGAGAATCAAATTTTGGATTAATTTGAGTTGTTCAAATTAATTGATTAATTGAGGGAATTAATTATGTGATATATTTAATTTAATCTAATTATATATATGATATAATTGCTATAATGTATTTGATACATTATAATATAAAGTTTATTTGAGAGGAAATAAATATTTAAATATGATTCAAATATTAATTATATGAATTTGATTCATATAATTAAACTTAATATAAATGAGATTTATATTAAATGTCATTGGTGAAAGAATAAAAACTATAGGTTATATTATATTTGATATAATATAGAATCTATAGGTTATGTGTTATATTTGATATAACATATAGTTTAAAATATATATTATATGATAAGGTAGTTATCATATATTAAATTGATTTATGAAAATAAATTATTTTATTTTATTTTATTTTAAAAATCTTTTTAGAAGGGAGTTGTAACTCTCTTTCCCTCTTTTCTCTCTAAAACGTGACAATGAGGAAGAAATGTGAAGTTGTTCTTCTTCTTCCTGGTGTGTGTTTTTCACAAGAGAGAGACACTGAAAAGTTTTGTGAAAAATTGGAATATCATCTCTTCCTCTCAACACTTTCAAAATCCCTCTTTTCCAAAATTGCCAGAGCCCACAAAACTACTGGATTCTCATCCAAAGAATACAGAAGAATCTTTTGTGGTGGTATCCTCGTAGATGGTTAGAGGGTTCGAGATTGTTCGTGACAAATTTTGGAGAAGGAATCTCGTGAAGAAGAGTTCTTCAAGGGTAAGATTTCTTAAACCTATTTTCTATTATGTAATTTATGTTTTAAAGCATACTGCTTTTTTCTTTTAAATGTCTAATATGTATGTTTTTGCTGTAAAATTTATGATTTGTAAATTTTGGGTATTTGGTCTAATCCCATGCTTCCGCTCAAGGACCTTCACTGGTTCATTCAATACTAACAACATTAACTCAAAGTGATAGAATTAGTTAGAGTTTTACAGACACAAGAGCAAAGGAGGTTGATGAGACAACAAGGAAGCATTAGAGGGGTACTAAAAGTTAGAATGCATTAGGAAGAAGGTGGAAGAGAGAAAAACGAAAAGGGGAAGTGACAGTAGTAGCTCAGAAACTACAATAAAGGATGTTGGAAATGTAGGTTTCAGCAGTGCATCCAAACATTGTGGGAAGCAAGGAGGAGCACGTGCTACAATATAACAAGAAGAGGATCAACTTTTTATGACTACTTGTTTCTCTCATTCACTCTTATGACAGTTAGTCGGGGATAATGGGTATACCAATCACATTATAGGTGACAAGGAGTTATTTAAAAGAAATTTCTGTCACAAAATCTAATTTTCTAAAAGAGGTCATTGAAAATTCAAGATCTTTGGCGTTGATAAAGGATCTGCTAGCACTACTCAATATAACACCAATGAAACCTTTTCTTTATGAAGTTTTTCCCGTGATAGATATTCAACTGAACCCTTTTATGTTCTTTTGGCCTTCTCCAATGCATTTTAGCATTAGAAAAAAAATTAGAATTCGGGTAGCGAGAGCAATAATATTGACTCGAACAAATGAAACAAGTTTCATTTTAGATGTACAAACTTCAACAAGAAACAATAATGAATATCGACGTGTTAACGACACAAGCATGACCGACAAACAAGTTATTCAATGATGCCACCTCAATATTTCATCTTTTAATCACCATTGGATATAGGTACAAAAATTGACATGTCCTTTAATTACCACTAGATATAGGTTTAAAGGACTTTTGCAGTTTCTATCAATACTGTCAACCACATTGTGACAACCTTTCCAAATAATTTTTCGTGTCGATATTTTGAAATCCTATGTCTAGGGCTGAGAAAACTTTTAGGTTTTGATACTATGGGATTGTATATGAAACCAATTTTACTCATACTTTACATTTAAATACTCCACTGACTTGAATTCTTCCTAATGAATCTTTCACAAATAACAATAATAAGGCACCATGTAATACTATTCTAGAGTCAAGTGAATAAGATTTGTTATTCACAAGAATTTTGAAGAAACGTATAATAATACTGTTTTTCTTCTCACTTGGCATCAAATGAATCAACCTAGTCCTACCCATACTATTAGAAAAATACCCCCAAAAGTCACTACAAATAAATACTAGGCTAAATTGTTATTATTATTTTTTTTTTTTTGAAAAAAAAAAACTCCTAAACTTTGTATTTTTAAATAAAATATTCATATTCTTTTAAGACTTGCATATCATATCTAAGGTGAAATGATGTGAAAAATTAATGGAAAAAGTTTAAATGAGATTAAAAATATATAGTTTTTTTCTTTTTTTCGTTTTTAAGTTTTTTTCAATTTCTTTCGAAATGAAAGTTTCGAAGTGAAAATAAAACAAAAAAGTTTCTTGAAATCTCAAAATTTCATCTAAATGTGGGTGTTCAACAGCTTTAACATCTGTTGTAGATTAATTTTAACAGGAGAAAAAAAATGAAAATTTTCCCTATCAAGATTTCGATGGATATTTTACACCATGGATCCAACATTCTAATAGATTATAAAAAGGCAAGAACAATATTACTACTTTTCAAAGAAAATAAGTATTTTTTAAATGAAGAACAAAGTTCAAAAATATTTTTTATAATTTAACCTAAATACTAATATGTTATACTTCACCATCGTATCACATATGAAATCCATTAACTACAGGTTCATGTATTTGACCATTAACATATTTACACAAAATTGATGTATCCTTTATTGTATGAATTCATATGCCCAATTAATATTTTCTCTTCACTCACCAAAATATACATAAAAACTAGGGCATGCTTCATCATTTGATAATGTGAAAAGGAATTTATAATATCGAACTTTCCGCCAATTCTGCAAGCTATTAATTAATATAGGTGTTAGATGGTCTGACCTACTTTTGCTTCAAGATTGACCAAAAGTGGCTTTAATTTTTCCCCTTTTGGTCTTTTAGACTCCGACCACGTTTAACAGATCAATCGTAATATGTCACAATTATAAACGTAATCATATGCATATTTAAAATTATGAATCTGACACACTATGTGATAAATTTATACTCCTCATACTGTAACAGTAACACTAACTATATCAATAACGATAATGTAGTTTTCAAACGTAATCGGATTAATCATTTTTTGCTCCTTAATCGAATTACAATTTTCAATTACAGATTTGAAGTTGCCCCAGACCTAATTATAGGTATAAAACAGAAGTAAACAACACCAAACATAATGATATAGGATCCACTTTTCAAATTAACATTGATTTATTACGTTTTTTAGATAAACGTGACTCAATTTAGGCTACGTTTATCAAACCGTAATAAAAATTAGTATAATCATAATGAAATTTCATTGGTGGATTTATTATAATGAGCCTGAATCGCAAATGTAATTAGATTGCTTTTGATCACGTATACGTAGAATTATGAATTTTGTCACATCTACGATTAACATCACCTCTAAGTGTCAAACGGGTAATGATAAATATGTGAAAATTTATAATTTTTCATCTGGAATAGTAACAATAACGATAATGACAACAGTAATCGTAACAATAACTATAACGATATGACGTAATTTTCAAATGCAATTAGATTAAATACACTTTGCTTGTCAATCAATTTGCGTCTTTTTATTACAGATTTGAAAGTAAACTCAATGTATCCGTACGGATATAGAACACAAGTAAACAACACCAAATATAATCATATGTGACCCGCTTTTCAAATTACCATTCATTTATTACAATTTTTTTTTACTGAGATAAACGTGGACTCAATTCAATTTGTTGGGCTGAGTGATTCAAGAATCTAAAAGAGGTATGCCTGATTTTATGTTATTCACTGGCCAATCCATACAAAACCATTAGGTCTTTCTCCTACCTTGGAAGAGACAGAGAAGTGACAGAAAGCCCCAAGATAAGAAGAAAAATAAAAAGATGGAGTAAACTGTAAGAAGGATTGCACTCTGTCAGTTTTCACGTGGCAAAGAAGACAGGCTCTGGCATCAACCATTACAATCGAAAAAGACCTTTGTAAAGCATGCATGTATGAGACACAAATAACCCCAAAACAGACCTACCTGATCTTGAGGTTAATGCCAACTCTGAGAAGTCATATTTCGCAAGATCCGTCCATAATAACTTGGCCATTCATTGCTTTCGCCCTTCTCAGGACCACCCTGCTCCCTCTCTTTAGGAAAAAACAAGCCTTCAAAAAGGGGTAATTTCAGTTCAGACTCTGCAGTGAAGTGAGTTCATGATGTTAAAATAAACACCATTTGAAGTGTATTAGCTTCTCCAGTCAAGGGCGTTATGAATAGCAAATGTGCACAAAACAGATTATATTTGGAGCTCAATAATTTAACATTCAACAGTTGCAAAGAATCTAGATAGTCAATTACCTGTTGATGAGGTTTACGGCTATGTCTGAAGGAATTGAAGGAACTTAATCAGTCCCACTTGCACTGTAAATATGCACATTGTCATTTTCTTGGATCACAGTCTTCAGTAATCTTTTTGGATACTGCCCCAAGTTTTCTTTAAGTTCACCATCAACTTCAGCCAACGGATTTGTAACTAATCCTCCCCTTCTTTCTGTTCGGAATCTTTGGTTGTTCCGCTTAAATGCTTCTGTAACGGAATCTCTATCGAGCGTGTGATGCAGATCATTAGGTGATGAGACTTGTGCTGTAGAACAGAACTTTGAACTTGAATACCGCCCTTCTGCTCTCCTCCAGAACTTGGAACTAAGAAACTCTGCACCTGGCAGCTTGCAACATGAGTTTTCAGCAAAATTGGTATTAGGTACTCTTCCACTTGACAAACCCAAGTCGTAAGATATTTCATCTAATGCCATCTCCAGTCCATGTACTCGTTTCTCCAATGAATTCATCCCACTCTGAGAACTCCCAATAAAGCTCTAGATTTCATTTGAAAGAAAGAAATTTCAAATCAGAACTTGATCGAGAAACTACAATTCTAATCAATCGAAAAGGGTAGAATATGGATGTACAATTACTGAGATACAGTTTGAATGCATTGTATTTGCCTTGCAAATAGAGTCACTTCTCTAATGACCAAAATACAATCTACACATTTCCCAGTTTTGTAGTGTGAAACGACCATTTATGCATCTTACATTTACGGAAATTCAAAGTCAAAGTATACTCATACTTAAATCCAGAGTAATTCCCCCCAACCACCACCACCACCGCCAAACATGACCTGTACTCGCCAAATGTGGCCGACAATCTAACCTTCAATTTAGATAAAGACATTTAGTTGAGAAGTCCAAGACCAACTTAAAATGTGGGAGAACAAAATTCATAATTCACAATGAAATTCGATGCAGAAGTAGTAGGTTTTTTCTAAGAAAGAAAAGTGTCTAGTTAGGCATCTGTGGCCATGAATATGATAATTATGTTAAACTCTTATGGAAAAGTCCGTTACGCCATTGTGCATGTGGAACTTTAAGGATAAAAAGTTAAGCAACAGGAGCCAAAAAGGAATAACATGCAACAGAATATATGGTATGTATAACATAGTCAGAAAAGACATGCATACCTGTAGAAGGTTTAGAAGGCTAGATTGTTGGTTCTCAATCTGACGAAGTTGGTCACGAATCAGGGAGATATCTTCAAATTCTTTGTGGCTCCCAAAATTTTCTTCACTTGAGCTGCCAACAGTAACATCCGAATCTCTACTCTCATGCTCCTGAATGTTCTCGTGCTCCTCAAACGGAACTACGCGAGACCCAGATCTCAAATTGTTGGACTTGTTAACTTTCTCATCACCCACATTATTATAAAGGACTCGTTTTGCAGTGAAAAGGGAATTTCCATTCTCTTGGAAATCTATGTTTTCAGAACCACCACCACCAGCATTGTTCTCAGAAGCAAATTTTGAAGAGGGGGAAGGGGAGTTTGATACTGCAATTTCAACTCTCCAATTGGAAGATTTCAGGCGTTGCAGCTTAGATATGGGTGTACTTGAATTCTTATCTGTGTTCTTTGGACTGATCTTTTTATTAGTAGATATGGGTGTGCTAGTGGGGACTGTTTTCTTCAACGGCGTTCTTAAACTTTGTTCAGGTGGGCATGTGGAAGCGGGAGGAAAGCATCCACCATTGCCATTATCTGACCCATGGAAGAACCGGAAAAAAAAAAACATCAAAATGTGATATTTGATTTAAGAAAAATCCGCTCAACAACTTGAAAGATGAATTGGGACCATTAACCATTGAATTGAACAGTCACCATATTGACAACTAATTCACATTAAGCTTACAAAACTGGATCCAAGGATTTTTGGACCAGGGGGATTAGTTCTTCCTTTCACGTCATAATTGACCTAAAGCATCCAATTCTCAACATTCTTTAAAGGATGAACAAGTATGAACAATGACTTATTCAAAATTGATGTTCAATCGCCATTTATCAGATTGATAATCAAACTAACGCAATGGTAGAAGAAATTACCAGTTGAGACGTCTCCGGAAGCGTCGGGAATCTCTTTCCATAACTCCAAAGTTTGGTTCATTGTCTCCCGAACGACCTTGATCTGTAATATTGTACGCAGTCAACACAAAATTGTTCAAGCAGAAAAAGCTAAAGACAAAATTGACGCATAACTACCCATTGATTTTCAACTATAAAATCTGCGTCCCCGAGTTTTACGTTTTCGTTTTGATCTCCTATTCTTATCCTCGATTTTCCAAGCGTCCAAAAAGGAATGACATATTACCTTATCAAATCTCCGACTATCCAAAGTACTGATACACGATGCTTTATAGTCGGCCGTCAAATCCCTTTCAACGACGGCCACCCTCCCGAGAGTTTCTGCGGCCGCCTTCCTCACTGCCCAATCGTCATTGCTCAAGAATTCAACAATGCACGGCACCAGCCAGTCCATTACGCTTCGACTCGTCGCACCACCGACAGCAATAATACTCCCAATCAGCACCAGCAACGCAGCCTTCGCCTTAAATCCCTCGTTCTTCGCCAATTTCCCCAACCTAGTCAAATTCTTCCTCAGCTGTGACACATCTGGGTCAGGTGCAGCCTCAACCGCAGCTGCGAGACACAGAGCTGAACCAATCTGCGAATTGATATCCTGCTCAAGCGTAAGTGTCTCCATCAACGGCTTCAAAAAAACAGAGAATGGCGGCTTCGTAATTTGCGACGACATTAAAGCCGTAGCGTCAACGCAAGCAGATCGGATTGTAGAGTCCGAATCACGGAGGCGACGAACAACAGTAGAAATCATCTTCGACACAAAAGGAGACAAAGCATCTCCATGAGACTGAGAAAGAATACCGAGAAGGTACACACACTGCTTCCTCACCGGCGATTTCGACGATGCATCAGTATTATGAATGCAAGAGAGAAACGACGAGAATGAATCATAGGTAAGAGCCTTAGCAATGGATTCCAACTCATTTGCCGCCATAGCAAGAGTATCGCGGTCTTCAAGCTTGTTGAGACAGGCAATAACCCGTTGCTTGAGATCGTGATTCGCTGCCACGGCCGGCTGAGGCGGACTGAGAGACGAACGCTTCGACAAAGACGACATTGCCATTAACAGCAAGAAAAGAACAACTAAGTCAACTCAGCAACATAAGCAACGGCGGCGGAGACGGCGGCCGGAAAGCTTCAAACTCCGGCGAGAGGGAAAATTTAGCGGCAGAACAAGGGCGGCGTGTGTCGGTAAAGAACGCAAGCTGTAAGGCTTTTAAATGTTTAGAGGGTAGGGGCAAAAAAGAAAATTTGCTTTGATGATCAAGAATTTTATTTTATTTTATTTTTAATTTTTTTTAAAAGCTTATAATTCAGTAATTTTATAATAATATTGGGATATTATTAATTGAAGTGGAGAAAAGACAAAAAGCTGGAATTTTTATTCGTACATTTCACTGCTGAAAAAAGAATTGGATTAACAGGAAAGAATTTTGTTATTAACCAAACAATACAGATTTTCTTACTCACTTTTCTCATGCAGCTCATATATACATTAATATTATTAGGTTTCAATAATTGTTTGGTCCATCTCTTTTTAACTTTGATTATTTTGGTTACTTTATTTTCTGTCTCTATTTTTTTTAATTTTAATTTATTTTAATTCTTATATTTTTAAAATATTTATTTTAGTTTTTATACTTTTAACTTTAATTTATTTTGATTTTTAAATTTTCAAAAATGAAAATTTTTGATTGCTTAAAAATAAAATAAAAATGAAAATGAATAGACTAAAATTGTCATTTTTAAAAAATATAAAGCCCAAAATGAACCAAAGTTAATAATACAAGGACTAAAATGAATATTTTTAAAATATAAGGACCAAAATAGATATTTTTAATTATAGGGATCAAAATGAATCAGAACAAAAAATACAATGAACAAAGTAGTATTTAGACCTTAATATTATGTATTAATAATTCAAATTCTTTTAGTGGAACTATTGAATAATAACCAAGATTTAAATAAGTATCTTGATGAAAGCATGGATATCTTAAGCCTGTTTGATAATCATTTGATTTTTGAAAATTATGTTTGTTTTTTTACCATTCCTTTGTTATGGTTTTCATATTTTCTATCTAATGCTTAAAATATTAAACAAGTTCTAAAAAAAAGGGTTTTGAATAATTAAAGTATGACCATTTGATTTTTTGTTTTTAGTTTTTGACTTACAAACACTATGTTGGACATGTTTTATTCTAAAACGTATAATTAAAATATCATTAATACAAAAATTGTATTACTTGACATTTTTTCGCAGTCAAGTATTAATGTTACTTGACATTTATAAAAACGTCAACTAATCTAGTGTCAAGAATAAGAGAAATTTTTTTACTGGTTAAAAGCGTCAAGCTGCAATTTACTTGATACATTATAACCGTCAAGTATACGGGAACTCCTGACTTATTTTAAGTGTCAAGTATCTAATTTCTTGACATTTATTATGGATCAAGTTTTTCATAACTTGATGGTTTGAAATTGTCAAATGTTATTTATTCTTGATACCCAAAAACTGGCAAGCTTAAGGAATACTTGGCACGTCTTACTTGTCAAGTTTTTTTTTTTAAAAAAAAAAAAAATTGTACTATTAGAAATTATCTATATAATTTCCCGTTTTGAAGTCGAACAATGATATAAAGGATGATAATTTCATTAACCAAGTAAACAAATAACACATATAAAAATGCATATATTGATCATTTCCACCAACCTAGCTAACAAAAGTGCATATATAACCTTGAACATAGTTGTCGTCATATATATACTTACAACATAAAATGTTTACAAAATTCATAACAAAGTCCATATATGAACAATCTAGCTAATTTGTAAGTTATATAGAAGAATATCAACCCGACTATAATATGAACAATTTCAAAACGAATGTTCAATCCCAGTATAAACTAAAATCCCAAGAAACAAACCCAAATATCTACAATTCCAAAAATTATACCAACTATAGATCTAGGTATCCCATATGATCAAAACACACACATTTTCAAAATTACCATATGAACATTCTACCCCTATATTCAATATCAACAATAATATGTCTAACCCATATCTTCAAAAAATTGAATGTTAATATCCAAAAAATGTAGATCATCACCATCACATGTGGGAACCCAAAAATTTAGCTAGCTCTACTCGCACCTCGTCCAATTCAAATTGGTGTACGAGTCACTCGTATCAATCTAATATAAAACCCAAATATTGAAGTCAATACCTGTTTTGTCAATTGTTATATATTTGAACTATTGATAATAATGCAAATAGGTATTAATTAACAACACATTGAATTTATGACTAATTTGCTCCGTTTGGTGATAATATCTCTCGTGTATCTCATTACATAGTATTCACATTCAGTGGTTCCAACTTGTAAAGAACATTGCAGTAATACATAAACTAAAATAATTTATGTTGCACACACACTAGGAATAACCTACATATATATAACTTCATAAATGTGTATATAAAATTTCCATGAATATAAAATGTAATGCACATCTTACAATTTGGTTGAAAACTTCTTGGACATGTTTATTGTTGTATTTTCCATTCTTATCTACTCGAGCTTTCTTCCACATGATAACTCGGTCAAAATCACCTTCCTGTGAAGATACTTTTTTCTACATTTCAACGTACACAAAGTTAGATTAGCATAACCTTTAAGACTCATAAAAGTTTAAACTAATATATTATTATCATTTCCTCGTGAAGATTAGCATAACCTTTTCTTGGAAGTCAATAGATACACTTATTCTTAGATCGACGCTCTTGTTGAATGATTCTTTTTCTCTACACAAATGTAACAATTATCATAAAAATTAAAAAGGTTCTTAATAAATATTACTAAATATTGATATCTCAAACTCGTCACTTAATCTAGATCTAACAAATTCTTTCCGATGTTTTTTGTTATCAATGTAGGAATACATTTCTGGTGGTTGTTTTAGAAGTTGAGGTTCATTCTTGAATGGCATGATATGTCTTGTCGTCAACCAATGCTTAAACTAACGAAATGTTTTCTCTGTTGTTTTAAGATTGACCTTTCTAGATCTACTATCGATTATAAAGGTAGCCTATAGACTAGAGCATTAATGAGACATACATACCTCAATTACAAACAATGTTTTCAAAAAACATAAACATACATACCTCAACTGTGTTATATATCTTATCATCCAATTCAACAGACACATGTTTCCACATTGCATATGTAATGGAGACATGGTAATGCACGTACGACCCAATAAAGGAGTTTAACTTGGCTCCATTTTTGCCAATAGGTGCTCCATTGTCATTGGATTCCATTAGTTTCCTCTATCCCACACTTCTAACTCGTGTCACATCGAACATAATGGTGGGTTCCCACTTTCTTTTCTTTTTAGTCTTTGTTTCATTGTGTTGACCAACATTATCTCCACCAACCTCTAAGTCTTCGTTTCTTGCCTTGTGCTCTATGTGATATAAGATCCTGTCAAACAAAGATTAAAAAATAATATATACATATTAATCAAATATAATATATGTAGATAACAATAAGCCCAAAATCAAATGTAACATGTAATATTATAATTTAAGAACCCACCCACAAAATATTATTTAGGAATCTATATGCCTTAACAGTCTGATCATACATATGTATTCTCATCCAAAACATTACTTCCATCAATATTTGGCATATCACTGGGTCTTCCTTGACAGTGTAATATGGTATTTCCAAGTTCGTCATGATTATATTGATCTTCAAATTCTCTCCATGGTAGAGTAAGCATAATTGACCATCTAATGTCACTTGGGTCCGCAACATAGAACACTTGCCTTGCTTGGGTTGCTAGTATAAAAGAATCAGACTTGTGGTCTATTCTATTTAAATCAACTAACACAAAACCAAGGTCATCCATTTCACACCACTATTGTTCTCAACCCAATCATATTTAAACAGTGCAACATTTAACGTATTATAGTTAAGTTCTCGTATGTTTTGTATTACTCTATAAAAAGACATATTTCCAATGACTGGATTTTTATCTTTTGAACTGGACACTTGCATTGTTTTTGCCACTAAATCAACTCCTCTATTTTGTACACTTCGATCCTTATCATAAGACTTTGTGCGATAGCGACATCCATTAATGATATAACTATTATATCTAATTACAAAAGGAAGAGGGATTGGACACTTGCATTGTTTTTGCCACTATATATAGTTGCACATCAATTATATTTTCCAAAACATATTGATGAGTTTGGTATAGAAGATCATGTTCAGGTTTGAAAGAAACTCCGATAGACAATGGTCTACTAGCGCTTGAATTGTCTATACAGTCATCTAATTGGTCAGTGTGGAGCCCAATAGGATCCACTCCAAATAAAAAGTCTGAACAAAATTCAACAGCTTCTGCTACTATGTAACTTTTAGCATTACAACCATCTGAATGATGTCTATTTCTCACATAGTTTTTGAGAACTTTCACGAATCTTTCAAAGGGATACATCTATCGTAGATAAATAGGCTTACAAAGCTTGACTCTCTAACAATGTGTACTGTGAGACATCATGATGGTGAAAAATGGAGGAAAATATTTCTCAAGTGAACACAGGGTCACCACAATATCTTCTTACAACTCACCACAATATCTTCTTGCAACTTTTCCAATTGTTTGCACATCTACGACTTTATTTCATATAATATTGAAAAATATACACAACCGAGTTATTGCATACCGAACATGTTTTAGAAGCACAGATCTTATCGCAATAGAAAACAATTGTTGTAAGAGCACATAACAATCATGAGATTTTAAACCATTAAGTTTTAAATTTGTTATTGACACAAGATTTTTAACATTGGAAGAATAACCTTAAGGAACCTTCATTTATGACATTATCTTTTAAATACAACGTTTTTCTTCTCTTGTAAGAGTGTAACAAGCAGAAAGAATGAAGATTATGTTATCCTCACTAATAGTTGCAAGCTCTGGTCGAATTTTCAAATAGACTAAATCATGTCTAACATTCAATCCATTCTTACTTTTTTAGGGAATATCAAGAAGAGTACCCAATATACTCATGCAAACATTTTCTTCAATGCATATCACATCTAGACAATGTCTAACATGAAGATTTTTCTAATATGGTAGCTCAAAAAAAGAAGATAATCTATTCCAACAACTCTTTATGTTTCCTTTTGCAGGTTACTTTTTATTCTTCTTCTCTCCTATTGGAAGTTCAAGATCTTTTATCTTGAATATATAGCATTTCCAGAAAAAGTTTAGAAATTGACGCGATTGGTGTGGCCAAAAGGCGAAACTCTCGTCGTAGTTTGACGACCTAAGCGGCAAACACCTTTTTTTTTTTTTGTTATCTAAAGGCGAAGAATTTGAAGTGGGCGAACACTCGGCCCAACGCGCGAACATGGCAGGCTCCGGCTTCGCACACCTGCTGACACCTTTTGAAGCACTTTCGAGTGTGCGCTTTAGTTTTCGAATGTGTCGTTCAACCTCACGATTCTACAATCCTTTCTCATTCTAATGCTCGCCTTTTAGTAGGGGCTTTTAGTATTTTGATTAGAGAAAGGGTCCCGAGAGAGCGAAGCGTACCACCCTGTCATAGTCGCGAGTTTGTTTATAGTCGCGACTATTGTCATAGTTAACAAGGTTGAAACTTTCACAAAAAAACTTCGAATTTGGGCCAATGAAGTGACCATACCTCAAATCGACTATAACTAAAGATGAATAGAATAAAATAAATGAAATGTTTCATTCAATCTATTTGTACTCCATAGTTAATTAAATAGTTGTTATTTCTTTTCAATTGTTTGTTCTTGTTCGAGTTCCTTCGGTATCAGTCCCTCATTCTATATATGTTATTTAATGAATCTGTATCAATTCATAGACCGATAACACTTAAGCTTGAGTTCATTCATCGGAGGGTAAGAGAAAATCGGAATATCAGAAAATCAAAATATCCTTTCGCTTATTAAATTCGGATTCAGCAGATTACTTTTTACACTCGAAAGACTCTCTCTTGTAGTGGTATTCTCTTCTCCAAGCCTTTCCCCTCTCCCACTGATAGGTAAAATTTTTTGTTTAGAAAGCAATCAGGTAAGCGAACAAGTTCGATCTAGGAGTTTTGAGTCTCTAAGGGCTAATGAGAAAGTTAAGGCAACTATAGTAAGTATCCTAAATCCTTCTATAAGTGGCTAGTTGGAATTATCGACGGTGATGGAAGTATTCAAGTTAGTAAATAAGGATATACTTCTCTTGAAATTACTATGGGACTTGAAGATCTACCACTACTACGATATATCCAACATATGCTTGGTGGAAGTATTAAAATGTGATTAGGTGCTAAAGCTTATCGATATCAACTACATAATCAACTTGGTATGATTAACTAATGAATTGTATTAATGGTCATATTCGACATTTAGCATGACCACTTCAACTACATCGTGTCTGTCAAGTACTAGTTATCCCTGTAATTCTACCTATTACATTAGATACTAACGGGATAGGAATCGAAGTGGAGGACCTTTCTATCATCTGTGTCTATCTCCTGTCAAGTATGCTCCCCTATACATAGACTACATAGAGGGTAGTACTAATATAACTCTCAAATATGCACTTAGTTAGACGGAGAGTTTACTGATATATAAAACTGAATATTACAAAATAACAAAAACAATCTGAATAGTACATATTCAAAATTCAATTTACTGTTTTCAAATCGAAATTTCATTATTTTGACTCGAATACTATTATAAAGAAAGTAAAGAATAAAAATAATCATCATATAAAAATAAAGAAAGAAAACAAGAGAAAAAACCTAGGAATGAGAATGACATCTAATATAAAGTGTAAATATTAAAAATGTAAACTCAATTTGATAGTAATTTTATTTTAGAGAAAAAAAGTCAGTTTGATAGTTGGATTGTTTTCCAATATAGAAAAATGAATCAATTTATTTATAAATATAACAAAATGTCACTGTTTATCAGTGATAGATACATATAGATATTTATTAGTATTAGTGATAGACAATGATAGACATTGATAGATGTGTAATAGACAACGACATTTTTTTATATTTGAAAATATTTCCAATAGTTTTGACATTTAAAACAATTACATTTAATAGTAGTTAAAATTGGAGTATTTGAGATTTTTTTGACTTTATTGTTTATTATTTTTTAATATATATATATCAAAATAATCTAGGATACATCGTTATCATCCTATAAAAATTAAATCAGAACTTTCAATCTAACCAAATTCAAATCTAAACCTAAGATGAAACCAACGCATTCTCAAAGCTAATCAATGCAACTAGTTTTAAGTTTTAACCATCTTCTACAATATTTTAGCCTCATTTTACTATATATACAAGGAGCCCGATAAAAATAATACCAACCAAAATGTTTAAACTTCAACTAGAAAGAAAGGACAATAAAATAAAATAAAGGTTTAAAATAATTAATACATACAAAATGTTTATCTTAATTCGTATACTTTTAATTTTGATTCATTTTAGTCTCTATACTTTCAAAATGTTCTTTATGATCTTTGTACTTTTATAGTAATAAAAGGGCCACCTTTTAAAATTTTAAGGACCAACATGAATTAAAGTTGAAAGTACAATAACCAAAGTGAACGATTTTGAAAGTATAAAAACTAAAATAAATTAAAGTTAAATGTATAAAGACCAAAAACAACATTTAAAAGTACACAGGCTAAAATAAAGGAAGCAAAGTAGTATTTTAGGAAAGTATATTGATAAATTAACCATCATAAGTTATTCTCGTGGTAAAAAAATAAAGTAATAGGGTATCCTAAAAAAATAGCAGAAATGAGTTTAATTTACGGTGGCCACCTACCTACTACTTAGGGTTTAATATCACGCTAGTTTTTTTAATATCCAAATATAGTAAATCAATATAAGATTGATCGAGATGTATCTAAGTTAGTCGGAAGAATGATATAGATTAATATATATATATATATGTATGTATGTATATATATATATATATATATGTATATTTATAAATGAAGGAAATGAGTTGGGGAAATGTATTGGATTTGGCTTCTTCTTCCATCCTACCATCATCCGCTGCATTTTCATTGTTTGTATCTGCATGTGAAAGAATGATAAAGGGCAAACCCACGGCCGGTACGCAACCAAACATTGTTTAAAATAAAAGGCCTGCCACTCACGTGACACTCAAATCTTACACATTCAATGAACTTTACCCTTCCAAATCACTCTACCTTTCTTTTTTATTTTCTATAATAAATGAATTTTATATTTTTTACAAAAGAAAAAAAAAATTCTATAAACCATACAAATCACTCCTACTTGGATTTATTACCGTTACACTCTTAAACTCTTAATTTGATCAAGTTATAGCCCTCCTCTATTAGTAATATATTGGTAAAATTGAAATTTCAATTATAATCAATATTGATGTTGAACTCGCCAATTTATAGTATCGATCTTAATCTTTTATTCTGCATCAAAACTTGGCTCCTACTTTATAATTTAAAATTTTAAATATTTTATTATTATTATTTAATTTGGAAATTTTAAAATACAAGAGTTAATTGATCAAATTAAAAATTTAAGAGAATAATTGTAACAACCTACCTAGTTCATATTATTAAGAGAGCTTATTAAGCTGGTTTTTGTATATTTAAATTTGTTATCAATTGATTAATCTCTTAGTTAAATTGTTTGTTAATCAGTTGTGCATTCTGTTTATTTATTTTTACACAATGTATCTTCTATAATAAAGGCATTGTACTTGATCACTTTCATCAATAAAATTCAACATCATTTGTGATCATTCTTTGTTACATTTTGAATAATATTGTGGTATCAGAGCTCAAAGGTCTAGTGACATAAATTTTGGAATTTTTTTTTCTTTGCCAAACATGGATTCTCCATCTAGGGTTCAATCATCAACAATGATTTCCTCTTCAATTCCTCTCAAGGTAATCAACCCTGAAAACAAAATCAATATTGTGAAGTTAGATGAAGGAAATTTCCTTTCGTGGACACTACAAATCACTACTACTTTGCAAGGATATGGTATCGAGAAATTCATTGATCAAGAGAGTATAATGCCATTAAAATTCATCATCAGTTAATCAGAATCTTCTTCAACAAGAATTGTAAATCCGGAATGTGACTATTGGGTTAAGCAAGATAGCTTAATCGTTTTCTGGCTTCTTGGAGCAATGTCAAGGATCTTCTTGCCGCAATGCTTAACTGCAATTCATCAAAAGAGGTGTGGACTGTACTTAATGCAAGAATCTCCTATCGTAATATGGCTCGAGTTCTTGATATGAAAGGAAAACTGGAAGCGATGAAAAAGGGCAATATGAAACTAGAAGAACATTTTCAGAAAATTAAGAATTTGGTTGATTCCTTGAAATCTACTGGAAGGAAAGTATCTCACAAAGATCGTATAATGTATATTTTGGTCAGATTGGGACCAGAATATAACTCAACATTATTGGTAATCACTGAAAAATATGAATACTCATGTAAGAGTTTATTCTCAACTTCTTGCCCAAGAAAATCAAATCAAAAGACAGTTTTGTAAATCTTTATGGCTTCATACCCTCTGTGAATCTAACCACTCAGAGTCAATCGAAGCAACCTTCTTATTCTTCTTCTTCGTCGAACAATAATGATACAAATAAAAGAGGTAAGAATCAAGGGAACAAGCAAAGCAAGAAGTTTTGGAATAATAATGGGAAGCCTCAATGCCAAGTTTGTGGTAAATTTGGGCATACAATTTTGAAATGATATCTTGATCAACTTGAGAAATGGTTTTCAAGACCAAATTTCAATCAACATGGGCAAGGATTTTCTTCTCATCCTCAAGGTCAGGATATGAATTCATCTTCCATAAAGATAGTACTGATACAAAATGACTTCGACAGAGAAAATCAGTGGTTTCAGATTCAGAGACCACGAACCATGTCACAAATGATGTATCCAATTTGACCTATGGATCTGAATATCTTGGGTGCAGGTTTGAATGTCTCTCATATAAGTTCTTCATTTCTTCAATCTTCTACTTATCAAAAAACTATCTTTCAGCTTAAAAGTCCGCTCTATGTACCTAAAATCACCAAAAATCTTATAAATGTAAGCCAATTTGCCAAAAAATAATTCTATTTTCTTTGAATTTTATTCCAATTTTTTCTTTATGAAGGATCTTCATGAACAAATTCTACTCCGAGACAATCTTGTTAATGAACTCTATTGTTTTGCATTGGAAAAAGCAAAGTCCTAGGAATCTTCATCCAAACCAAGCTCATCCTTAAAGGGTCATTCACAAGTCTTTCATACATCATATACTCAAGGTAATACAAGCCCGTTGTCTATGTTTTCTATAGTTGATATATGGTAGAATAGGTTAGGTCATCCAAATTTCAATACTGTTCAACAAGTTTTTACTTGTAATATTTCATATTCAAGTAAAAGGAAGTTTTTTGTTTGTCATGCTTGTGCTCTTGTCAAAAGCCATAATCTTCCTGTTTCAAAATCCTAAACCATATATTCAGCTCCCTTACAAATTATTGTAATTGATTTTTGGGGACCATGTTATCAAGTCTCTAGAAATGGTTTTAATATTAGATAAGTTTTGTTGATGTCTTTTTAAGATATACCTAGATTTATTTCCTTACAACTAAAAATGAAGCATTTATTGCTTTTCTATCTTTTAAACAAACGGTAGAAAAACTTTTAGGACATCCCATACTACGTTTTCAAATCGATGGAGGGGATGAATTTCATTCATTTACTCCCTATTTGAAATCTAATGGTATTGAACATAGGATGTTTTGTCCACATACTTCCCAACAAAATAACATTGTCAAGAGAAAACATAGACACATAGTTGAAATGAACTTAACTCTATTATCTCATTCTTCTTTACATCTTAAATTTTAGGATGATGCTTTTTCTACTGCGGTTTATTTGATAAATAGACTTTCTTCCATATCAAAAGATATCTCCCTTGGAAAAATATTTTTGGGATCAAACCAAACTATTCATTTTTAAAAACATTTGGTTGTCTATGTTATCCTTCATTGAGAGCCTATAAAAAACAGAAACTTGGCACAAGATCAACCCCTTGTATTTTTCTAGGGTATAGTTCCATTCATAATGGATACAAATGCCTCTCTTAGTCTGGTCATTTATATGTGTGCAGACATGTCCTCTTCGTTGAGAAAAATTTTCTTTCAATGTCCTTTTTCCAGTTTGCACAGCCATCTTCAAATAGCTCACCATCTTTCAGCTACCTACCAATTTTACAAGTCTACCAGCCATCCCTCCATTCAACCTAATACCTCAGCCTTATGTCCTATAAAAAATGACCAATCACATCCATCCTCAACAGAAGTTGTACACTCTATAAATCACTGTACAAATCAATTGTCCATCAGTTCTTTAGCTTCTTCTTTATCAGATCCATCCTTTTCTCCACTCGATACTTCTCTTTTGAATACTTCATAACCTAGCAATGTTGCACCAGTCCATAATTCACTTCAATCTTCATCTCAAAATTACTCTGATCCCACTAATCATGAGAGTTCATTTAATGTTGCACCTTTGTTCAATGCATCTCATGTTATCAATAATCATCCAATGGTTAAAAGAAGAAATAATGGTATTTTTAAACCCGAAGTATTGACGGTTGAATATCTTAAGATGGAGCCTCCTAATATTAAAGAAGCTCTAAAATGTCCATATTGGGTGAAAGCTATGACAGAAGAGTACAATGCTCTTTTAGCAAATAAAATGTGGGAGTTAGAGCCACAGCCAACTTATGAAAAGGTGATTGGATGTAGGATCTATAGTTTTATACAAAGCAAGGTTGGTAGTCCAAGGTCATAATCAAACTGCATATGTTGATTACACTGAAACTTTTAGCCCTGTTGTAAAACCTATAACCATTTGAATCTTTGTTATACTTGCTTTATATCATGGCTGGAAATCGAGACATATGGATGTTAATAATGTCTTTCTTCATGGTTTGCTAGAAGATGAAATATATATAGCTCAACTACCAGGTATGATAGACGTTTTAGCTCTTATAATGGTTTGTAAATTGAAAAAAGTATTATATGGTCTGAAACAAGCTCCACGAGCTTGGTTTGATAGATTGACTTTATTTTTACATTAACTGCGGTTTGTTAACTCAAATGTTGATTCATCTCTTCTGGTTTATCATAAAAATGAAATAGTTTGTTATATTCTAGTATATGTTGATGATAATAACATCACTGGTAGCTCATCACAGATGAATGAGAAGCAGATTGTTGATTTAAATAATTAATTCTCCCTTAAAGATCTTGGTCTACTAAACTACTTCTTGGGGATTGAAGTTTCATACTCCGCTGATGGAGGTATGTTTCTTTCACAAAAGAAGTATGTATCAAATCTTTTATATAAGGCAAATATGGAAGATGCTAGATCAATATTTACTCCTATGGTTAATGGATTTATTCTATCTGCATATCAAGGTGAAAGATCTGATGATGTTTGATTGTATAGGAGCATAGTGGAAGCTTTATAGTATGCAATTCTAACCAGATTAGAAATTGTATATTGTATAAACAAATATGTCAGTTCGTGCATTCTCCAAATCAATTTCTTTGGCAAGTTGTAAAATGAATTCTTAGATAGTTGGGCAGGGACTCTTAATCATGGTCCGATGTTTAAGAAATCAAAAGATCTTAATATTCATGGCTTTGCTGATGTTGACTGGGCTTCATACTTAGATGACAGAAAATCAACTTAGGAGTATGTGTCTTTTTTGGAGGAAATCTGATTCAATGGGCCTCAAAGAAACAATTTGTAATATCGAGATTTAGCACAAATGTTGAGTACAAAAGTTAGCTCTATTGTAGTTGATGCTCCAAATCTCATGGTCTTATAGTTTGTAATTGTATTATATAAATATTTTATTTATCTAATAAAATAAGAGGTATTTTATTTGAAATTTAGTTGCATTAACCCACAAAAATCAATAAACTAATATCCAAGGTTATCTTCTGTAACTTAAACATGTATATGGAGACATATAAATGAATCATTTTTAAGTGATAACCTAAACGATCTATAGTAGATGGATAAGACTAGGTACCTTATCCTGGTGACACTACGAATATGACACACTTTGTAGTTGTTACAATTGTTGTAATATGCTACAAATGATCTTATCCTAACTATTCATGTGGAGACACGTGAGCGGGATGCTCTGTACAAAGAGTTTGTATAAGATCGGACCATGAAATGAATAGTCCCTCTATATAACACCGTTACTCGATTCGACTTACATCTTGAGTGAGTTGTGAACTCCTACCTGTGAAAGCGGTCCTTTGATCTACATGGGCGAGAATGACCAGTTTCGCCGACTCAATAAGTCTACCATTTTGGGGATTCGTCTGATTGTGGAGCTGGGAATGCAGCTACACAAGAAGGATTTCACCCCTCCCCTACTATTAGGGAAAGTAGATAAATTGCTCCCTTAAGGGCTGATTTTGGGGCTTGACAGTGTGACGTCACACCCTCTCCTGGCCCGAGAGAGGTTTGGTTATAGTTGAACTATAACTAATTATTCATTAGAGGGATCAGTAGTACTTAAGGAGCAGATGTAACTACAGGGACAAAACGATAATTTTGGTTCAGTTGTACTTACGAGCAATTTATGAAGGGTCAACGTGCCGTTGATTGGTTATATCCAATGGACACTGAAATATATATATATATATATATATATATATACGAAGAGTGCAACTGTCGGTCCTTAGTGGAGCGATCGGTAGTTAATGAAAATTGATTAATTAATTAATTAATTTAAATAAAGAATTTAATTAATTAATCAAGTACCATTGGAGCTTCAATCTATAAATTCATAAGGTTCCCTCGTTAGCTAAGTTGGGATTAATGAGAATCAAATTAATTTTGGATTAATTTGAATTGTTCATAAGCAATATAATGTATATGATACATTATAATATAATTTTTTTTTAGAGAAATAAATATTTGAATATGAATCAAATATTAATTATTTGAATGTGATTCATATAATAACTATAGGTTAAATTAATATGAATTCATATTAATTCTATAGGTTATTTGAGAGATTAATAAACTATAGGTAATATTATATGTGATATAATAAACAATAAGTTACATGTTATATGAGATATAATGTATAGTATATTTTAATTATATTAAAATTGTTTTAATATAATTATATATTTTAATTAAGTGGTTAGTTATTATTTGAATTTTGAATTCAAATAATTGAGAGGGAGTTAAATAACTCCCCTCTCCCCCTTTAATCTCTCACAATTAACATGAAGCTTTTTTTTTTCACCATTCTAAAAAGAGGACTTATCTCTTCTTCTTCTTAGAGATTCTATTACTCTTGGTGAAGTTCTCTGCACATTTTCTCTCTAAAAAAATTATTCTCCCTTCACCCAAAATTAATCGTTGAAGTCCACACCTCTCAACGGTTCTCTACCTTAGGAATAACGAGGAAAAACTCATGGTAGCATCCGGGTTTTTGGAGTTCCATTGTTGTGTTGCGAGTTTGAGGGAAGGATTCGAATTGTTCATGATTGGAATGGATTTGTGAAGAACTAAGTCTTCAAGGGTAAGTGATCTTTTGATCCCTTCTTCCTCTCCAATTGTTTGAAAAGCATGCTTAATAGATTGTAGTTTATCTTATTTTATGTCCTGTGAATTATTAATGTTCTGTAAAATTAAAATTGGGACACGATATTTTCTGGTGCGAGTATTCACGTACTCTTTCAAGCTCTTGTTTCGTCAGAACCTATTTGGTTACACTCTTTGTTCACTGATTTATATATCAGTTATGTCAATCTCCCATAATATGGTCGTGTGCCAATCTATGTGTTGTACATTTAAGTGTCAATCCAATTATTCATACTCATACAAAACATGTTAAAATTGACATTTATTTTGTGAGGGATCTAGTTCATTAGAAGCGAGTTCGAGTGCAACATCTTTCAGCCTATGCTCAGATTGCAGATATTCTTACCAAACCTCTTTCTGCTACAAAGTTTCTTCCTCTAAGAGACAAGCTTAGAGTAAAAAAAAAAAATTATTCTATAAAATAGTTGAAATGAATTGAGGGTGTCTTTATTTATCCATAAATGTATTAAAAAAATAATGGAATGGAAGATTGTAGAGATCCACCTGATTAAAATCTACAATGGGACTGAGATGTGGGTCTCATAATTTTTAATTACTACCAATCTCATAATGGAGGTTTTAATCTAATTACCATTCCTTAATTACGTGGACCCACATCGCAAAAATTGTTCGACCACCTGGTTTAGGGCATTTTCCTTTGTTCACATATTTTTGGCTTTCACTAGGGGTGTTCAAAAAACCCGGTAACCCGACCAACCCGGACTACCCAACCCAAACTGCAAGGGTTGTGTTGGGTTGAGTTAAAAATGTTAAAAAATATTAAATTGGGTTGGGTCTGGGGTTACCCATTTCAGGGTCGGGTCAACCCGACTCGACCCGAATATATATATATATATATATAAAAGTTAAAAAAAACAGTCAAATTAAAAAAAAAAAAAAAAAAAAAACAGAATCGGTGACCCAACCTGGACCAATCCGAAAATTTTGGATTAGGTTGGGTTAGGTTGACCCTCCAAAAAAGAATTAATAAGGTTCATTATTAGCCAACCCGAATTTTTGGATTGGTCCACAAAAATCTTCCAACCCGGCCCAATCCGGACTATGTACACCCCTAGCTTTCACCATCTCTAACCACCATTGGGTAAATTTCTAGAAGGGTCGGTTAATCTAATCTATCAATGTTAATGCAAAAATGGGCCTTAGTTAATTCCTTTTATTTTTGTTTACCTGTTTTCCGTAATTGTAATGAGATGCAGGGTCCGCCTTAAATTTGTAATCAAATCATGTAATCTAATTGAGAAATAAAATGTGTTCAATCTAATTGTAGTTGAAACTTACGTGAGATCTACTACCTTTACCATTACCATTATCTTTACCGTTATAGATATTGTTACCGTAATAGTATGAAAATTATGAATTTTTAATATTTATTGTTACTTTTACTGTTACCATTATCGTTACTGTAATCGTTAGAGTCGAACAATAATGACAATGATAATGGTAACAGTAAAATGTGACAGATTTATAATTTTTTGTATACACGATCAAAAGCAATCTAATTATGTTTGTGATTCAAGTCTTACGATTCATCTATCAGTGGAATCTCTTTCGATTACACTAATTTTCACTACGATTTGGTAAACGTGACCTAAGATTGCACTCAAAACCTATTGTCGATAAATTAGGTTAACCGTCCTAAAAACATCAAAGAGAGGAGTCTAAAAGATGCGAGCTCTAAACTGGCTAACCATAAATAAATAATCCCTCTTTGGGAATCAAAGGAAAATAAAAATGAGGAGAATTCTTATAAATAGAAAAAAAAAAAAAATATTTAAATTTTATAAAAAAAATAATTTAAAAAGTATTTTATAATTTTAGAACTTTTTGCTAGTAAATATTTTTAAATATTTTTTTTATATTTAAAAATGCCCCTAAAAATGATTGGGTACAATTATTCAGACGCACCAAACCGCAACGTCCATCAAATCTCAGCCGTCAGATGCAATTCCATCAACATGATACGATTGAGAGGCTGGTGATGGCTATCATTTCATGGTGTGATATATGATTGGGGCTATGAGATTGGGGCCCACAAACAGATGGAAAGAGAGAATCTTATGGGGCCCACCCTTATCCATATCAAAACCGCACAAAAACACTATAGAGAAACCGATGACCTAAATATAAATACTCCTTTTCCATTGTATAAATTATTGACCGTGAAGAAATTAGTTTTCTATTTCTTCCCTTTTTTTCGCTTCACAGAATCTTTAGCTTTTTAAGTTTTAACATTCCACTATTTTTTGTTTTATTTTCTTTATTTATTTTATCATTTCCACTCGTTAAAAGCCACGGAGTGGTGTAAAATAATAAATTGCTCGCCTTTAACTTTATTAGCTATCAATGTGTCTATATTTTCATCGATATTTCTACGTTTTTATGGGTTTGATATCAATATGAGAGATGAATCGATATTTTTAATATATCGTAAAAAAGTTCATAAAATATAAAAAATAAGTAACAAAAAGTCATTAATGTAAATATAATATAAATAAAAGACATACTAACTTGTTTAAAAATCATAAAATATTTATTTATAAATTTAATTTAATCTTTTGAATCTATTATTTTTATAATTTGTTGAGAAATATCCATCGAAATCAACATTTTATCTTTATTTTCATCGAAATTTTTGTAAAATTATAACCTCAATATGTTTATTGAAATCAAGTTTTAAACTTTGTTAGCTACCACTGGATTTTTATTTTTTATTTTTTATTCTTTATTCAACCAACATGCATAATGAAAATTTTAACCTTTAATTTATTCATCAATTTTGATGATATATCTCCTGACAAATGTATGACCAATAAGAACATCAAAACTAAGATAATTATTTAGTATATGAATTTTTTTAATCAACAAATTTATTAAATCATCGATTAATCTAAAACGTAAGTTAATAGATGAAATTAAATTTAATATTATATCATCTAACAAAATTTAAAATTTTATCCGTACCTTTATTATACTACACAAAGATTAGGAGGTTATAATTAAAGTTATGGTTCTTAATTTGAAAAAGTTTTGATTGCATCTTATGAACTAGAATGGTAGTTTATATTAACTAAATAATGAGGTGGCATGTTAATTATGTATTACATGATAAAGACAAACGTAAATTAGATAGGTGATAATGAAAGGCTAGAGTGATTAATATTTTTTTTATTATTATTATTAAAAACAACAAGCTTATAACTACTAATGTACATAACATTAATATTCACAAGTTAAATTAATAGCACTGGTATTAAATTGATATAAAAATGAAATGTTAAATTAGATCCTTTAGCATTTGCAAAAGTAGCAATCATGTCAAGATTATTAGTGGATATAGCACAATGTAAAAGAATTTACAAAATTCACATCTCGAAGTCTATCAATAATGAACTATATTATTAATAGGAATCTATATTTACAAATTTTTAAAAATGTTATTATAAATTTAATTATTATCTCTAAAAATTCTATCCATCATAATTACCTTAAAAATTAACTTTTTATTATCTAGTAAGTTTTTGACAAACTAATCGAACTAAATATTAGTATTTGGTACATAGGACATGAAAGTAGGGTATGGGATAAAATAAAGAAAGCGAGTGGACCAAAGAATTTAATTATTGATATAGAATGCACGAGATAAAGAATTTGATAGGTGAGCAACTAAATTACATTTTAAAGCAATATTATTTTTCTCATTCCACCGTTATTTTATTTAGTTAATTTATTTTCCTGTGTAACTATTGGTAACGTCGTGACACATCATTTAAATCATCATTGGTTAGTTCAATTAACATGTCACATTAATGATAAAAGTAAACTTAACTTGACGGTAATTGACATGCAGTCAATCTCTTAAAACTAGAGGTTATTAATTCATCCCTATTATAGTTATACTAAAAGAAACAAGTCACATTAAATTTTTTTTTTTTTTTTTAAAAACAATGTTTATTGGAATGAAAAGTTTTCAAAATTATTAGACATAATCATGATACTTTTGGTAATTTAATTGAAAGGAAAAAGTTATAATTAAAAAAAAAAAAAAAGAATATTTCTCAATAGAAGACCCTCTCCATTTTTTGGCTTAAAATATAGAAAGCAAAGGTAATAAAGGCATGTAGATAGGGAAATAATAAGAAGGGGGAAAAGGACAAATAAAAAACAAAAACCATGTGTGGTTTTGGATATTTTATGGGAAAAGATTTGGCAGTTTTGAAGATGTGAGGTTGCTATCAGATTCCTCTACCACTTTTCTCTCTCCATAGCTTTACAGTTTTATGCTCACTCAACTCTATTATGTCTTCCCAATAAAATCCAATCCTATATTATATGTATTTTCTTTTTTTCTTTTTTTTTTCTTTTTTTAAAAAGTCAGAAATTAGAACTATTTTTGTTTTTTTAACATTTTCAAGATATTTAATTAGTTTGTTTTTGTTTATTTATGTTCTTTGAGCTTTATAAAATGTTTGATTGGTTGATTATCTTTTCAATTTTGTGTATAATATGTCCTTAACTTATTTGATATTTTTTTTTTTAAAAAAAGTTAAAACCTATTAAATGAAAAATTAATTGAAAGTTTTATATTGTTTTTTTTAAATGTTGAATATATTTGAAATGTCTATTAGACATAAAATTAAAATTTACTGACCTATTAGATAGTTTCGAAAATGATAGGACATATTAAATAGGAATAATAATTTTTTATTTAGGGTTGTTTTCGAATATAAAAAATGAATCAAAATATTTACAAATATAGCAAAATGTCATTATCTATCAGTGAAAGACAATGATAAATTACTATAATTTATCGTTGATAAACATTGATAAATATCTATTGGTGTCTATTATTGATAAACTGTGACATTTTATTATATTTGAAAATAATTTTTTAGTAATTTTATGCTTTAAAAAATATATATTTTTTTAATTTAGTGTAATTAATATTTTCCTTGACAATTAAAAACTTGTCATTTTCAATATAATAAATGGGTCCATTTAAGCTTCTATTCAAATTCAAATAAATTTCATAGGAAAGTACAAAAAATGCCACCTGTGAATTTCAATTCCATTTCCGAATTGAGAAATTATTCATCCATGACCCTTGTGTTTAATACAACAAATAGGTATATAGATTTCAACTTCTAATTTTAAATATAAGAAAATATGTTACATTGAGATATCCTTGTGTTTGCCATGATAATGATGATCTAAATTTGAGGAATAGTTAGTCAAATTAAAATTTCTATAAATGAGTGAGTTTCGTAATACTTTTTATTGATAATTATCTAAGAAAATACTTGACACGCTAGGAGTTTTGGCATCGACAAAGATAGAAATCTATTGATGCCATGTGTTTTGGTATCAATAAAGGGTCTATCAACCAAGTCACTTGAGACAAATCTTTCCAACGTATTTTTTCGTCGGAAGAGTCTTTGTTGACAAATTTTTTACCTTTTCGATACTATATATTTTGCATCGGAAAAAACTTGTATTTTGTAGTGGGTGGAGAATACCATATTATTTGATTTTTGTATATTTAGAAAAAATTGCACAAACCGCCCCTGAATTATAAGATTTGTCACAATCACACCCCTTAACCTTTAATTTGATCATTCAACCCCCTCTAGTTTACTAATAGTTGCAATCAAACCCTTATGTTAGTTGATAACTTGAAATAAAATTAAGGAAGGACAAAGTTGTCAATTTACATATCTATACAAGGAAAAACAAAAAGAAAATTACTTGAAAAGAAGCAAAAAAAGACCTCTAAGCATTGGCAGCGAAGTTAGATGAAACCATAATGCAGGCCACTCATGCCCTCTTTCTCGTTCATCATCTCTCTCACACAGGCCACGCCACAGCTAGCACCAACCAGTTGTCAGCCAGCTTTTGTCAGTTCGCATTGGTGTTCGGCCGTCTTCCGTCCAACCATCTTTCGATGCTAATAAGCTCCTCCTCCCCGTTCTCTCTTCTCTCTCGATAGTCAACAACCACAACAACTCAACGCCACTTTCCAATGTTCACCCACGCCACTCTGCTGATCGTCATTTCGTGACCTTTCCCCTCTTTGAATTTTATCGTACCAATTTCTCTCTCCATCCATCTTCATCTTTCTATCTCTTTTGATTCCTTTTTTCCTAGGGAGATGATGATCAAGGTCATGCGGTGTTGTTCACTTGCGAGATTTGGCGACCAAAGTCAAGAAAACCATTTTAACAATCCCATGTTTTAAAAAATTATTTAAAAATTAAACTATTTGATATTCTGGACTCTTTCTCACTTCTCTTCCCATTTTTTTCATCTGTTTTGGATTTTTATAATTTTGTCTCTTTATCTCAGCAATGGGTGCTCTGACTTCTCGATCTTCCTAATTTTTATCCAACTTTTTAATGATTTTTCCGGCCAAATCCATCAGGAACCTGAAGCTTCTCCAAGTGGTCGACACTACCGCCGTCCTTGAGCGGTCATCGAACCCTTCTAATTTTTAGCATATATTTTGTTTTCTTTTGAATATTTGTGAATAGACAGGTTTGACCTTCCCTAGTTTAACTTTAATTGGTTAAAGGGTTTGATTGTAACACTTAGTACATTAGAGAGGGTTCATTGATCAAATTAAAAGGTAAGGGGTGTGATGGTAACAAACCTAATAATTCAGTGGTGGTTTATGCAATTTTCCCTTATATTATTAGATGATGATGTGAAAACTAAAAAATAAAAAAATAAAAAAAAGGACCACAGTAATTTGATTCAACAAATAGATACAGACAGAAAAGGGGTATCTACATTTTTGGGCAAGCAATTATGTTATTAAAACTAATTTCCTCGGTTTAATTATTAGAAAATGTAGTATGATTCTTTTTAAATAAACATGATATTATTTTTCATTCATTTCATGTTATTTTTTTTTAAAAGAAGCATACTACATTACAAATAAAGAGAAGGAAATTCAAACAAATTAGAGCGGATTAAAATGGTTTTTAAAAATGGCTAATTATAAACGTACTCTATTGCATGTATTTAACCATTTTTTAACAACCAAGAGACGATAGAAATTAAAAGGAAAGATGTTTATGATGTGAATCCAACCACTGATCCATTATATATATTTGTAGGCATTGTCAAAAATTTAAGCAAGATAAAGATTTAAAAGACTTCCATATTATATCTTCAAAGGCTAGCTAATGAATAAGAAGAGAGAGTTTTTTTGCCCAAGTTTATGTATAATGTTAGTTCAATGACTCTAGAAGAGAATGAAATGAAGATGGCATAAGAAAAGTCGTATATTTTGAAAGATAGCACAGAGGATAAGAAAACTCTGCATAAATTGTGAAGCTAAGTGTTGTCAAACATACACTGATTGCATTAGAATTCGTAATGTCAAACATTGCCAAATGTGTACCTCAAACTTGCCGCCTTCTAAAGAAGATAATTAAGACCATTGAAGTAATTCTACATTTTTAGTTTTAGATTTTGACTTCTCAAGTAATGTGCAATTGAGTTTCAATTTCCTAAATCTTGTTTTCTACAATTTTCGTTTACTACCTTCCAAATGCCTTTTGAGTTCATGAATTCATGAACATCCATTTGGTCTTTAAAATGAATTGTAATTCTCTTAAAAACTCAGATTAATGGCATTAAAATTTTGTGTTTTTTCAATCCCTTTAATTTTGATGAAGCTAATTCTAGAGTGATTGTTTTAGAATCTAAGAGTGATCATCATAGATTTTAAGTTTGATCTAAGAGTTATTCATTCTTCTAACTAAGCTCTTTGATTGGAATCGTTCGATAAATTAGTCTTATTCGTGAGTATTTACAAAGATCCTAAATGGATCCCTAACTTTACATAAATCCAGCATATTAGGAGCTTATCAATTTGTCTCATCATTATGGTTTGTAAGAATTTCGTACCAACTACCGTTAAAATTTCCAAAAAAATTTAAATAAATAGCTATCAAATATATTAAAGAGTGCTTAGACGAAATTGAGACTTCAAAAGAGAGAGAAAAAAAAGAGAGAGTATATGGATGGAGAATTAATACAACTATGAGAGCATACCCATTAAATAGAAGCTTTTATTCTCATTATATATATATATATAAAGTTAGAATAATTATTGTAAATGACAAAAATGTTAGAAATATTTTTAAATGTAGCAAAATGTCATTATCGATTAGTGATAGATATAGATAGACATTAACATTTTGTTAGATTTTTAAATAATTTGACTAATTTTAATATATTAAAAAATAGTCCATAAAATCATTATTATCCAAATGAGTTTAAAATAATGAAAGGGACGTGACATTTTTATTTCTGATGAGTGTCCCAAATTAACTTTGGAAAAGGAAATCTCTTTCATCTCCCAAATCCATCTTAAGAGATTTTTTTCCACTGTTTTTTTAAAACTAGGATTCCAATATAAAATTTTGGTCCTAAATTTGTATAAACTAAGAACAATAATTAGTTGATAACATTGATAAATAAGACATTTAAAAAAATCGTGTGAAGAAGTTTGTCAGAAATTTACCAGTTAAACAGAGAGGGGAATAAAGGAATGTGGGAGCATAGAAGTAAATTAATAAAGTAAATGGTCTCATCTCTTAGAAATTAGTGAAAGCATGTGACTTTGAATTCACAGTTTTCATGAATTCACGTGACAATAATGACAACTTAATTATAGGTATATTTCATATTAATCCGTTATTATTATTATTATTATTATTTGAAGAATAAATTAGATTTTAATTATAGTAGTCTTTAGATTCGGCACTTTTGTACAACATTACTTCTTTTTTCTTTTTTTAGTTATAAATTGTTTTAAAAAATAAATTAGATTTTAATTATATTAGTCTTTAGATTCAACACTTTTGTAGAACATTACTTCTTTTCTTTTTCTTTTTTTTTTTAGATATTAATTTTTTTGAAAGAACAAATTAGATTTTAGTTATATTAGTCTTTAGATTCAACACTTTTGTACAACATTATTTCTTTTCTTTTCTTTCTTTTTTTTTTCTCTTTTTTTAGTTATTATTTTTTTAAAAGAATAAATTAGATTTTAATTATATTAGGCTTTAGATTCAACACTTACGTATACGGAGCCACATAGAAGCCAAAGGCTAGAGGGCACACGCCCTCCTCAATTGATCCATATTTTGTATTTTTAATATAAATTATAAAATGATATGTATTAATATATATAAAAGTTCAATTTAGATAACAATATTAGTGTTAGTTTGTTGGTGTGGAGTGTTGTCTATTTGATCAAGTACAAGAATTCAAATTCTACAACTTATCAACATTTTATTTTGAATTTTTTGTTTATCGACAACAAAACTGGATAGTTTATAAACTTTTTTCTTCTTTTCAAAATTCACTTTTCAATCTCAACTCTAAAAAACATTCTATTAAAAAAGTTTCACTCAATTTTTTACATAATTTTTATATTCACATTACGCTATATATATTTTCATTAGTTTCTTTGTTATTTTTACATTCACATTACTCGTATAGGTTTTTAAAATTAATTTCAAAGTTCATGCTAAAGGATTATTTGTTGTCATTTGTTGGGATATACGAGCTTGACAAGTAAGTTTTAAACTATTCTTAGACTTTAAGTTTTGATCCTTTTAAATCTATATGATAGAATGTAATATTTTTATTATTAATACTTTTGTAGAGTTAATTTAAAATTAATATGGAGAGATATTATAAAAGAAAAAAATAGTAGAGATTGTAGAGGCATCATCTTCAAAGAAGAAGATTATTTTGGATTATGATCAATCTTATACAGAAATAAATCTAGAAGAACTACCAGCAGATCTTGGTCCAAGATTCTAATTAATGCAATGAATTTAGTCAAATTTATAAAGAAATACGACAGAATACAAGAGAATATGATTGGGATTCGTTGTTTAGTATGGTTTATGATTCTATCATAGTCATGATATTGAAGTCCTTAAAATAAATGACCTATTTCTAATTCAAGGACAACAAAAGCGGAATTCTCAGCCAGTTACAAATTTACATCATTATCATGTTGAAGTTTTCTATGTCATCACTAATATACAACTTTAAGGGCTGAATAATCATTTTACTGAAACAAATATTGAATTATTTCGTGTGGCAGGTCTAAATCTGAGTAATTCATTTGTTTCTTTTGATAGAAAAAAAAAATTAGTTAACTTGCTCAATTTTACCAAAATACTTTTTAGCTATTTAACTCTCTATGCTTGAGTATCAACTTCAAAATTATATTCTTGATATGCATTCAAATATTGAGTTTGTTGAGCTAAAAATCATATGTGATCTTGCAGTAAAAATGGTCATGACGAATAAAGACAATGTCTATCCATTAGTTTACAAATTACTCACCTTGGCGTTGATTTTACATGTTGCCACAACTATTATAGAGAGAATATTTTCTACTATGTATATTATGAAGACTTGATTACGTAATCGAATGTGAGGTCAATGGATGAATGATTGTCTTATAACCTATATTGAAAAGAATTTATATGATAAATTAAATATTGAAGTTATCATGGATTGATTTTAAAACATGAAGACTCGTAAATGACAATTGTAATGTATTAAATTAGTTAATTTATGAAGTTATGACTACATTTTTTTTTTTTACATTCAGTTATAGTTTTTTTTGTTAGACTTGTACATATACGACCTCCTATATAGAATTCCAAAAGTAGTTCGATTTCAACTTCTACCATTTTTAAATTCAACAAAAAGGGAAAAAAATTAACCTTTTTCCGTTTATTCTAATTTTATATTAAGATTTATCTTAGGAGATTTTCAAAAATAAAAAATTAAGAGAAATTATTTACCCAAAATAACAAAATTTTAATTTTCTTTGATATAGACGGATAGAAGTTTATCAATGTCTATCAGTAATAGAAACTAATAGATGTCTATCAGAGATAGAAACTAACATAAGTTTATCGCTGATAGAAGTTTGCTAATATCTATTCGTGTTTTTTTTTTATTATTTCTATAAATAGCCTGAAATTTTTTCAAGTTGTGAAAAATTTCCTTTATCTTATTTAATTATTAAATCTCTTTAATTACCATTATATATAGGTTTCTTCGCTGAACAATACATAGTCAAACTATTTTTTTCTCCAAATTTTTATAGATAAAAATGGATATTAGACTTAATATAGTAGAGATCTTTTTGCATCAAAACCTTGAAATTTTATTTTCAAAGTTTTGACAAATTTTCACGTGAATTTGAATAAAGAGTGAAATTTATTCCCATCACCTCAAATAAACTAGAAAATTTACTCAAAATTCAACCAATAAAATACTAAAATACAAATACAAATAGAACTCAAAACCTTTCACAAAAGTATTATATCCATAACTACCAAAGTTTGCAGTCAAAACAATATCTCAGATGCTTTTTAAAAATTATATATGTTATTGACTCTAAATCAATGGACACCATATAAACAGAAATAATGGTTTAGCAAATTGTATAGTATTAAATTAAATTTATCAAATTAAATTAATCTTATCTCTCAAGGATAAAATTTTAGGGATATTTTTAAATATAGACAAATGAATCATACCTATAAATATAGCAAAATATCATTGTCTATCACTGATGTCTATCAGTGATAGACAATGATACTAAATTGTTAGATTGTGACATTTTACTATATTTAAAAATATTTTCAACAGTTTTGCTTTTAAAACAATTTTCCAAAATTTTATGTGTCAATCCAAAATTCTTGGGAAGAATATGTTAAAGTCAAAAAAATATTTTAGGTTCCTAAATCATAGACGTAAAAGTTTAGTCGTTGCTGGATTTTGGTTGGTAATGATTTTTTACAATTTTTGTACTTTCAAATTGGTAACAATTTAGTCTTCGAATTGTACTGTCAAATTGGTAATAATTTAGTTTTTGAACTATAATAATAATTTAGTCTCTATTTTGAAAAATTATTATCAAAATTTAATGAAAATTTTTATTCATGTAGATCGATAAACTTATCGAAGATTAAATTTATTATGAACTATAAAACTAAGTACTTGTGTAGAATTGACTGTTGATTTTGATGAGATTTTTCATGATAGGAAATAAATTGTTACAAATTTTTAAGTACAGAGACTAAAATGTTACTTATTAAAGTTCATGAACTAAATTGATACAGATTTAAAAGCAGATAGACAAAATCATTACCAACTAAATTTTGATACTAAATTGTTACTTATATGAAAGTTTAGATACCAAGTGTTTTTAACCCTATCATGAAGCTTCCTACACGATGAATTCCCTCTCAAAAACTACTATTCAAAACTAGAGAAGGAAAAACAAAAGAAAGGAGAAAATTATTCTATGATGAAGGCTGTCAAAATGTAGTTGTCTCTTGATAATGGTTAGATGTAGAATTGAAATTTTACAAGCTTCTGATAATAACTTGATATAAGTAAGAAGTTATTTTGAAGTTTCTCTCTTATGTTAACACGTTGAGGGTTGCTCAAGCCCAAAGGTTCTTAAAGCTTACATGGAGTCCACAAGTCTCAAAATGGAAAGTCAGATATTTGAGTTTCAGGTTGACTACCCAAGCTTTGCTCCATTTCACCAAAAAGGTAACAATTGAGCCAAGCTCGTCACTGATATTCTATCGTTCAAGGGCTACACCTACTCCGACACCGTCAATATTTTATACATCCAAAGTGACATTATAAGAATTTTTGTCTTTGTCGACAATTTTTTCTACCAACGCAACAAAACATATCGACAGAGAGTTTCTGCCGATGTATTTTTAATGCGTGGACACGACATCATTTATTTTGACAAAAATATTTGACGTGGGCAAAAATTTGTGTGGGCTTAACGAAAATCATTAGGTTAACTTCCTACTAATGCTTATTTCAGTTTCTACCCATGCACCCTCTCCCTCAACTCTCACTATCACATTCCGCTGTTGTTTACTGGTTCATTGCCGCCCTGTTGGTTCGCTGCCATCTTGCTGATTCGTCGTCACATCTGCTAGTTTTCCATTGCCCTACTCGTCCAGTGTCGTGTCACGTCCACCGCTTCACTTAGATAGCTTGTAATTATTACTATTATTTTTAATTAACAAATGTTTACATGATTGATTCTTGCTAATCAGTTTCAGACTTGACTACAAATTCTAATCAACGCTTACACATTTAATCCTCAATTACCCGAAGTTCCTTGCATTTTTTTTCGTCTTGAGTTCTCTGTTTCCAAAATTCTGTTGTCAAATCGACTTCAAAGTTATATATTAAGAATATGGAGGTAATTGGATCTATCGTTCACTTCCACACGCATTCTTTTCACATTATCTCTAAAAAATTTTGGATTTTGAAATCAAGAGGAATACGGAAGGGAAATTATGGATTTTAAATTTAAGGATGACAAGTTTGACACTATACAATGAGAGTAACTGGATAGTTTCTTTCTTTTCTTCACGATATACTGGTGTCTTCTTAAAATTGTGCAATAAATTAAGTATTTAAAAAATCAAAATCATCTTTGATGAGATGTATTCTGATGTTTGTGATCAAATTATCTCCCCTGAATTAATTATAATTGCAACTGAGAGAGCCCATTTCCTTCATTCATGGAGGATGGAGCCAACTTTATGTTCATTTATATCATTCTACCTAAGTTTGCACAACCAAAATGAATATATTAAGACATACGTATCTTGGATCATAAGGTTAAAAGTTTGGGTTACTATGAATTGAAAAAAGTTTAACAAAGGTAATAATCTCCTCTCAAGATTCCATTACAATTAGAGGACATCTAATTTTAGCTCAATTATAATTAGATTGGCCAAGAAACTTTACATGTTGGTTTGAGATTGAAAGTATCACTTAGACATTTTAAAGTTGTTTTGGGAATTGAAGGATCACTTACACACTCTTTGGAAACTTTTTAAGTTGGTTTTAATAATCAAAGTGGCACATATGAACTCTTTAGATTGGTTTGGAAGTCAAAATGTCTCTTGGATACATTTTAGGAACTTTATAACTTGTTTTGAGATTGTAAGTGTCATTTAGGCACTTCTTAGCTACTTTTTAGGTTGGTTTTCAAGGTGAAAGTGACACTTAGACACTTTTTAAGTTGTTTTGAGAATTGAAGAGTCACTTGCACACTCTTTGAAAACTTTGTGATTCATCAAAGGTATTTTTTAAAATTAAAGTTCAAAACATGTACATGCATGCATGTAAATTATGTGGTGGCTATCATGCAGTTATGGTAGTCAATCCATGCATAGACATGCCTTTATTATATGATTGAGTTGTAATATGTTGTGGCTATCCTGCAGTTATGGTGGCTAATTCATTGTTGTTTTTGGGAATCAAATTGTCTCTTGGAAACTTTGTAGGTATTTTTTATGTTGGTTTGAGAGTGAAAGTGTCACTTAGACACGTTTTAGGTAGTTTTTCAGTTTGGTGAGAGAGTGGAAGTTGTGCATTTTTTAGTTGTTTTGAGAATCAAAGGGTGGCTCATACACTTTGAAAATTTTATAGTTTGTTTTGTTAATCAAAGTGACTCATATGAACTATTTTAGTTGTTTTTTTTTAATCAAATTTTCTTTTGGAAACTCTGTAGGTACTTTTTATGTTGGTGTGGGAGTGAAAGTGTCACTTAGACACATTTTAGGTAGTTTTTAGGTTTGGTGGAGAGTAAAAGTTGCACTTAAGCATTTTTAAGTTGTTTTGAGATTTGAATGTCATGCAATTAATTTTTTTTTTTTTATGTTTGATACATGATTCATTTCAAACATGTAAGACTGAGCATGTTGTACTTATTGGAGTTTAATATTTCTTTGTGAAGACCAACTTACAAGTGAAGCATTCTTTTCTGAAGACCAACCAATCCAGTGAAGCATTTTTTGTGTATTTAATATTTTTTTGTTGAAAACTAATAGCTTAGGAAACAAACACTAAATAATTCTTGTTTGGATGATATAATTTGGTACAGGAATTAAGCATTGAATAAATTTCCTTCTCTAAATTTGTTGTTACAATGTTGAATATATTTTGTTACAGGAATTGAAATTATATATTTTTTAATATGGATCCTGAAGTATGTAATAATATAATAATAAATGTGAAAAAAAAATTAAATTAGCTTCTGCCAACGCTTTTTTGTATGGCTAGAAATATACGATGGCCACAGGTCATATATGTTGGCAGTTATAGAATTATAGCGACATTTCGTGCGTGCGTAAAAATAAAACTTTTGGCCACGTTTACCTGTCCGTTGGCAGAAAACATTATCTACCGACGTATCATGCATGAACAAAATTGCAATTTTTATCCATAAAGATTTTTACATGTCCAGATCATCATTTTTGCCGACGGATCATGCGTGGATGAGAATTGAGTTTTGTCGGCGCAAATCATTGCATTGGTAGAAATAGTTTATGCCCATGCATAATGCATTGACAGAAATGGATAATTGTTGCATGGGTAGGAAACCTTTTATGTCAATGTTAGTTACGTGGGTAGAAAGACTTTTTCTACCGACACGTTTACTTGTGTGGGCATTTCTGTCAATGCAACCTCAAAATGCATAGACAGAGGCTCTGCCAACAGACTTCTATCCATGCTAGCTGCCTCCATGTATAAAAAATGTCGAAAAAGGCTTTGCCCACATTTTTCTCAAGACTTGCCAATGTTTTTTTGCATCGGCAAAGACAAAAATTCTTGTAGTGAGAGAGTCAGAGAATAGACCTTATAAATAACCCTACACCCACTCACGTCAAATGGTAAGCAATTATTCTTTCTGTGTTTAGCCAAACTGAACACTTCGTATACTAACTTAGACTTTAGAATGCATTCAACTCAACACTACATTGGCGCGAGTGGTCATGCATATATGCTCCAACAACGTGATCGAATCAGAGGAGAGGGCCGAAGAAACGAGAAGGGCTTATGCGAGATACCGATGCCAACAAAATATAAAATATAAAATTAGAGTCACATTAGGAGAAGTTACTCAAATAATTTATTGGGGGCTCCATATGTTGGTTGTGGTTTGACCAAGAGGCAGAAAGTGAGAGTGTGGTTTGGGGGGTTAGAGAGTCACATGGGAATGGAAAGAGAAGAGCCGAAATTGGAGACCATTTTTAAAATAAAACCCTAAAACTCAACACACACACCCATTGCTTTCATTGTCCCTTTCTTTCCCATGTGTTTCTTCTCATCTCCCACGACACATTCACATGATAATCATCTCCCATACTCCATATGATTCCAAATTCTCAACAAAATAATAACCCATTCCCCAATCCCATTTTTCCAATATTCAATCCTCTCATTCTCTTCTTATCCGAAACATTATTCCATATTTTACGCCTTATTACTCTCATCTCTCTTCCTCTCTTCTATATAGTTCCCTAATGATCCCTCTTCTCCTCGTGAATCTTTGTTTGAGAGGTCGTTGTCGTTCGATTTTCTCATTTTTTTCCTTTTTGGTTTCTCATAAACGAGTATTCTTCTTTCTCATTTTGATCACTTTTAAAATAATAAACGAGATTTAAAAATTATATATTAATTTTTTAAAAAATAATCATACATACCTAAAGTCACTAGTTTATCATTTTATACTTATAAAAAAAATTATAACACAATCATTTCAATCATTTTGATTAAAAATACCTATATTAGATGGTTTCAATTAAAATATTGGTGTTGAATTGAAATATTATATTTAAAATATAGTAAGATAAAAAAAAATTATATATACTTTTTATAATATAATCATACATAACCACCACTCATAATGAACTTAAAAGGGGAAAAAAAAAAAAAAAACCACTCATAAATTGTTCAAGTGGATTTTGAGCCAACTTTAGCTCCAATTAATAATAATAATGTTAGTGGAGCAACAATAGAAAAGTAAAAACACATATGTGGTATATGCATAGGGATTAGGGAGAATGAGTAAAATAAATATTGTCCACTTGAGCCATGTGCTACCCCCAATGGAAACAATAAATGTAGATATATATCATTTATAGCATATAGTTTAAAGAAGCAAAGCCATTAACCTACTTATCATATCATGAATGTGAAACATGTCATATGCTTTTAGGCCCATCCATAGAATGATAATTAGAATGTTTGATAGAACAAGATCCATTAAAACAAGCCATGTACAAACATGGTTCATTGAATGTCACACACAAAACCATATCCCACACAAAATTTTGTCATTATTGATAGCAACCAATACTTGCATAAACATACTTCATACAAAGACCCCCCAAGCATATTGACATATTCTAGCAACATCCAACTTCTTGTAGTGCTTTTGGTATGTCTAAACACCTTTTTTCATGTCCAAAGTATCTTCTTTTTCAAAATCATTATATACTTTGAAATAACATAAAAGTCTTTAAAAAAAATAATATTTAAAGCATTTAAAATATATACTTTGTAAGAAAGCACTTGTCGAATATTTTTGGCCTAAGTCATTGGTCGATAGGTACTTCTAAGAGTGTAAAATAGAACATCAAATATGTTTTTTAAACAATTTTTGCTACAATTTAAGTATATTTTTTTTTAAAAAAATGACACTTATTTATAAATTATACGTCCAACTCATCCAACCTATATATTATGTTTGTGTTTTTTTAAATAAAAAGTTATTGGATCTCAAATCATGTTATGGTTGGGCTCTATTGCAGTCTCTAGTGATCTTGACCTTCGATTATTTTTTTCCTAGTCTGATCTCAATATTCTCGAAGCTAACCTACATAAGAGATCCTCAAACTGATGTGGTGTCAAGCCTATTACACTCTGATTCTTAAGATAGTGTAAGGAGTAGTTAATTTTCCTAAGCACAAAAAGTTGTAATTAAGAACAATTTCTTCTTTAGAGATTACTTACCCTCTCCCTTTAGGGTGGTCCAATGAAACTATATATAAGCATTTTCTCTGACACACGTCTACATTTACGCATGATGGAATGGTGTCAAGGATGTTTTTGACTTTCGAAGTTGTAGGGTGATAGCCAAATCAAGCTTCTTTATTTTTCAATTGGTACATATTCACCGGTTCAGGATTCAGTTTATTGGTAGGACCATAAACAATTGTTCAGTAGAGGATCAGTGGAGACTTAAGGAGTAAGATATATTACAGGGGTAAAACAATAAATTTGACCTAGCTATAAAAACGAACGACTTGTGAAGGATCGACTTATTGATTATGGTTAAATCAAGTGGACAGAAATATATTTACAATGAGGAGAGTGTAACTACTGAGCTATAGTGGTATGTCTCGGTAGTTAACAAATATTGATTAATTCAGTTTAAAGAATTTACCCGATTAATCTCAAATTGTTGGAGTTCATGATCTGTAAATTCATTAGATCTCTCTATTAGCTCGTAAAAGGATTAAACCTTATAATAGCGTGTTGAAAGAATTTGGAATATTCAAACTCGATTTAGGGTTTGGATTATTATATTTGATATAATTGATGTTTAATTTCCAAATTAAGCGTTACGGTTTTAGAAAGTTTGACAATATTTAAATATGATTTAAATATTCAATGAGATGTAATATTAATTTAATATTTGATATTGAATTAAAATTAATTAAATTGATTTAATTAATTATCAAATTAATTTTTGAATTTATGAAATTGATTAATTAAATTTAGGTTTTAGAAATTCAAAATTCAAAATTAAAATTTGAATTTGTGTTTTTTTTTTTTTAAAAAAAAATATATTCAAGTTTTAATTTTTCATTAAAATTACTCAATTTCTTTTAAAAAAATAAATTTAAATGGAAAGTGAGATAATCCCACATTTTTCATTTAAATTAATACATCATGCCACTTTCCTAAATGGAATGTGAAGTGTCTATCTCATTCTTAATCCAATTTGCATGATAAACTTTTATATATTAAGGTTTTTGTTCAGATTAATTGAAAAGAAAAATATGATTTTTCTTACTTCTTTTAACTCTAAAAAACTCACATCAAATCCTCTCCATTTGAGTTTCACCACTCAATCTAAGGCATGATATTAGTAGAGCAGACACTCGTGGTGGTCTACTACAAAGATTGAAGAATAAAATCTTTTTTGATTGGATGAGAATGAATGATGGGAGAACCCAAGTACTCTCTTTCGGATCCAGGAAACAGCTCTCAGAGATCTTTTTTCCTTTTGGAAGATACAGGAGCGAATCTCTGTCTGGTGGTGCAGATGAATAGAATAAGCCAAGCCCTGCTTTTGCAAGGACCCATAAGAAATCATTAAAAAGATTTAATTCATTGAAAATTTTCCTTTGTGCAGTGCATACGGCTCCACAATGGAATTCATTTTGACCTTCCAGCGAAGGAATAGAAAAAGCTTTCTTCTTACTGTACTCTATGCTGGAATTTTTTCCTACCACCGGGAAAAGAGAGGCCGATCTCGGGTCAGAAATATTTCCATTTCATCCCGGCATACTACTAGAAGAAAGTAGCTGCTCCCAACATTTCCCGGATAGAGTTTCGTGGTGAATCCAGTTAATTTGGGAGAATCATCAAATGTATTCATTTGAAATCCTAATATACTAAAACTATGTACATGCATGCTAATTAACTAAAATTAATGTAGTTAGAGTGCCTAGAATTGCTTCCGTTTATTGAATGTCAACTTCATCACCTTCTAAAAGTTTGTGTTTCCTATGGGATTCATCAAAGGTTAGTGTCTCCTTTACAGAGGTTAATGTTTCCTTTGGGATTTACCAGATGTTGGGTCTCTTTTGGGATTTCACCAGAGGTTAATGATCTTCTTCAGTATTTCATCAGAGGTTCGTGAGTACATCTAATTTATGGTTGATCGAGTTAAATGGTAGAATTAGTAGAGGTTTTTGCATGTCTCATTAGAAGGTCGTATTTATTAGACTAAATGCCCAGTCTAACCCCAGTAGTGTGGTTACTTACTAAATATTTTATACTCACTCTTTCTCATGTTTATTTTTCAAGTAAAGATAAGAACACGCTAGCGAATGACAAGCAAAAGTCGTGATCGAGCCACTGGACAAGTCAATACTTCCACTTATTTCTTTACTATGTCTTAATGGTTTTAAATTTAGCTAATTGTTGGATTTAGAGGATTTTCAGTTTTGATTTTCTTTTTTGCACAGTTGGTTATTTTGGATCATGTTTTAATGTGATATTTTCTTTATTTCATTGTTTTAGGGTACCTTGTTAAATGAATTTCATTTAGTTACTTTTAATAAAATTAGTAATTTTGGTCTTTTATCTAATCATAGAAAAGTGTCATTTTGAAATGTATATATACATGTCAATCGTAACGATTTAGTTAAAGTCCTAGGGAGTCGGATTGTTACAGTCAGGACCTACTAGAAGAAGGTCCCATGAAAGCATGGGATTTTGTGAGGTCGAGGAGAATTTTTGGACTAATTGGCTCAATTGCCAATTTTTATAGACTTCCTTGGAACCTTGTTTGGGCCTCTCAAGCTCAACTCCTGGGCATTCCAAGTTTAGATAGATTTTGACTATATTTATTCACCTTTTACCTCACAGTGTTATTTATTATTATTTTAGTTTTCTCTTATGGTCAAAATATTTTTTTTATACCACAACTATAGGGATGGGGGATCGAACCTTCAACCTCTTGGGTGGAAGGTCATGTCAATTATGTTTTAGCCAAGTACACATTGACTTAAGTTAAAAAGTACCTTTTAATTTATTAGAAAAACTGATAAATACCAATTTTTAAATTTAGCTTTCCTAAAAATTTGTCACCTTATCTAACCATTTATGAATTTCATATTTATCGTTCAACGTTAATGTATTTTTTCACATCTATCCTCTCATGAAATTTTGATTGATTCAATTTTTCTATATCAATTATTTTTTCTTAAACCTTTATCAAATAATTTAGATATTTTAGGAAAAAACATTACAATTAAAAATCATATAAATTTTTAAATATATTTATAATAAGTTATTTAACTTTTTTAATATACAAAATAAATTATTATTATTAAAATTAAAGATGGAGATCGTTATCTAATGTACATAAATTCTTAGCCTCTAAATTCTAGCATATTGATGTAACAATTATGGGACTCATACATAGCTATTTCACATGGAAGTTGCAGCACAATCATATGGCCTCCATTTTTTCCCCTCATATCTTGTCTTTATCTACCTCATTATAGGCTTGAGATTCTATTTCTATGTTCAATAAATTAATAATTAATTATATAAAAGTAGTTTTCATCCCTAAGAAAAAATAATAATAATTAACAGCTTTCTTTTTCTGTCACAAATAAAAGTATAGAAAATCCTTGGACAATATGGAGGTTACAATTATTTTTTATAAAAAATAATTGTAATGTGTGAGATTAGATTACATTTAAGAAACATAATTCAGCTGAAGAACACACATGTCTTGTAGTGAAACATCTAAGCTGTCCCAAAATTTCAAGGAGAGATGCTTTCCAACAACTTGTGATGAAGATAAGAAAAATCTCCAATGATTTAGCAAGCTGTTTGATGAATAATTAAACTGGTTTTTTTTTTTAATTGTTTTATTCTTTGAGAATTTAAAAAATCAAATTCAAATTCTTGAGGGGTTTTTTTTTTCAGTCAAGCTATGATGAGAACCAATTAGATGAAGTGACCCAATCACATGCAATTGATTCTTGCCAAAATAATAATAATAATAATAACAACAACAACAACAACAACGACTGTTTTTCTTTTTTGAAAGAGGGAAAAAGGGATATGGTTAGAAATAGTCTACTTAAGTTTTCATCTTTCAAAATTAACTCCTTTTTTGAAAACTCGTTACAATAATTGTTTTCAGTCCATCTCGTCCAAAATCGACCATCAAGATTTACATAAAAATTTAACCTTTTCTAACCTATCAATCGTTTTGGGCCTTCTTAGTAAAATCCTGATTTAACACCGAGATTCTATCAATTTTTCTAAACATTAGATAATCTTCCCAAATTTTATATGAAATATTACTTAATTTTTCAAATCTTTCGCACCCAAAGATCAAATTTTGCCAAAATTAAGTAAAAATTGGGAGATATAAAGAATCTCGGTGTACCTCAGGCAAAATTAACACCGAAATTCTATATAATTGGACTTTCTAGATGAAAAATCTCCGACAGATTAACATCGAGATTATTTATGTTTTACCAAATTTTAATTGTTTTGTTTGCAAAATTTGATCGTTTGCAAAATTTGGTCTTTTACAAAATTTTAAAATCACAGTGCACTTGAGATACATTTAAAAAATCATAATCGGTAAATTCAGTGGTAATTTGGAAATTTATATTATTGTGGAAACAAAAATTAGGATACAAATTTGACAATTTGTGTAAAAATTTGATATAAGACTTGGTAAAAATAATCAAATCTGGAGAAAATTTTAAAAAAATATAGGATTTGGAAAGTTTATATAATGTTTGAAAAAATTAGTAGAATATCGGTATTAATACTACGTCAGATTTCACCGGAAAAACTCAAAACAATCGATAAGTTAGAAAAAGTTAATTTTTTAATTGAATCTCGATGGTCGATCTTGCTTGAGATAGACCGAGAAAAACTAGTTTAACGAGTTTTCAAAAAGCTTTCTATTTTTTAAAAGTGAAAACTTGATAGTGTTATTTTGACAATTTCTCAAAAAGAAAAAAAAGACTAAATTATACCATGTCTTCTATGTAATTAGTTCCAATTTTATACAACCATCTTAGTTATTTCAAAATAAGCCATTAATCATTGATTTATGTTCAAATGTATGATGAAATTAACTAACCAGACGTAGAATTATTTCTAAAATGTTTAAAGTATACTAAAAATGAATAAACTCTATATACAAAATGTTTTTTTTATTAATGCTAATTCCATTTAGGTCACGTTTATCTAGAAGAAACATGATAAATCAATGATAATCTAAAAAGTGAGTCCTATTTGATTACATTTGGTATTATTTACCTGTGTTTCATACTAAGACTAACATCTAAATCTCAATTATAATTTTTTAACCAAAAAAGGCAAACAAATGGATGAGCGGAGGAATATGAAACAGAGAATTGATAAAGACGAAGACGGATTGTGAGGAATCTCTTTCGTATATTCTTTGCTTCTGTATTCCACTATATTAAATGATGCACTATACAATACATTTATACACAAACAGAGGAAACAAATTTGTTACAAGATGTTGACGTATAAACACACCATTGGTGCACTGATAACAAAATTAGGGAAGAGTAATTAAAATTCTAGATTCTTCTTTCCACATCAAAAAAACAGGTCAGAGTCCATTGGAATTGAGTCATTGATTGACTGTCTTGTCTGAAGGGATTAAAGCCCCACGCAGCAAAAATCAGATCTAACTTAATTTAATATCACACAAAGATAGCATTGAAAAATAAACGTGGACTAAACATACATTTTTAACAAAATAAAGAAAAAAAGAATTGCTTGCCTTTAGACGACTTGATCAAAATAACTCCCAAAAGACCTTCCTTGGTATCGATTTTATGAGGCGGAATGGTAGGAACCCTCTTTTCAATATTGGATAAGGGAAAAAGAAATTGGGAGGACAAAAAAAATTTTAGAGAGAGTTTTTTTCTTTGTTGTTAATTTTGCAACAATTGTAATCTCTATGAGAGCTTGAAAAACATAACTCCCGAACATGGGGAGTTAAAATTTTTTAAAATTTATTTATTTATTATTATTATTAATTAAAATAAATAAATCTAATTTTAATTAATTAAATAATAATAAATATATTTAATTTAACTAAATAAGTTAATCAAATTTAATTTATTAAAATAAATTAAATAAAATAATTATTAATTAATCAAATCAATTAACAATAATTAAATATCTCCCATATTTAATTAAATATGTATTAGAATCATATTCTAATACATCTCTCTCACATAACATATAGTTTCAATTCAATTAATTTAATCAAATCAAATTTAATTAAATATAATTAAATTGAAATAATTAATTCTCCAATTAATTAATCATTAAATTAAATATCATATATTTAATTTAACCTTATAGTTGAATTACATTCAATTATCTTTCTCTAATATAATGTATAGTTTTAATATGCATCTTATGCGCATTATTTTTAACCTATAGTTATAATATGAAATTAATTCATATTACATTTAATATTTGAAATCCTTCAAATATATAATTCTCCCATAAATTAATTTTTAAATCAAATTAATAAATAAATTTATATCATAAAGTTTAATTAAATTATAAACTTTATAATATAGTGTATCAACATACAATATATTATTTTTCTTTAGTTAATTGAACAATTCAAATTACTTTAATTTCCTCAGTACCCTCTTTTAAGCTACCAATGGGACCTAATGGACCTACAGATCAGAAGCTTCAATGATATAGATTAATTGGCTAAACTCATTAACTGAGTTAATCAATATTCGTTAACTGTGAGTACACTCCACTATAGACTCACAGTTTCACTCTTCACACTGTAGATATATTACTGTGTCCACGGATATAGACCAATAACAGAAAGTTAGTCCTTCACGAGTGTTCGTAACACCAGCTGGGTCAAATTATCATTTTACCCCTGGGTTACTTCTACATCCTTTAATACCAGTGCTCCTCTAATGAACAACCTATTTATGGTCCAACCAACAAATAGAAATCCCTCTCAAGCCAATGAGAAGGCAGACCCTTTGTTCAAGACCCGGAAACATTACTTAAGGGAACATCATCTACTTTTCTAAAGTAGGAAATGAGTGAATTCCATCTTATGAAATTACGTTCCCAACTATCCACTCAATTTTGTCCCCAAAATGGTAGGCCTATTGAGTTGGCGAGCTAGCCACTCTCACCCATACAAAACAAAGGACAATCCTTCGTGAACAGGAGTTCATAACTCACTCAGAATTGAGACTAAGTTGCCTAGGTCATCCTAGTTAACTAGTCAACAGTGCTATAGTTAGGGGTTACTATTACGTGGTCCGGTCTAATGCAAACTTATTGTATGGGATATCTCCACTCACATATCTCCTACATGAACACATTGAATCATTATGTTTGTATCAAATACAAAGTGGGTCGTATCTATAGTATTACAAGATAAGGTACCCAACCTTATCCCTATACTATAGACCTTTTAGGTTGTATCTTGAACAGTGATCCCTGTATGTCTCCACATACAGCTCAAGACTCATACAACAACCCAGGATGTTAGTTTATTGGGTTAGATTTATTTAGGCATGATTAACATAATATAAACAATAATGCTTTATTGGAAAAAAATCAATAATAATTTATTAATAAACAATCAAAAGTTATATTTACTATCTACGAGTTTTAGGGTATAAAACCCAACTAACCCCCACTTGAACTAAAACTCTAGTTAGTGGAATATATATGAAAATAATCCAAAGCTAGAAATGTCAAATGTATAATGTACATTACATGGAAAGTAAATATACAAATACAGTAAACTAGGGCATCCTTATACCCATTACACATCTCCCACTTACCCTAGATTATACTATATACATGTCTCGCAGACCTAGACCCTCTAGATGATTCTCAAACACTTTAGCTGAGAGAGTTTTCATAAATGGATCAGCGATATTGTGCTCCAAAGCGATCTTGGTGACAATTACATCTGCTAGTTGCATAATCTTCCGTCTGATATGATACTTCCTTTCTATATACTTTCCTTGTTTATGGCTGTGAGGTTCTTTCGAATTGGCTATAGCTCCACTGTTATCACAGTATAATGTAATGGGCAAGTCCATATTCGGAACAACTTCCAAATCTAAGAGGAACTTCCTAAGCCATACTGCTTCCTTAGCTGCTTCACCAAGCAGTTACATACTCAGCCTCCATGGTGGAATCTGTTATGCATCCTTGTTTGATGCTTCTCCAAACTAAAGCTCCTCCATTTAGGGTGAACACTGACCCTGACGTAGATTTTCCAGAATCTTTGTCAGTCTGAAAGTCAGAGTCGGTGTATCCCATAAGAATCAAATCCTTAACCCCATACACCAGCATGTAATCCCTCGTTCTCCGAAGATACTTGAGGATATTCTTAACCGCTGTCCAGTGGTCTAACCCTAGATTGGATTGGTACCTACTGACTATCCCTACAGCAAAACATATGTCAGGCCTAGTGCATAACAAAGCATACATTAAGCTGCTCATAAATGATGTTGAGATTGGTGTCCTAATTCTCCCGGAGTCTCGTAGTTTGTAAACACTGTACACATTGTTATGAATAAAATAAAAGTTATTTTATTTTGCATTTACTCATATCCAATAAACAAAGATCCATGGTTATTGTATGTAAACTTAAACATGTATATGAGATATACAAGTGGATCATGCCTTAAGTAATAACCTAAAAGGGTCTATAGTATAAGAATTAAAGGAAGGATACCTTATCCTGGTGACACTACGGATACGATCCGCTTGGTAGAGGTTTGCAAGTATTGTGAACTACTAACAGATGGTCTGATCCTAACCATTCATGTGGAGACATGTGAGCAGGGGTGTCCTATACAAAGAGTTTGTATAAGACTGAGCCACGAGATGATTCGTCTCTTTATATAACGTCGTTGATACTTAAGACTTATATCTTACCTAAACGACCATAGGTGACATGACCTTAATCCTGAGTGTTTTGAGAATTCCTGCCTTTAGGGGGGTCCTTTGATTAGTATGGATGAGAGTGGCCAGATTGCCAACTCAACAGGTCTACCTTTTTAGAGTTTTGTCTGATTGAGGAGCTGGGAACTCAGTTACACAAGATGAAATTCACTCTTTCCTCGAAGTAAGGGAAAGTAGATATATTGCTCTCTTAAGGGTCAATTCCGAGTCTTGAACATAATGGCCACATCCGCTCTTTGGAAGAGAGGACTTAGTCATAGTAGGAATATGATTTATGTTCATTAGAGGGATCAGTGGTACTTAAGGAGTTAGATGTAAAAACGGTACATTGGCCAGCTGTACTTACGAGCGATCTGTGAAGGGTTATCGCACTGTTGATTGGTTGATATGGACACAAAATATATCTATAGTAAGGAAAGTGTAGCTGTCGGTCTTTAGTGAATTGCTTGACAGTTAACGGATGGTGGATCCCGTGACTAAAGAGTTTAGTCAGTTATTCATGTACCATTGGAGCTTTAAACAACAGGTCTATAAGGTCCCCTTGGTAGCTCAATGGATTCAAGTTGAGAATCAGTTCTTGGGGTTGATTTGAAATGTTGAAATTGACAAGAGGAAATTCAATTATATATGATATAATTGGTTTGATGTATGAGATACATCAAGAGAATGATTAATGTAAATATGATTTACATTAAATACCATAAAATGGAACAAGAACTATGGTTTATATGTTTCATGAGATGAAATATTAAAAGTATAGGTTATAAATATAATATGGTAAGTTGGTTATCATATATATTTATAATAATATTAATTATTTGATAATTATCTCCTTTTCTCTAATAACCAATTGAGTGGGAGGTTATTGGTGGTTTTATGGTAATTGTGAGATAAAAGGAAAAATATTTGAGTTACTTGATTCGGAAAGAAACTCATAGAGAAGGTTATCAAATGAAAGTGTTTCACTAAACGATAGCTAATAGAGAGACCAAAAGATCGTGAAGTTTAATTATACGATAGTTCACTTAGTTGGTCATCACTAAACAATCATGTGGTATTGTCTATAAAATAGGCTGCCATCTTTTGGATGATTAAGCATTTCGTCTATACGATAGACACTTCTCATCTCCCACTTATTCGATCGTCTACATGATTTTTCCTTCAGTCTCTTCCTCTAACCAAGATCATACAAAGCCCACAACTCTTAGATTCTCATACTGAGAATACCAAGGTAATCATTATGGTGGTGTCCTCACTCAGCTCAATTGATTTCAAGATTCTGGAGGCCGTTCGTTGGGTTCATGTTCATTGTGTTCGTGCTGGTGATCGTGTTGCACCGGTCGTTGTGTTCAAAGGCTATATTGTTGTTCTTGGAAACTTGGATATTGATCGAGGGAGTTGGAAGAATGAGTCTTCAATGGTACGCATACTCTATCCCTTGATTATCTTATTAGTATGCTATAATTTCTAGTTGTTGCATTTCCGTTTTGTGACTGTAATTGTCTGTGTTCAATTTCGAATGGAATTTGGAACGATCCTTCCGCTACTCATGAAAATCCTCATGTCTGATTTCCTTCACATGATATAAGAGAGGTTCCCAAAAAAGCACAATATGTTGCAATTGACTTATGATCATCTACGTTGGAAGCTCAATCAACATTTGAAAAGGTAATAAGAGTTATAGAATCATTAGGCTAAATTAGAAGACCATGCGAGTGATTACCTTTTAGGTATCTTAAGATGTGTTTAGCTTCCTTCCAATGAACATCGGTTGGTGCTTTGAGGAAATGACTCAGTCGATTTACAATAAATGCAATATCAAGACAAGTGTTGACAAGATAATGAAGAGCCCCGAGTAAGCTCCGATATGGAAGGGGATCTTCAAGAGGTTGACCATCATGAATTAAGATGGACTTGCCTAAGACTGCAGATGTGGACAGGGTTTGGCTTTAGATAGATTGTATCAATCAAGGAGATCAAGGATGTATTTAGATAGATTTAAGTGTACACCAGAAGATAAGTAAGAAATTTGTATTCCAAGAAAGTAGTTCAATTTACCCAAATCCTTGAGAGAAACGTGTGAATCAAGAGTCAGAACCAGTTGAGATATAAAGGCAGGGTCACTACCAGAGATGATAACATCATCGACTTATATAAGGAGAAGGATAATCATAGATAATCAACGAAGAAAATAAAGGGAGACATTATACATGATTATGGTAAAGCCACAACAAACAAGAAATTGTTTCTGTTCATCACTCCAAGCACTTGAAGCTTGTTTTAGACCATAGATTTCTTTGTGAATCCGACACACGTGGTGAGGTCGAGTAGGGTCTTCAAAACCTGAAGGTTGAGTCATGTACACCTCTTCCTTCAACGTCCATTTAGAAAGGCATTATTGAAATCTAGTTGCCTTAAAGACCATCCATGAGAGACGGCAAGAAACAGAACTATACTGATCGTTGAGGACTTAACAATGAGGCTAAAAGTATAGAAGAAATCCACACTTAGTCTTTGATGAAACCCTTTGGCCATAAAATGGGTATTGTGGCGTTGAACCAAGCCATAAACATTCCTCTTGAGATGAAAAACCCATTTACAGCCCACAATATTATATTTGTTAGAAGAGGGTATGAGCGACCATGTGTTTGATTTACAGAGGGTAGAAACTCGACATCCATGGTTGCTCTCCATGGAGGAGAAGTAAGTGCCTCTTTGACGGTCTTGGGTTTAAGAGAGGTAAAAGAGAGGTCAGAATTGGAGGAAGCAGAGATAACCCAAGCCTTGGGTCGAAAGATTCTGGCTTTCCCTCAAGTGATCATTGGATGATTATTGATCATTGGTGTAAGGATTGGATTGGTAGGGGTGGTAGAAAGGGTGGGATTTTTTGGGGTTGGTGAGCAACCGGAAGGAGGAGAGGACGCTAGATTGAGGTTAATTTGAAAATGTACGGAAGGTGAACAAATTCACAGTGAGAGATGAGGAAAACGGTCATAGCCATCATGGGTTGTGAGCCCAATAGAGAATGGGATGGCGATGATGGGGTAGAGAAGAGGAAAGCAGTTGATGGGTTGGGCCAATGTTTGGGCTCAAAACATTTAGTTGAGGGGAAAAATTAGCTGGGTTGAGGTTAGGTAAGTAATTCTGAGCTAACATATGAAGGAGAATGGGTGGACCAAACCATTTAGAAATGGGAGTGGGTAGTGGGTTCGATCTAGGAGACTAATTTAGGCTTCTAAAGCCAGATCTAAACAAAAAAACTTTTTCATTGAATATAACATATTGAGTGATAAATATATGTCCTTATGAATTTGAACATCGATGTCCCTTATAAGAGGGAGAATGCCCCAGGTACACATATCGTTCGAAGTGAAAATTAAACTTGTGCTGCTAATAAGGTCAAAGATTCGGGTAACAAGCACACCCAAAAACTTTGAGAGAGAAAATATCTAGTGATCGGTGGGGTAAAATTTCAGCAGGCGACTTCCCATGCAATACAGAAAATGACAGACCGTTAACTAGGAGAACCGCAGTTAGAAAAACATACCACTAGAGGTTTAAAGGCATTGATGCTTTGGCAAGCAAGGTGAGACCGGTCTCAACAACATGTTGGTGCTTGCGTTCAGCCTGTCCATTTTGCACGAAAGTATGTGGACATGACATTCTAACTTGTATACCGAGATGTCGACAGATTGATATTATTGGCTTAAACTCCCCTCCTCCTCCCTCCATCCAATAAGAGCTTTCAATAGTGGTGTTAAACTGATTGAGGATGAAAGATTGAAATTTCTTGAAGGCGTTAAATGTATCACTTTTCTGTTTAAAAGCAAATAGCCATGTGAATTTAATGAGATCATTAATAAATAACACATAATAAAGATAACCATCTGCAGAAAGCACTGGTGCCCGTCTCCATACATATGCATGTACAAGTTCAAATAAATTCAATGCATGACAAGTAGAGTTTGGAAAAGGGAGAACATGACATTTTCCAAATTGACAGGCCTCACAAAAAAAGGAACTTGATAATTCCATTTAAGATTTGTAAGAAAGGGTGACCAAGGCATTTGTGCAAGAGGAACTTAGTCACCCGTACAGTGCGTGAGGAGGAAATAGACAAGTATGTAGGTGGAGTACAAACGGCTGCTGGACGATCAGAAATAACAGTTGTGTTATTTATATAATGCTCAAGAATAACAAATTGATAAAGTCCATCTTTAAGAATTCCCTTTAGGAGGTCTTGGTCTGTAACCTTGTCCTTAACAACACAGAAATCATAGCGAAATTCCACAACAAAACTATTATATTGAGCTAGTTTAGAAATGCTAATCAAATTTTTGACAATAGATAGCATACAAAGAACATTTTTTTTAATTTGAGTGATGAAATAGATGAGTCACTAATGTAAGAGATATGCAAAGAGTTACCATCACTAATAATAACTTTCTCCAGGTTCTCAGTCTTTGGATTCAAATAGTTTGGATTAGCATCTATATGAGTAGAGACACCATTATAGTGTACCAATGTGGATCAATGATTGTTTCAGGGGAGGCCATAGTGGAGTTAGCAACAAACAGAACCGAGGAGGGACATATTCCTATTGAGAATGAAATCCTTGACCATTGCCAAAGGATGATGAGTTGTGATTGGGGTTATTGAACTCCCTATTACATCAATTAAAGCAAATATCAGCAGTGTGACCCACTTTGGAACACACTTGGCAAATTGGGCAATTTGAGCGACCTCGACCACGTCCTCGACCATGCTGATTCGACGAAAAATTACTGTTGTTTTGATTAGGACTTGAAAGATTGGGGTCATTGGTGCTTTATTTTGAGCTACATTGACAGAGGGAGGAGGTGGGTTAATGCTAGAAGAAGCAATAGATAGGAACAAACCCCAGATTTTAGTGTATTCTGATATTCGAGACGTTTTTCGTATGAAATAAGATATGATTATAGATTTTTCCAACTTACTCTTGGTTTTCCTTGGATGAAAACACCCATAGGGTTATATTCTTCATCAAGTCCAGAGAGGACTTGCGACACCAAGTCACTTGGAGATATGGGACGTCTTTCGACTTATTCAAATAGTTTATAAAGCATACATAAAACATGTTGAACCCACGATTAAGCTTTACTTAGTTCATGTTAGTTGCAATGTTTCTCAACCCATTAAGTGATTAGTTGCTCATGATAGAAGGTGAAGAGATGAATAAACAAAATAATAAATATGCATTCATATTGATAAAAAAAAAAAAAAGTTTCTCAACATTTTACACAATATAAATGACAACAATAGCAAAAAAAGAAGATAGAGATAGAATATTAAGTCGTGGGGTGCAATTCTTGCTCCTTCCGGCTCTTTAGATGACTATTTTGCTAGATTGTGTTGAAGGTGAAGTCTCCCCTTTGTATTCTAGAAGAAATCTTGAGCTTTCACTCAAGATTTCACGAGGGCTCGAAAGGAAGTGTTTATAAAGTGAGAAATTATGCAAAGTTTCTTCTAATGTTTTTTTGGCCATCTTTGCATGGAAATCTTGTGCGTATTTATAGGCATCAAGGGGCACTTCTTCTTCTCTCACAAATGATTGAACTGACAAAGTGCATTAATTTCCATACCCCTGATGCACCACCTGCTCTGTGTCAGAAGTTCATTGGCTCTACTGTGAAGCTTTCTTGTCAGTTACCAACTTTGTCTCTGATTTGACCTCAACCGCCCTACATCATGTCACCTTCTATCGCATGAAGCTATGTGTTCCCACCATGCGAATAAGGAATTTTCTTCTGTGGTGACATCTTGTGACAAAGCACGATTTTTTATAACTTTTGGATTACGAGACTATGTTCATATGTGATCACATAATATAATTAATTCCATGATTTTCTTACCAAGCTGTCGTATTTTCCATAATTTTTCCTAGTTGTTTTAAGAAAAAGGGATCCAATAACTTGCATTTCTACAAGTTATCGCACCCCCAAATTTAAAACAATGTTTGTCCGCAAGCATATATTTAGCGTCCTAATATATCTTAAAAGTTTTGATACATTACCCAGACCTCTCAAAGTGCCTCCTATTCTAGATTTACTAGACTAGTGCTTTCCTTGGTTTTATCTTTTTATTTATGGAAATAATTCCAACCTTTAGATGCGGTAAGCTTATTTTTCAAAAATCTCTTACTCATTTCCAAAACTATCTTATATTTCATTTTCAAGAATGGCTTTTGGTTTAAAATTTAGTAAAAAGATTCTCCTTAATGTGCTTATTTTGGTTTGACCTTGTGATGATTTGAGCATTTCACATTCGTTTTAGCTTGCTCCCATGGGTGTCATGCGGACATCCAACTACGAGAAAGGTGCTCTTTTTAGACTTAACTCATGTCTTCATAAATTTTGAACATAGGCAACGGAGTTTTGATCAATTATTTTTTGCATTGATCACGATTCCCGCCTTCATTCTGGCTTATCTCCATGGGTGTCATACAGACAACCAAATACGAGCAGCTTCTGATCTAACCCGCTTTCTCTCAATCTTTTTTTCTATCTTTTTTTAAAAAAAACACGCAAAAAACAAATCAATTTTGAAGCATTTAGCTCAAACCTCCCTCATCCAAAAATTTAGAGGGCAACAAGGCCCTCATTACTAAAAAACGAATTATACAATGGCATCAAAAAGATATCACAAAAGAGGTTTGAGATAAAGCTTGCACGGATACTAAGTTAAGGAAATCTTTCCTAAGGCAAAATCCTAAAACTAAGTACTAATACTAGTCAAACTAATCATATTGTTAGCACAGTATCATCAATGCGGTCATTTGTGGAATGCAGCAAAACAAAGAAGAAAATTAAGCGATCAATAAAGATATGTGAGAGATAAGCTAAAAGAAAAGGCACATAAAAGTTGGTGCTTGGAATAAAGTTCATATTCATTAAATAAAGAATATGATGACACATATATGAAAAGATAAAATAAAATAAAACTCAAACACCCCCAAATTTTAATTTTCGCCCGCATCATTGTCATTTTGCTCCTGCACTGGTGTGTTCTCTTTTGGAAATTGCAAAGGATCTTGGAGATGCGGGGGAATATCTGGTCCAACCACGAGGCGAGCAAAAACGTCTTAAAAAAATTGTACCATAAAGTGAAATTGCCCACACTGCCTCTGCACTTGCTGGTGTATGAAGCTTCTAGTAACGGCCTGTTAGTGTTGGATCGCTTGAACTTGGCGTTGAATAAATTATCTTAACCCGTTGTGTTGACTAACGAGTTCTTGTTGTTGTCACATCAGGTCACTTAGCTGACTTGTGATAGTGTTCTGTTGTCACAAAAACTCATCAAGACCGCCTAAGATAGGCTCTCTGAGGTCATCATGAAGGAATCTGTACCACTCATCAACTTCTAGATCTTCTTCTTCAGACACGGTGGGATTTTGGCGATGGATTCTTTTTCCAACTTACTGTCTGCCAGCCTCGCCAATGTCGGAACCTTCGCCTACTTTAAGGGTAGGAGTTGGTGGGTTTGGTTCATCAGTGGCTGGTATGGTTGGCTGGACGCTTAGACCAGCTCTTCAGGGACCAGAGTCTATTGTGCTATTTTTGGGGTGGGAGAGGCATTGGTAGTTTTGGTGCAATGGGAAAAATGGGGAAAGAAGGCTCTTCAAGAGGGGAAGAGCGTTTGTTTAAATCAACGCATAATCTAGGGGACTCTCTATGTATTGGCGATGCAAAAGGTTCTACATAAATTTCATCCTGGTGTAGGAGAGAGTCTGACCTAGGCTTAGGCGATGCAATTTTGCTTCGACGGGAAGAAGTCTTCTATGTAGGGATGAAAACCCTAAGGCATAGCAGAAGCCATAACATACAGAACCCAAAATGTATTAAAAATGCCATTTAAAATAAAAAAAAATTAAAATAAAAACCACATATCAAAATAGATTAAGCAAGCAATTCTAGAAACAAAACCTACAAAGAGAAAAAAACCTACCTTGTAAACCTTTTGAGAATTTTGTGGAATTCTTTTGTATGAATTGGGAATGAGCATCATCACTTGGAGTTCTCCCTATTCTTGGAGGGAAATTGAGGATTTGAGAATTGTGGGATTCTCTTTAGAAATTGGGAGAATTTTAGGAAAAACACAGAGAGTTTTTGCTTCTACAAAAAAAAAAAAAATGCTCTTCTTTCTGCATTTATTTTTATTTATTATTTTTTTTATACAGAGAGAATGAGAGAGAGAAGTGAGAAGACGTCCCACGTGTGAACCCGAGCCCTAATTTCTCTACTTGATTATGTTCCTTACTGAGACCAGTGTGGTGAGTAAGTTGATGTGAGAACTAATGTGTAATTGTAGAGAAAAAGGTGAAAAGTTAGAAGAAAAGTTTGAGTTGAAAGCTTGACTCTTGGGTAAAGCTTGAAAAATTGGCTAAGTATAACCCACGTGTTGGAGGCTAGAAAATTGGCTAAGTATTGTGCCATGCATTGGCCATGCTCATTTGAGAGGTTATTTGGGCATTGAAAGAAGCTAAAATATGGCCAAGAGAAAAGCTATGCGTGGGAAGGCATGCGGCAGCCGAAGTCTTGAGAGGTTAGCAAATCATGCGGCAGCCTAGAGTGTGCAAGAGCATGGGCTGGGCGTTGGAGTTACGTGTGTTGGGCGATCTTGTAGTAGTGAGCGGCGCTACACGATGAGGTAGGCGATCATGTAGCAATGAGCGAGCGCTGGACAATCCTGTAGCAATGCATGGAGCTAAGCGATGCAATAGGCGATCGTGTGGTAAATGTGTGAAGCTTAGCGATGCGGTGGGCGATCGTGTGGCACTAGACGATGCGAAGGGTCGCGCTAAACGATAGCGCTATGTGATGGAAGATAGCGTTAAGTGATGGGGCAATGGCACTGCACGATCGGCATCAGCGTTAGACAATGACGTTGGGTGATGGCGCTATGCGATGGGCATGGGCACTAGACGATAGCCATGCTGCACTACACGATGGGCGTCAGCGCTACACAATAGGCATCAATATGATATGCGTTGGGCAAGATCATCGGGTGACAAGCATCAGCGTGAGGTCACTAAACAATGAGCTAAACGATTGGACTTGTATTGATCAGCATTAATCATTGATTAAAAACACCAGATGTCCTTAGCACCAGATTTAACTCCATGAAAAATGAAGTGCCATGCTATGCTTTAACGAGAAGCAGTAGAAAGTAGTATAAAAAAGGAAGGTCGAACTTCAAACGATCAGTTTGATCAATTCCTCCATGAAAATTTAGAGTTCTTGGTGTCGTTGGAAAGCTTTAAGAGTCTAAGGTGACACTACCAGAAGAAGTCCTTATCGGATTACAGCCGGAGAAGGAGAAAAAGGACCAGAGGTTCTGTTCTCGAGTGAATTTAGGCCATCGTTAAAGAATTGAGCTCTAGGTCAAAGCACGAGAAGTCTGAAGCTAAAATTTTGAGGTAAGCTTTCGGAGAAAATTCTTAACAAGTTTGTGAAGGAAATTTCTTTAGATGAGCTCTAGAATTAGAGTTATTAATTCCGTAAGATGAATCTGAAATTTCAAGAACAAGCAGGTAGTTGCTTGAGTTGAATAAGTTGACAACTCGAGGAGAAACGCTTGGACAGACCAAGGGCTGAGCTTTTTCATGCGTTAGACCTGCTGTGTAGGCCGAGGAGAGCTGGCAGTGGAGTCTTGGATGCATAAGCGGCCTTGAGGATGACCATAAGCAGTTGTAAGAACACTTAAAGAGAAAAGTGTTGGTTGCATAAGTGGTGTTGCATTTGAGAAGAGCAGTTGAAAGTTTTGCATGAGCCAAATCTCAAAGAAATTCTTAAGTGTCTAAACCTACAGCAAGGTGTGTTGTTGTGAAAGTCTTCCATAGGAAGGCTAAACGCAAAGCTAACTTAAGGGTTAGTCTCAAAAGGGTGACTTATGCTAGTAGCTAATATATTCTTTTGTGTCCACAGGATTGACACCAGTGATAGAGGCATATTGATGCGTGTTATTATGCGATGAAATAATGGTAAGGAATGCGATGGTGGAAGATGCATTGTGCAAGCAAGTTTTCTTAGAAAGACCCAAGTATAAATCCTACTGAGTTGCCTAGTAAGCTCAGGGTCGAACACTGGGACTAAGGAAACCAGTATGCGAGGACAATTTTAGATCACTTTGCAGTAACAAATAAATCAAAGTGTTGGTTGGTTTGTTGTTTAAGGTATAAAGTGTATATGACGAATTTGAGGAAAGAGTAATTATGCGACAGATACAATGAGTATGCGGAGGAATGGGTTGAGAAGGTCTTTAGCTAGCGTTTCCCGGGAATGCGTTCAAGCTATGCGATCATGCTACACTCATGCGAAAGCAATTCATTTTGCAATGCAAATGCGATGGCTCCTAATTTTAGGACGCATGTGATGAATGCGATAATGTTTATAGAGCTTATTCCTAAGTCTCTATTTCTTGCCTATGCGATGATGCAAAATGCACACAAGGACAAGGTGACCGCATACAATCAAATCCTATCTCTAGGGTGCATGCGATGCGTTAATAGCAAACAGAACTTATTTCTAAGTTTCTATCTCTTGATTATGCATTTCTAATCTGGTTCTCCCGAGCCTAGATTCTAATCTGACTTTTTCAAGCCTAGATTCTATCCTTAGATTACCCTCCTGAGTATCTCTAATGGATGAATGATGCATACATAATACAAGATGACCGCATAAAATGAAGATCCCATGTTATGCTAGCTAAGTGCTTCTCAACCCATTCGATAGATTTAGCTACTCGTGCGTAATGTAAAGAGAGTGGACAGATATAAAGATGCAATTTCCATTTTATAAATAGGTTCTGAGTACAAAATGACAACGGAAATAAGGGTAGAAAGCCTAGTAGCAATATCTTGCTTCCCAAGGCTATTACACTGTGTTATCTCTATTTTGCCTAAAAGATGTTCTTGCTTCCGCAAGATTTGGCCCTCTCTCTGGTCTCGACGCTTTCCGGCACTCTTTCGAGTTCACCGGGACGATCTCTTGGTGTAATCTCCCTTCACTCGCTTCCGCCTTCTAAGTAAAAGAAAAACTGTGAACAAGGCTAACTTCTATCTATATGGTGAACTCTATGAATTGAGCAAACTCCTTCAATGAAGGTGGCCTTCGGTATTTATAGAGCTTCAGGGTGAAAAACTTTTTCTCTCTTATGATTACACTGATGGGTTGGCATTAATTCTCTGTCTGATGTACCGAATAATTGTCACCGAAAAGTTGAGTGTACTTGCTGTAGTATGTCATCAACGGCTTGTCAACTTAATTCGAAATCGACCGTCATCAGCTTTCTGTCTCATCGTGATTTATTAAGCTTTCACCCAGATGCGCCCACCTTGATGCGTTGACTCTATGCGGCTACCTTCTTGAGTAAATTTTCGAGCGCAAATGATCGCATAACCTTGCGGCCGCAATCTCTTAAAGCACTCAAACGTTAATTTCTTCGGATCGCATTTCTGCCTTACGTCAACAGATTTTCCTGCATAAAATACATAAGTTAGCTGTTTTAATGTGATGGGCACATGCTATCGCAATGTTGTGAACTTAATGCTTTTAAACGCAATATTGTATATTTTTACTATCGCAATCCTACATTGTTTTATAACTTTGCACTGTAATAACGTGCATTTTTGCCCGTTATCACACCCCCAAATTTAAAACAATGCTTGTCCTCAAACATAAACTAAAGATTTTCTTTAGAAGTCGATCGCCTTCTCTTTCCTAGATTTCTCAAGGATGACTTATTCAAATCCTATGCACCAAAATCTCCTTAATTTTTATCCCATCTCTTAAAATATTTCTAAAATTTAGGGACCGCAAGTTTAACCTTCAAGAAGACTTTACTTGATTTCAGGGCATTGCATGATTTATTTCATAAAAAAAAAAAACTTTTCCAACTGGGGTGATTTCAAATGATTTTTATCCTTGCGTATTTTAGACATATATTATTATTATTTTTATGACCTTGCGCTGATCCAAGTGCCTAGCCTTCGTTTTGGCTTGCCCCTATAGGTGTCATGCAGACATCCAACTATGAGCAAGGCGCTTTTTCTTAGTCTCAACTCATACCCATTTGGTAGCTGAGTTGCGATCATTCATTTATGCATTGATCACGATTCCTACCTTCGTTTTGGCTTGCCCCCACGGGTTTCATGCGAACATCCAACTACGAGTAGGATCTGATCACAACGTTCTTTTTTTTTTTGTAGAGCCTAAAAAAATAGCAAGGTTGAAAATGAATACCGCACCCCCAAATTTAAATTCAACAATGTCCCCATTGCTGAAAGATTGAAAGAAGTCATGCGATGCTCTTAGAAAGTTTCGTAAAAAGTCAGTTTGAAAGAAAGCTAGTAGATCACTAACTTCTAGAAATATTTGATGAGTTGACTGTCCTAAAATTAAGTTGACTCTAGTATATACGAAAAAAATAGAGGCATGCATTTCATCATTGAAATCATAATTGGCAAGGAGAAATAATGCGGTGACTTACTAAATTAATCAATGTTAAATGATTGCGCCGACTAAAGAGGATGTGATGATAAGATTTTTAAAGTTAAAATGCGATGTGATAGTGCAAAATTTGGAATAGACAAAGTCAAGGAGAGATACAACCCCCAAATTTGCATTGTCACCCACATTATTTGTGAACGCATCCTTCTTTGCGGCAAACTGCTCTGTTTGATTACGGTGGCAGAATAAGCTAGTTGCGTCTTTCGTGTAGTGCCTCCACAATCGTTCACCACAATCGTTGCAAAGAAAACATTGAAAAGGTCAAATAAAAACGGAGTTAGCAAAATCGTTTACCACGGTCGCTCTTTTTTTTTATATAAAGACAAATATACGATAACAGATAAAAGCAAGGTAACGAAAGTTCATGAAGCATGGATAGGAAGAAGGATATTCCAAAAGGATTCCATGTAAGACCCTAATTCTAAATCCAGGGTAGTGGGTTACTAAGAAAAGGAAAAGTCCTAGGTAGTAAAATGTATTGGAGCAAGACAAAATTGTGAATGCATTAGTGCTAAGTTTCTTGAGGTTGTATGGAAATGGAGAGGATAAAAAGGTGGCTAAGTAAAATAAATATTTTGACTATGGACAGCGCATGTGAGGGCCTAAGTTACGCTAAACGCAAGGGATGTGTGGATGGCTGGCCCTAAGGATGCGATGGGGCTGACTTTATGTTGCGTTGATCGTTGGACGCAAGAGATGTGTGGGCAACGTGTTAGCAATTGACACAAGGGGCGTGTACGGACGCAAAGGCACGCAGGCATGCGAGGGTGTATGAGGCAAGCTAGAACGCGGGGCAAGGCAGCATGCGTCGATGCCCAGCGTCTATGCCAAGCGCCTATGCGTCGACGCCAACGCCTATGCATCGGTGTGACCATGGTAAGTCGATGCGGCCAAGCGCTTATACGTCAATACGACCTAAGGCGTGCGGCGAAGGGCTTGCGGCGCCATTGGTCGAAGGCATGCGTCTATGATGCATGACAAAGCTATGGCATATGACAAGGCTATGCGTCGATGGCATGGATCTATTGCTTGACATTGGATGGCCAAGAATATGCGATGGTTATGGCCACACTATGCGATAGTTAGTAGATGTGTGGACGCATGGACAAGAGGAAGGCTAATCGATGGAGGCTATGGATACGATGTTTTGAATCATAACTCAAAGGTTGCATTGATAAGAACCTCAAGAGAAGGTGGCACTATCCAAAAGATGTGTCCATAGGAATACTAAATTATATGGATAAACATCCTTAGGCACTAAGTAAATGAGGTGGTGGAAGGATGTTTCAATGACTCTTATCACTTTAAGTAGGAGGTGGAAGAAGGAGGTTACATGCAAAATAAGTAATTTTGCTGGCAAATTAAGGTTAATACAACTCATAGCATTGCTGGAAGGGGTTTAGTGTTGAAAGTCTTAAAAAGAGACATTTGTAGGTTGAGTTGTCACAAGGGGGTGAACTCAGGGTAGCTATAAATAGAGGGGTTGGGCGAAAATAGTTCATTCGTGCCATTTCCAAAATCTCAGTGTTAAGAGTCTATTTAAAGTATTAAGTTTAGGTACTGAGGCTGCTAAAATAATTAGGGTTCGAAGGAGTCAAAGTTGCATTGATGAACTTGGAGGCTCGCACAGACGCATAAGCTCGCCCAGCCAACGCATCCATCACAACACAACGTGCGCCTCGCACCAACCAATGCGTCGACCATGGCACTGCACCCATCCGTACAACACAGCGCGCGCCAGCCCAACACTGCGGCCAATCGTGCGACGCAGCACGCGTGCTACCTGCACAAGGCTGGACGTCTCAACTGCCTGTCAACATCCTTGCGCGCATCATGGTTAAAATAACCTCTTAAGGTCTTATTTTGAGGTTTTGATTAAATTTTGAGTAGGGTAAGCTGGTGCTTTTAAAGGTATTTGACCATTTTCGCATTATTTAGTGATATAATAGTATTAATTGGAAATTTTCATTGAAATGGAGGAAATCTCAAGGAAATACTCTCAAAGTAAGTGCCAGTAAGAAATCTTGTAAAAGGTGAGTGGTTATTAAGATTTATGCATTACTGTATGAAAAAATAGGTATGTACAGGATGCATGATTGTAATGTTATTATGCTTGCCATGATATTGTCTGTATAATTACCATGGAAACTAAGATTATGCCCGAAATATATAGTTAGCATGCTTAAAAGGGTACTTGGCGGGAAAACATAGTCGGCTTCGGTCGGCGGAAAATGATAGTCGGGGACGACCGACGGGAAATATAGTCAAGTTACCTAAGCATAGCTAGCGGGAAATAGTTTTTGATGTGCACATTGGCGGGAAAACGGGATATAGGAAAGTTTCCATGAAAAGTTAATATTATTGTTATTATATTCATAATATGAACATGCCAAGTATAGAATGTGGTTGGAGGAAAATGATTGATTAGGATTACATGTGAGCATGCATAAGTTATAATGAAATTGTTGATTATGTGATTGATTTCTCAAAAAGATGTTTTTGTAATTAAAGCTATTGTTATTTTAAAAGGCACCACTCACTAGGCATATTAGCTCACACTTTTCCAAATGTTTTTCTTTTATTCCCCCCCCCCCCCCTTCCAGTTGTGAAGCGGAGCGTTTAGGGAAGAGTCTTTCAACCACCAAACACCAAGACTTAGTAATCTTTCAAGGCACTACTCGGATTGTGTAATAGAAGAGTATAGGAAAATTTGACTACATGTATAAAATTTGTGTGGTTATTGTAGACATGTTAAGGTTTCTAATAGATAAAAGGTTAATGTCAATTTAAAAATATCGTTTTAAAGTTATATTGATATGTCTTCATGCTCTCTTATGAGTCTTGGGTTAAGGCTAGGGAGGGGGTGTGACATTGTGTCCCTGATGAGTTTGAGTTGCATAGTTACGCAGGGACTGCTCATTTCAACCTGGGTTTTTTACTTCCAAGGCGGCTTTCTCTTCTTTTCTTGGTCTTCTGGGATCTTGATTGCTTTAATCCGGAGCTTCTCCCCATTGACGTTCATTACAATCTCCCCCTTGTGCACATCAATTTGAGCGCGACCAGTTGAGAGGAATGGTTGTCCCAAAATGATGGGCGCATCTTCGTTCGCTTTATAGTCCAGAATGATGAAGTCTTCCGGCAAGAGGAATTTGTCAATTGAGATTGCGACATCTTTCAACTCTCCCTTGGGATGTATTCGGGATCTGTCCACAAGAAGAAGAGTCTTCGTTGTGGGCGTTAGTTTGCCCATATTCAATTTTTTGAAAATGGATAGCGACATTAAGTTTATAATCGCCCCAAGATCGCATAGTGCTTGACCAATATAGACCCCTCTAATTGAGCAGCGTATCGTAAGTGGGTTGCACATTTATAGTGGAACCATAGTATTTTGTGTTACTGCCACTGTAGCGATCTCTCCTTCATCATTCTGTTTCTTTTTCAATCATTGCGGAATGGTGGTAGTTGTACTTCTTCTATCTCGTGATTTCGGGCTCTTCTGAATCATATGTCAACGGTTCCTCAGTTGTCACCGCTTTCGAGTTGGCCGTGATGGATTCTTCTCCTACTTCCACTGTCGTTTGTTCGCTTAACAAGGAGACTGCTTGGCATTGTTCCTTTCCTGTACCCTGATGACGGGAAATTAGAAGTCAATTTTACTCGACAACTAAAATCCCTTGGACGCGGTATGCGAAGCATGTTCTTAAGATATGCGTTGATAGTCATGGGTCGATGGTCATGCGTTGGAATGAATATGCGTTAATAAATGTATGCGATGACCATGCGTCTTGTCATAAGTTTTCTTGCGTTCACACCAAGTATAACACGAACGCAAGTTTCTCGGGTAATCCGAGGTTGAATACAGGGACTTGTAGCAGAATGAATGCAGTGATGTGCATGGGCGGTTAAATAAAAGAATGTTGGAGGGGTTGCTACGTTAATCCTACTCCTACTCCTATCTAACAGACAACGCAATGAGAATATGCATGAGAGGTAGAGATATGACAACACTTGACATGAAATAAATGAATGGAAAAATAGATAAAACGCGAAGATGCTTTCGTTGCAACCCTGGAGAATGACCGCAAGGACAACCTTAGTCAACACAAACCATGCAATCATGCTACATGCATGTGAACCTAACTCTAAGACGTATGTGGTGTATCTGCGATATTGCCGAGAAGCTATGCCTACCTAGACCTTCATAACCAGCTCACTAGCTTTCGCCGCATGAGCGTGGCTGCCGCATAACCCCTTGTCCTACTTCCTGGATGCATGCAAATCCAATCTGTAGGGTGCATACGCTATGTGAAGCAAACAGAGCTTATCTTTAAGATCCACATTCTTGCCCATGCATTCCAATCTGCTCTCTCGAGTCTTAGATTTGGGTTTTAGACTACTCTCTCAAGTATGCCTAAATGATGAATGATGCACTCATAGAACAAGGTAATCGCATAAACTTGGCTAACCTAAGCTTATTCCTATCTCTAGTGAACAATGCATACATTGCTTAATGAGACCAACCACTTACCCTTTTGAGCAGTTGGTTATTGCTGACTTTACTCATGGATAAACAATGCGTTAGCCTATAGACAGATGTTGCCGCAGCTTCACACTAAGCAAATAAGATTACTCGCACACTCATGCAATGCACACCTCTCAATAGGTTGCTACATTCTTCATATCCCTAATCCACATGACTAAGTATGCAATACCCAAGCAATCCCACTAAGTGTTGCAATGAAAGTAAAGATGCTAAGCAAAGAAGATGGAGATGGAGTCAAAGGAAATAGAGAAATGCATTGAAAAACAAATTGTATTAATTTCATAATCACAAAATGTCATACAATATAATATAAGAAAAGAAAGGAAATGAAATGACCGTCTGGAAACAAAGTCTTGCTTCCAGCGGATGTGCGTCAAGGCTGCCGGTGGTGCCATGGATGGGTGGAGGAGCTGACTCTATCGAGATCGAGCTCGGTCGAAGGCTCCAGTCGTCACTTGGAATGGATGAAGGAGGTGAAGAACTCTCAGAGTCTTCTCACACATTTTGTCTGGATCACAAGGATCCGCCCTAGGCGAACCTCAGGCGAAAACCATGGATTCCTTGAATTTCTGCTCATCAGCTTCTATTTATAAAGCTTGGTTTGTCGACGGCATTAATTGGACTGCTCTGAGTCTGACATTCAACGCGTTAGTCCTTTCTGAACTGCCACTAACGGCATGGTCGGTGAAATGTCAACATCATCTTTTGGTTTTTATCGAGGTAGATACGTTGATGTGTTCATTCCACCAACCTTGCATTGATCCCATTAGTATGCGTTGGCGCATAGCCGAAATCATTTAATGATCGCATTCACTTAATACCGTAACTCTACACGATGACCGCAATCACTAGGCGAGCGCAACTTCCATGCGATGGACGCATACGGCTGATTACCGCAACATCCATGCATTGATCGATGCGTTCGGCCTTGCGATGGAGTGTTTCTCCACATGCAATCGTCTATGCAGTGATCCAATTTTCGCGTTTGCATCCATTTCCTATTTTAGCTACAAAAATAAAACATTGAACGCATAATAACGCAAAATAACGGTTTAGCTGAGATTTAACATGCTGATCAATGCAAGCTCATTTTCTCGTGAATTCCTAACATGATTGACGCATATTCTGCCTAACAACCTTCATAATTCTAAGTAAAAGGTCTAAGATGACATGCATTTCTGCATGTCATCACACCCCTAAACTTAAAATCATGCTTGTCCTCAAGCATGCGTTATACTCAAGAAATTCTAACTCACCTTCATGCTTTCCTTTGCAACGACCAGCTTCTCAGAATATAATTTACGCACCTTTGACCATCATTGCAATGCTCTCCTCCACTTTAGCTGCTTCTTCAAAAAGATATTTTCTAAGTTTATATCCAGCAAGCCTTTGCTCAAAAAACTTTTTATTCATTTACCGCAATTTTGTGTTTAGCTTTTAAGAATGCGTTCGTCAAAATAATTCAACAATTTGCGATGGCTTATTCAAATGCGGCGTTGAACCTGGTTATGCCCTTCGTTTTGGTTTACCTCCACATGAGTCATGTGGACATCCAACTTCGGTCACGTTCCATATTCAACTCAACTCTTGTCTCATTTGATTTGGCTTGCGCCGGACAGAGGAGTTGTGCTAATGCGCTGATCCTGGCGACTTGCCTTCGTTTTGGCTTCCCCCACGTGTGTCATGTGAACATCAAACTTCGAGCAAATGCCTTTCATAGCTTAACTCTTATCAACATGAGTTTCCCCATTGCGTTGACAGTGGAGTTATTATTCTCAAAAGCTCGCTTCACTTTTGTTTTTTTTTCAAATGATCGCAATGCAATGAATGAAATTCTTCGAGACCACTGCCACCGCTAAACTTAAAGGTTGGCAGCGTTCTCACTGAAAAGCTAAAAACAAAATTACAAGAATGCGATAATAAATGTTTAAACAAAGGTTTGCACAAAATAAAACTTAATACTTTCAAAATTTGAAGAAGCTAATAAAAGTAAAGAATGCCTTGCGTTGATTTGTTAGAAGATGCGGTGAACTATACGTACCATCGTAGAAACATCGCAAAACAAAGCAATCGGGAAAGAAAGAATTTCAAAAGGATAAGACATACGAGATAACAGGAAAAGACCTTAGGCAGAACAACGCAAGCAATCATGCGTTGGAATTCACGCGATCGAAGCCGTGCATTGGAGGATGAAAGGAATTCTTCCATTTGTTTTACGAATCGAGGAGACTTATTGTTACACCTGCAAGAGCAAACGTACCACAACAAAGAAGCAGCCATATATCCAAAATAACAATGAAAATAAAATAAATAACCTATACTAAGAAAGCAAAGTAAAGATAGAATAGAAGACGTCCCTAGAAAAATAAGAGTGTTGTCACTGCAAGGAGTCTTCCATGCAAGAGATAGTTTTCAACTGCTTGGGTCAAGTTACCCTGACCATTGGAACTTCTGGCAATTGTTGGGCGCATGCGACCGTTATGCGTTTAGAACTGCCTTCAGCTCTTTTGCGACTGATTTCCCTTCTACCTTGAGGTCAACATTGGCTTTCAGCATATCGCCTACACTTCAATATTGTTTGCAACCTGGTCGCACAAGCTGCAATACTCCCAATATAAAAAGTTTACTTGCAGACACACAAAACTTAACAAACATTTAGCTGCCAAGTTCCTAGCAACAGTGCCAAAAACATGATGACGGGAAATTAGAAGTCAATTTTACTCGACAACTAAAATCCCTTGGACGCTGTATGTGATGCATGTTCTTAAGATATGCATTGATAGTCATGCGTCGATGGTCATGCGTTGGAATGAATATGCGTTAATAAATGTATGCGATGACCATGCATCCTGTCACAAGTTTTCTTGCGCTCACGCCAAGTATAACGCAAACGCAAGTTTCTCGGGTAATCTGAGGTTGAACACAAGGACTTGTAGCAGAATGAATGCAGTGATGTGCATGCGATGGTTAAATAAAAGAATGTTGGAGGGGTTGCTACATTAATCCTACTCCTACTCCTATCTAACAGACAATGCAATGAGAATATGCGTGAGAAGTAGAGATACAACAACACTTGACATGAAATAAATGAATGGAAAAATAGATAAAATGCGGAGATGCTTTCGTTGCAACCTTTGAGAATGACCGCAAAGACAACCTTAGTCAACGCAAACCATGCAATCATGCTACACACATGTGAACCTAACTCTAGAACGTATGCGGTGTATCTGCGATATTGTCGAGAAGCCTATGCCTGCATAGACCTCCATAACCAACTCACTAGCTCTCGCTGCATGCGCGTGGCTGCTGCATAACCCCTTGTCCTACTTCCTGGACGCATGCAAATCCAATTTGTAGGGTGCATACGCTGTGTGAAGGAAACTGAGCTTATCTCTAAGATCCCCATTCTTGCCCATGCGTTCGAATCCGCTCTCTCGAGTCTTAGATTTGGGTTTTAGACTACTCTCTCAAGTATGCCTAAATGATGAATGATGTGCTCATAGAATAAGGTAATCGCATGAACTTCGCTGACTTAAACTTATTCCTATCTCTAGTGAATAATGCATACATTGCTTAATGCAACCAAACACTAACCCTCTGGGGCAGTTGGTTATTGCTGACATTACTCATGGACAAGCAATGTGTTAGCCTATAGATAGGCGTTGCCGCAGCTTCACACTAAGCAAATAAGGTTACTCACATACTCACGCAACGCACACCTCTCGGTAGGTTGTTACATGCTTCATATTCCTAATCCACATGACTAAGTATGCAATACCCAAGCAATCCCACTAAGTGTTGCAATGAAAATAAAGATGCTAAGCAAAGAAGATGGAGATGAAGTCGAAGGAAATAGAGAAATGCATTGAAAAACAAATTATATTAATTCCTTAATCACAAAATGTTATACATTACAATATAAGAAAAGAAAGGAAATGAAATGATCGGCTGGAAGCAAAGTCTTGCTTCCAGCGAATGTGCGTCAAGGCTACCGATCGTGCCATGGATGGGCGGAGGAGTTCTTTCGAGATCTAGCTCTGGTCGAAGGCTCCGATCATCACTCGAAATGGATGAAGGAGATGAAGAACTCTCAGCGCCTTCTCACGCATTTTGTCTGGATCACAAGGATCCACCCTAGGTAAACCTCAGGCGAAAACCTTGGATTTCTTGAATTTCTACTCATCGGCTTCTATTTATAGAGCTTGTGTCGCCAACAGAATTAATTGGTATGCTCTGAGTCTGACGTTCGATGCGTTAGTCCTTTCTGAACCTCTGCCACTAATGGCATAGTAGGTGAAATGTCAGCATCATCTTTTGGTTTTTATCGAGGTAGATGCGTTGATGCGATCATTCCACCAACCTTGCGTTGATCCCATTAGTATGCGTTGTCACATAGCTGTAATCATTTAATGACCACATTCGCTTAATACTGCAACTCTACACGATGACCGCAATCACTAGGCGAGCGCAACTCCCTTGCGATGGACGCATAAGGCTGATTACCGCAACATCCATGCATTGATCAATGCGTTCGACCTTGTGATGGAGTGTTTCTCCGCATGTAGTCGTCTATGCGGTGGTTCGGTTTCCACATTTGCATCCATTTCCTGTTTTAACTACAAAAATAAAACATTGAACGCATAATAACACAAAATAACGGGTTAGCTTAGATTCAACATGTTGATCGACGCAAGCTCATTTTCTCGTAAATTTCTAACATGATTGACGCATATTCTACCTAACAACCTTCATAATTCTAAGTAAAAGGCCTAAGATGACATTCATTTTTTTATGTCATCACACCCCAAAACTTAAAATCATGCTTGTCCTCAAGCATGCGTTATACTCAAGAAATTCTAACTCACCTTCATGCTTTCCTTTGCGACGACCAGCTTCTCATAATATAATTTACACACACCTTTGACCATCAGCGCAATGCTCTCCTCCACTTTGGCTGCTTCTTCAAAAAGATCTTTTCTATGTTTATATTCGGCAAGCCTTTGCTCAAAAACTTTTTATTCATTCACCGCAATTTTGTGTTTAGATTTTGAGAATGCGTTCGTCAATATAATTCAACAATTTGCAATGGCTTATTCAAATGTGGCGTTGAACCTGGTTACGCCCTTCGTTTTGGTTTACCCCCACGTGTGTTATATGGGCATCCACTTCGGTTGCGTTCCATATTCAACTCAACTTTTGTCTTGTTTGATTTTGCTTGTGCCGGACAGAGGAGTTGTGCTAATGCGCTGATCCTGGCGACTTGCCTTCGTTTTTGCTTGCCCCCACGTGTATCATACGAACATCCAACTTCGAGCAAATGCCTTTCACAGCTTAACTCTTATCAACATGAGTTTCCCCATTGCGTTGACAGTGGAGTTATTATTCTCAAAAGCTTGCTTCACTTTTTTTTTTTTCAAATGATCGCAATGCAATGAACGCAATTCTCTGAGACCGCTACCACCCCCAAACTTAGAGGTTGGCAGCATTCTCACCGCAAAGCTAAAAAAAAATTACAAAAATGCGATAATAAATGTTTGAACAAAGGTTTGCACAAAATAAAACTTAAGACTTTCAAATTTTGAAGAAGCTAATAAAAGTAAAGGATGCCTTGCGTAAAAGGCCTAACAACCTTCCTAATTCTAAGTTAAAAGGCCTAAGATGACATGCATTTTTGCATGTCATCATACCCCTAGAGCATCAAGGGAGCTCATTTGAGCTCGACAATGCTTCTTGCGGTCTATTTGTGAGTTCGACCGCGATCTATTCTAGCTGAATTTCAAGATTTCGGATGGACATTGCTTGATTCTGGAGCACTGATTCATTCTTCTCAATATACTGCTTTAGCAAGCTCTCTAGGGATGAAGATTGTGGTACTTGCGGACTGCTGGCTTTGTTATGCGTTTGACCGTTTGCTCGCGGGAAAAATCCTGATGGCCCTTCTTTTTGCGCCACTGGTTGAAAATTGTGTTGTTGATTTTTTCACGCGAAGTTAGAGTGGTTTCTCCACCCGGGGTTGTACGTATCAGAGAAAGGGTTATTCTTTATGAAGCATACTGACTGCGGATTCCTTAGGCATTCTTCCATCGTATGTGATTCTCCATAGATGACACAACTCGTGGTTATTTGAGCAATTACATTGACCTGCCCTTTTTGCGTTCCCGTGCTATTAATTGTAATGCCTTGTATCAAGTTCATCATCTCAGTCATTTGGTTCTGAAGGGATGCGATGGCCCCGTTGTTCGTGTCACTGTCTTTAATTCTTAATCTTTGATCGTTTTCTTGCCAATCCTCATGATTTTTGGAAATGCGATCAAGTATATTTTTCGCCTCATCATATGTTTTATCCAGCAGACCTCCAGATGCTGCCGCATTGGCAGCCGTCTACGATACGGGGTTTAGTCCGTGGTAGAAAATCTCAATCTGTAAGCAATCTGGTAAGTCGTTACGCGGGCAATCTCTTACCAGCCTCTTAAACCTCGCCCAGGCATCACTAAGCGATTCATCAATTTCCTGTTCAAAATTCGTAATTAACATCCTCCTTCTTGCTTTCTCTGTTAGAGGGAAGTATTTCTTCATGAACTTTTCCACTACTTTTTCCCATGATGTTATCTCCCCTGGTTCGAGAGAATAAGCTCATTTCCTTGCTTGGTTGCATAAGGAAAATGGGAACAACGTTAGTCGAACCTCCTCGATAGAGATATTTGGGAACACAAAAGTGTTGCAGATTTCAATAAAACTCCGGAGATGGATGTGCAGATCCTCGCCACGCCTTCCACCAAACTGTCCGGCCGTTTAAATCATCTACAACATAATCGATTTCATTTCAAACCTCAATCCGTCCAAAGCTGGCCTCATGATTCCTGGGGAGAAATCATATAGTTTGGGCGATGCATAGTCTCGAACGGGTCTATTGCGGTCATTCACCAGAAGAATGGGGTTGGCCATTATATTATTTGCGTTTGCAGCCCTCTCTTTCGGTTGTTCCTCCATTCTTGGAGTTATGTCTTCTTATTGTTGGCAGTTGGTTCTCAATCTTCGTCGAAACGTTCTTTCAATCACGGGTCGTAATTCGCCAGAGATTGAAAGCTGCAAAGAAAATCAGAAAAATTATCGTTAACACAATGTATCGCCGAAGTCCCCAGCAACGGCGCCAAAAACTTGATGCATGTTGTTATGCGATTAAATAATGGTAAGGAAATGCAATGATGGAAGATGCGTTGTGTAAGCAAGTTTTCTCAGCAAGACCCAAGTATAAATCCTACTAAGTTGCCTGGTAAGCCTAGGGTCGAACACAGGGACTAACAAAAACAGTATGTGATGGTAATTTTAGATCACTTTGCAGTAACAAATAAATCAAAGTGTTGGTTGGTTTGTTGTTTAAGGTATAAGGTGTATGCGGTGGATTTGAGGAAAGAGTAATTATGCGACAGATACAATGAGTATGTGGAGGAACGGGTTGAGAAGGTCTTTTGCTAGCGTTTCCCGGAATGCGTTCAAGCTATGCGATCATGCTACACTCATGCGACAGCAATTCATTTTCCAATGCAAATGTGATGGCTCCTAATTTTAGGACGCATGCGATGAATGCGATAATGTCTATAGAGCTTATTCCTAAGTCTCTACTTCTTGCCTATGCGATGATGCAAGATGCACACAAGGACAAGGTGACCGCATATAATCAAATCCTATCTCTAGGGTGCATGCGATGCGTTAATAGCAAACAGAACTTATTTCTAAGCTTCTATCTCTTGATTATGCATTTCTAATCTGACTCTCCCGAGCCTAGATTCTAATCTGACTTTTTCAAGCTTAGATTATATCCTTACACTACCCTCCCGAGTATCTCTAATGGACGAATGATGCATACATAATACAAGATGACCGCATAAAGTGAAGATCCCAGGTTATGCTAGCTAAGTGCTTCTCAACCCATTCGACAGATTTAGCTACTCATGCGTAATGTAAAGAGAGTGGACAGATATAAAGATGCAACTTCCATTTTATAAATAGGTTCATAGTACAAACTGACAATGGAAATAAGGGTAGAGAGCCTGGTAGCAATATCTTTCTTCCCAAGGCTTTTACACTGCGTTATCTCTAATTTGCCCAAAAGATGTTCTTTCTTCCACAAGAGTTGGCCCTCTCTCTGGTCTCGATGCTTCCCAGCACTCTTCCGAGTTCATCGGGACGATCTCTCAGTATAATCTCCCTTCACTCGCTTTTTCCTTCTAAGTAAAAGAAAAACTATGAACAAGGCTAACTTCTACCTATATGGTGAACTCTGTGAATTGAGCAAACTTCTTCAATGAAGGTGGCCTTCGGTATTTATAGAGCTTCAGGGTGAAAAGCTTTTTCTCTCTTATGATTGCACTGATGGATGACATTAATTCTCTGTCTGATGCGCCGAATAATTGTCACCGAAAAGTTGAGTGTACTTTCTACAGTATGTCGTTAACGACTTGTCAATTTAATTCGGAATCGACCGTCATCAGCTTTCTGTCCCATCATGATTTATTAAGCTTTCACCCAGATGCGCCCACCTTGATGCGTCGGCTCTATGCAGCCACCTTCTTGAGTTGATATTCGAGCGCAAATGATCGCATAGCCTTGCGGTTGCAATCTCTTAATGCACTCGAAAGTTAATTTCTTCTGATCGCATTTTCGCCTTGCGTCAATGCATTTTCCTGCATAAAATACATAAGTTAGTTGTTTTAATGCGATTGACGCATGCGATCGCAATGTTGTGAACTTAATTCTTTTGGACGCAATATTGTATATTTTTACCATCGCAATCCTACATTGTTTTATAACTTTGCACTATAATAACGTGCATTTTTGCCCGTTTTCACATATCGACCCTTGAGGAATAGTTCTAAAAGTTGTTAGTGACTAAATATTTACAAGTTTTAAAGAAACCATGTTTTAAAGAAAGATTATTCTCATGCTAGCTAGTTTTACAAAGTAATTTCTAAGAAAACCATGAGTTATGTGTTATATGCATACTATGTAAGAAAGTTTATTGAAAAACTATTTATATGTGTTTAATTACACCAAGCATGCATTAGTATCTTTAAAGACATGTTTTCTATGTGTTATGCTTTATATGCTTTAAAGAGAAAGTCATTGTATGACTAGTTTTACTCGAAACTCGATACCAAGGGACATTTGAGAAGGTATCCGAGCAGCTCGATACTGAGGGACATTTTGAGAAGGTATTTGAGCAAAATACCTACGGTATGACGGTACTTAGTTATGGCCATGTGCACGTAGGTAGTTTAAAGTCAGAGATTGAGCAAAAGGGTTCTCTCTTGACTAAGCAATTGACATTGGGATTAAACCACAGCAAGGTTATTCTCAACTAAGGAACAGTTTAATGTTTTATGATGAAAACGGCTTTATATACTTTATGCTTGGAAAATGTTTATATTGCAGTACAAGGTTACTGTAGACATTTATATTTCAGTTTGATCTCTTTATTGAGATTTTTGCATGAGAATCAGTTTTCTTTCTTAAGTCACTCACTGGGCTAGCAAGTTCACCCCGTATTCAAATGTTTTCCTTTCCCCCAGGTAGCGGTCAAATCCTCAAAACGTAGCTCTACATTTACTCTGCCACTCAAGGACAAAGTTATTGTAACCCGTCTATTAGGTGCTTACTATAAATATTGTACACATGTTACAGTTGTTCAAATAGGGACTAAGTTTTGGGAATCGAGACTTGTGAAACTAGTAATGTAATCTCTCTAGATATTTTGTGTGTAAACTTAATGTCTTTAGCCATAGAGGCATCAACTGTGTATAAGATTGCATGTTGGTATCAGAGTTATTTCTGCTAGAATTTTTAAGCAGTAAGTGTCAGCAAAAAGGTTGATAGCTGCTGCAATCATGTCCTTTCCTAAACTCATAGAGTAGTCTGGGAAAGAGTGTAACACCACGTCTCTAGTAACTCCCCTACGTGGGGAGTTACATTTTTACTTAAGTAAAATTAAATAAAACCATTTATTTAATTTAACTAAATAAATAAAAACCAATAACCATCTAAATCATATTTAAATGGTTCCTTCTCACATAACTTATACTTTTAATGTGCACCTAATGTGCATTAATTTTAACCTATAGTTTTCATTATGAATCTTATTCATATTAAATTGATATTTGAACTCCTTTTAAATATTTCGTTCTCTCATTTATTAATTTTGAATCATATCCAAAATTAATAATAAAGTCAAAAATTAAACTTTATATTAAAATGCATCAACATACATTAAAAAATCTCAATTTTGAATTTGAACATTTCAAATTCAATTTAATGACAAATTATCTCAATACCCTTTAAAAGTTAGGAAGGGGACCTAATGGGCCTATAGATCAGAAACTTCAACGATGTGGGATTAATTGGCTAAACTCATTAACCAAATTAATCAATATTCGTTAACTGTAGGTACACTCCACTAAAGACCCACAGCTGCACTCTTCTCGCTACAGATATGTTTCTGTGTCCACGGATATAGACCAATAATAGCAAGTTAGTCCTTCACGAGTGTTCGTAACACCAACTAGATCAAATTATCATTTTACCTCTGGATTACCTCTACATCCTTATGTATCAGTGCTCCTCTAATGAACAACCTGTTTATGGTCCAACCATTAAACAAAAACCCTCTCGGGCTAGTGAGAGGGTAGGGCTCTTTGTTCAAGTCCCAGAGACATCATTTAAGGGAACACTCATCTACTTACCCTGAAGTCAGGAATGAGTGAAATCCATCTTGTATGATTATGTTCCCAACTACCTACTCAATCTTATCCCCAAAATGGTAGGCATATTGAGTCGGCGAACTTGCCACTCTCACCCATACGAATCGAAGGACAATCCCTCAGATAAGACTAAGTTGTCTAGGTCATCCTATTGAATAGAAACATAACTAGTCAACGGAGTTACATCTAGTGGTTACTATTTCGCTGTCTAATCTTATGCAAACTCATTGCCCAAGATACCTCCACTCGCATGTCTTCTACATGAACACGTTGGATCACTGCATTTGTATCAAATACAAAGTGTGTCATATCCATAATGTTACCAAGGTACCTTATCCATATACTATAGACCCTTTAGGATGTTGAACATTGATCCCTATATGTCTCTACATACAGTTCAAGACTCATAAGACAGCCTAGAATATTAGTTTATTGGATTTTAGGGTTAATAAGACAAAATTAAACAAAACATCAATAATACTTATTGAGAAAAACATTAATTATTTGTTAATGACGGTCATTTAATTACATTCATTATCTATGAGTTTTAGGACATAAAATCCAACATGCTCAACTTGGAGTGATGCAATCACCCTTTCTTCAACACTGGGCAAAATGACAACCTTTCGCTTCTCTTGTTGAGAATGTTCTAAAGAAGTTTGAGCTTGTTGGGATTGCTACTTCGTTGGCTGCTTTAGCTGATTTTTGACTTGATGCATTGGTAATCTGATAAGGCAACGGAGAGAATGACTTGTGAGTATTCTTCGCACCTTCACTTCTTCTTCTTCTTCAAACCAACCTTACGTTGTGCACAGTCGCATAATCAGTGAAGGGAAGAACAGCTGCCCCTTGGTTTCGAGAATGAAGTCCATATCTACCTTGCGATAATGCGGTCAACGTTGATTGGAATCAACCGCATTATGCAGTAAATTGCCATCACGTGTTCACTCAAAATTGAGTGGTCGTGCGTCGTAGGGAGCAGCTTTCTTTTGATGAAGTAAAGCCACACGTTTGTCTCAGGTGTTAGGTAATGTGGTGATAGCATCTTCATTCCTTAGCAGATATGGTCCATTTGGTCCTTGGTAGGGAGACCACTCTCAGCACGTCTTTTTCCTCTTCTTCCATTGGATTGTCAATAATTTTGTTTCCCTCAGCGTCAGGGATATCTTCCAAATTGTATAAGTCATTTATTTTCCTCACCTCAAATCTAATTGTCGCATCGATAAAATTTGCTCTGTATTTGTTTGAATATGGCATCCCATCATAGAACACATGAACCATCGTTGGTTTGACCATTCTGTCTCCTTCACAAAAGTCTCTCCACTTCATCGCATCAACAACTTCTGTGATAAAGGTGGGCAGTGGTGCGTTCTCCGAGAAAAATCTCATCTCAAGTAAGATTAGTGGCCTCTTTTTTGGTGCTCTTTCCTTCTCATCAACTATGGTCGTTTTTCCCTTATCTTCTCTTTTTAATGGCACTTTTTCGGCATCGCTTTTTTCTTTGTGGCTCTTACCACCTCCTTCTCTGGCTATTTCTTCTTGTCAGTCGCCTTTTTCTTTTGTTCTTCTTCCTCCCTCAATATTTGTTTTCCCCTTGAATCTTTTTCACATTGTGCTTAATGCGTTAAGCCTTCTCTCGACGAGCTCTCTTGTCTTCATCGCTTTCTTCCCTCATTTCTTTTTCAACCTTAAGTGTGGCACACTCCATACTATCTATCGATTCGCCTGACCTTGCTTGCAGTTAGGCCTCAGCTTTCTCAATATCCTCATCACATATTTCGTGATGAAGTCCCATCGTGGCAATAAGGATCTTGGCTTCCTTCTTCAGCTCCTGAAAGCCCTCTTTCACTCTCTTAGCCTTAGTGGCGAATTTTGTGGCCAACCACTTTGCGGAAGAGGAAAGCAGTCTTATCTCTTCTTCCTCCCTTCTCCCTCTACCTTCCTTGGCGTTCTTTCATTAAAGCAACTCTTCCTCTTCATCCAGTAAATCAATGCAGTGAGCTGTCGTGGCAATAAGGATCATGGCTTTCTTCTTCAGCTTCTAAAAGCCCTATTTCATTCTTGAGCCTTAATGGTGAATTTTGGGGCCAACCGCTTTACAGAAGAGGCAAGCAAGCTTATCTCTTCTTCCTCTGTTCTCTCTGCCTTCCTTGGCGTTCTTTCTTTAAAGCGGATTTTTCTCTTCATCCAGTAAATCAATATAGTGAGCTGCAACCTTCCTCTCATCATTTTGTGTCTTGTTCTCTTTCTTTTACTCGAATACAGCAAACATCTTTCCGAGGGGCCATTCCTTGGCACTGATAGGACTAGGCGTATTAGATGTTATCACCTCAGGGCCACTTACCGCATGGCCTAACCCATGTGGCGAGACTTCTAATCCAGCCTCTACTTTGCTAGGCTGGTTGACAATGTCTCCATCATTGAAAGACTCGAACCATTTCAAATTTCTAAGAATTTCTCCGTATACTTCTCGTTCATCTCTTATCCTTGCTTTATTGGTGTTAGAAGTCTGCAATTCAACACGCTCTTGTAGAGATGAAGAACGTGATAATATGGGTTCTAGTCAGACTGTGGAGGCAGGCCTGATGAGGTTAAGGTTGAAAAGTGGAGGAGCCACCACATTTGGTGGTGGAGCATACACTGGCGCAGGGGTGATTGGGAAAGTTATGGATCGAAGGCTTGTGGATGGTGCTACCACTTCATAAGAAGAAGAGAAGGTGGCAGCGGGGGTGGAAGAGGTGACGTTTTGGTGGATCATTGGTATAGAAAGAAAATGTGGTTAAACTGGAGCTTGGTAAAGAAAAAAGGGATGGTGACATTGACGACCAAGGGTTCGCCGAAAATCGCAAGAGTTTGGAAAGAAAAAAAGGGGAAATGAGGTTTAAATAGGCGCCGGAGGGAAGAGGAAATGATCGGACGATCGATTCAAGAAGTGATGTCATCATGATGCACATGTATTAAATGAATGTTCAATATGAAGGAATGTCAGATCGTGCTAATGATGGCATATTTTCAGCGATCCTAATGGCTGTATTTTGACGTTCTATGTTCCTTCTCCTGCGATGAGTTTAACTGGAATGCACTAAGTTGAGATTTCAGTGCATTCTGAATTCATCGCAACACTCAACGCGTCTAAACCCTTAACTAAATTCAAACAAATCCAATCTCGTAAAGCAAACATTGTTCACAAAAGTTCAAGAAAACAATCAATAAATAAATAAGCGAAATAAAAGAAAAGCATAAAAGGATACAAAAAATGATATGATGTGTCCCTGAAAAGATAACACCGCTCTCAATGCAGGGATTCTCCAATCATCATTATTCGAGTTTTTCCAGATCAATGGAGGCTTTTTCACGATCAAAATCACCTCCAAAATATGGCTTGATCCTTTGGCCATTAACTTTAAATGCATCAAACCCATCTTCATGTGTTAGCTCTATCACTCCATGAGGGTAGATCTCTTTAATAACAAAGTGTCCTGACCAGTGTGATTTTAATTTCCCTGGAAATAGATGGAGACGTGAGTTAAATAATAAGACTTTTTGACTAACTTCAAAATTTTTTAAGTAATGTGTTGGTCATGCCAACGCTTCATGCACTCTTTATAAATTTTGGTATTCTCATACGCCTGTAATCTCTAGCTCGTGCAACTACAACTTTCTTGCTTCTTCTGATGCTTCCATATTAAAGTTGAGTTTATAAGTGGCCCAGAATGCCTTATGTTCAAACTTCAAAGGCAAATGGAAAGCTTTACTAAAGACGAGTGCATATGAGGACATTCCAATAAGCATTTTATACGTCATGTGGTAAGCCCATAATAACTCGTCCAAATTTTGTGCCCAATCCCTACGCGTCAAATTAACAACCTTCTCGAGCATGGATTTTATCTCCTTGTTGGACACCTCAGTTTGTCCATTTGTTTGAGGATGGTAAGCTGTCGCAATTTTGTGATGAACATTGTATTTAATCAGAAGCTTGCTAATGATGCGATTTATGAAATGAGTACCCTCGTAGCTTATGATGGCACGTGGGATGCAAAATCGAGAGAGAATATTTTTCTACGGGAATTTCAAGACTGTTTCCACATAGTTTTTGTTGCATGAAATTGCTTCGACCCATTTTGAAACATAATCAACAGCTACCAAAATGTAGCTATGGCCATTAAAAAGCGAGAATGAGACCATGAAGTTAATTTCCAAGACATTAAACAATTCAACTTCTAGGATAATATTTAGTGGCATCTCTTTTCTTCCAGAAATATTCCTAGTGCGTTGACAGCTGTCGCATTTCATAATGTAATCTTTGGCATCTTTGAAGAGTGTGGGCCAATAGTACCCACCCTGAAGTACTTTTGTTGTTGTGTGTTAACCTACAAAATGGCCATTAAATGGTGACTCATGTCATTGACATAAAATGTTATAAAAGGTAGTTTCTGGAATGCATTACCTTAGAATATGATCTGGGCCTCTTTTATAAAGATGTGGCTCATCCCAATAGTAAAATTTGCATTCATGCATAAGCTTCTTCTTTTGTTGCAAAATGTAATCATTTGGGAATTGCTTGTAGACCAAAAAATTGACAATATCTACATACCAAGGCAAGAACTCATCAACTTTTAATATTGTTTCATCTGGAAAACATGTGTTTACCTCTGGCTAGCAGCAATCAACATTCTCAAGCCGCAATAGATGATCTGCAACTTTATTTTCTAATCATTTTCGATCAATGATTTCAGTATCAAATTCTTGCAGTTGTAACACCCATATGATCAAATGCAACTTCGCGTCCTTCTTGGTCATAAGATACTTGATTGCTGAGTGGTCTGTATAAATAATCACCTTCGATCCCAACAAGTACGATATGAACTTCTCCACAGCGAACACCACAGCAAGCAACTCTTTTTGTATTGTCATATAATTCTCATGTGCACTGTCGAGGGTTTTGCTAGCATATGCGATTGGATGAAGAACTTTGTTTTTTCATTGGGCCAAGGCTACACCCATAACATAATCGCTCGCATCGAACATTAATTTGAATGGCTTTGACTAGTAGGAGCGATCAAAATAGGCACTGTGACTAGTACTTGCTTCAATGTCTCAAATGCTTTTAAATAGTTATGATCGAATTCGAAAGGTCTATTGACTTCCAGTAGCAAATTCAAAGGTCTTGCAATTTTAGAGAAATACTTAACAAATTTGCGGTAGAATCCAACATGTCTGAGGAAGCTTCAAAGTGGTTTCACATTTGTAGGCAATGGTAGCTTCTCTACGGCTTCCATTTTAGCTTTTTCAACCTCCAATCCAAGCTTCGATACCTTATTCCCAAGCACAATTCTTTCTGTAACCATGAAATCGCATTTTTCCCAATTCAAAACTAGAATAGTATCTTTGCATCTTTTTAAAATTTTCTCGAGATTAGCTTGACATACTTCATATATCTTGCCATATACTGAAAAATCATCCATAAAAATTTCAACCGAGTCTTCAAGGTAGTCTGAGAAGATGGCATCATACACATCTGGAAAGTGCTTGGTGCATTGCATAGCTCAAATGCCATGCGCTGGAAAATGAATGTCCCATATGGGCAAGTGAAGGTTGTCTTTTCTTGATCCTTGGAAGCAATCATGATTTGATTGTATCCTGCATAGCCATCTAGGAAATAAAAGAAATCATTCCCGGTTAATCTGTCCAACATCTTATCAATAAATGGTAAAGGAAAGTGATCCTTCTTAGTCATTGTGTTAAGCTTCTTGTAGTCCATACATATTCTCCAACCAGTGACCACGCACGTCAGAATGAGCTCATTGTTTTGGTTGGTAACTACGGCCATACTGCCTTTCTTGGGGATGCACTGCGCGGGGTCGACCCATTTGCTATTTGAAACAGGATAACTCCAGCATCCAACCATTTAATAATTTCTTTCTTGACAACTTCCTTCATCGCAGGATTGAGCCTACACTGGTGTTCAATAGAATCGTCCTTTCCATCCTCAAGCCTTATTTTGTGCATCCAATATTTTGTGCATGCAATAGGATGGGCTGATTGCCCTGATATCTGTTACAGTCCAACTTATCGCCTTAATGTATTTTTTAAAGACCTTCATAATAGCATCTTCCTTTTCTTCTAAGAGTGTTGCTGAAATAATTACCAGTAAGATATCGTCCTCACTAAAGAATGCATATTTCAGGTGAGCAAGGAGTGCTTTCAACTTTAGAACTAGCGATTGCTTGAGTGAGGGCTTGATTTTGCCTTCTCGATTTTCTAAGTCCAAAGATTCAAAATTCCTTTGCATTTATTTTACCGCATAACATAATTCAAATATTGCGTTCACCTCATCCTTCAATTCTATTGCTTCTTCAACTTCGAAATCCAACCTATAAGGCCAATCCTCTTCCAATTCAACTGTTTAGCATGCGTTGATCTCATCAAGAGATTCCATCACCTTAAAAATGTTAAACTTCATCTTCTGGCCATTAACTTGCATGATGATTTCATCTTTGTACACATCAATTTGGGCTCTTCCTATGGATAGGAATGGTCTTCCCAAAATGATAGGTACATGTTTATCAGCTTCATAGTCTAATATAATGAAATCAATTGGCAAGATGAATTTATTCACCTTTACAGGCACATCTTCTAATTTTCCTTCTGGATGCACCAAGGAATGGTCTACCAATTGCAAAATAACTATTGTGGGTACACATTCTCCCATTCTCAGTTGTTTAAAGATTGATCATGGCATGAGATTGATGCTAGCTTCAAGGTCACATAGGGCTTGCTCTATGTAAACTCTTCCAATGGAACAGGGAATGTGAAACTCCCTGGATTGCGCATTTTTTGTGGAATACTTTCTTGTATAATGTGCTGCAATCTTGTGTCAGTGCAACAGTCTTATAATCTCTCATCTTCCTTTTCTTTGAGATGATATCTTTTAAGAATTGGCATAAGATGGCATTTGTTCTAGAGCTATGATGAGTGGAATGTTAATATGCAACTACTTTAACACTCAGAGGAAACGTTGAAATTGGTTTTCATCATTCTTCCCCCTCAACCTTTATGGGTACGGAGAGAGTTACATCTCATTTGACGCCTTTGAAGTAGAAGCTATCGCAGATGAGTCTTTGCATTCTTTTTGTTTTTCATGCGATGGTATATGTGTTTTCTACATTGCTTGTTTATCAGTCTTTTCATCAAAAGAATGTGTCTGCACTTCATTAGTAAGCTTGATTAAGTTTTCCTTCTTATCTTCCTTCATTATGCGACCACTTCTCAGTGTCACTACATGGCATTATTCTTTGCCTGAACTTCCTACATTGTGAGGAACTTCAGTATTGCTTGGTAGTGAGCCTTGTGGTCTGGTTTTCAATTCTCCAACGATCTGCCCCATTTGGAGTTCAAGATTTCGAATGCATGACGCGTGACTTTGTAGAACCACCTCATTTTTCTGTATATATTCTTTTAATATCTTTTCCAAAGGTGAAGTTGCTAATGTTACAATGAGCTTGATATCTGTTGGTGTCCATGTTGTCCTTGATGGAACCCAAATGGTCCATCTCTAGGGGCATTATGATGGTTGGCGTGTGCTTGTTGATTTCCACCCCAAGCAAAATTTGGATGGTTTTGCCAACCAAAGTTGTAGGTATTTGAAAACGTGTTATTTTGACAAAGTAGACAGATTGTGGGTTGCACGAGCATTCCTCAAATGAATAGCTTCTTTGCAGAGAACACAATTCTTGTTAGCCATCTGAGTAACCGCATTCACTTGCCTATTTCTGATGCCAGTTTTTATCATTGTCATTGCCTACAGCAAACTGGTTATTGCATTCACCTGCATTAGTAGTGATGTGATGACATTGTTACTTTGTCCATTTCTTCCTCTCTCGTTCGATCTTGAGCCATATTTGTTCTCCTTCCAGTCCTCATGATTTTTTGAAATACAATCAATGATGTTTTTGGCTTCAACATACGTTTTATCCAATAAACTACCTGTTGTGACAGAATTTACGGTAGTTTGGGATGCTGAATTCGGGCCATAATAAAAAATCTTCATTTGTAAACAATCAGGGAATCCATAATCTCTTACTAGCCTTTTGAATCTCGCCCATGCGACGCTTAATGTTTCATGTTCTTCCTTTTGAAAATTTGTTATTGCCCTTCTGCTTCTTGCGCTTTCTGTAGGTGGAAAATATTTCTTCATAGATTTTTCTATGACTTGTTCCCATGATGTGATTTCACTAGGTTCAAGTGAATAAGCCCACTTTTTGGCGTTGTCGCATAGTGAAAATGGGAATAAGATTAGCCTAACTTCTTCAGGAGTACTGTTGGGGAATACGAATGTGTTGTAGATTTCGATGAAACTTCTCAAGTGAGCATGAGGGTCTTCGCCGCGTCTCCCTCCAAATTGTCCAACTGTCTGAATCATCTAAAGCATGAGGTTTCATTTCAAACCTGGAACCATCTAGTGTTGGACGCATAATTCCAGGTGAGAAATCATATAGAATTGGCAAAGTATAGTCCCTGAAAGGTCTGTTGCGATCATTAGCTAGAAGAATGGGGTTGACAAGAGTATTTGCATCATCATTGATTACTACATTTTGCTTTTCTGGATTGTTTTGTTTATCTGTCATTCTCTGAGCCTTGTTCCTTTGTCTCTTTCCCTATTTGCTCTTCTTCTTCTATGAAAGGTCCTCTCGATCTCTGGGTCACATGCTAGCTTAGGTGTTGATCCTTCACTTATAAAACACTTAGAAACTATAATATTAGTGAAACTTAGTTACCACAATCCCTAGTAACGACGTCAAAAACTTGATGTGTTCTTGTTATATGATGGATTAATTACTATGTGATACCTTACAAACGCATTGTTTTACCTAGTTAGACCCAAGTATAAATCCAACTAGAATCCTGGTGAGTCCAGAGTCGAACTCGAGGATTGCATTCTATTGATGCATTAACAATGATTGCTTCGATCTTTACCCGAGTTTTTTTTTGTTAAGTATGCAATGAGTTTATTAATATTCTATTGCTAAAATAAATAATGGTGGATGCGATGGAAATTAGAATCGTAAGCAAAACAGCATATGCAGAGAGATTTCGTTTTCCAATGAATAAAAGCAGGGTTAAGAAAAATATTCACTAACAACTCCTAAGTAATTGCATAAATCATGTGTTCAAATAAATTATTCAAAAGTCAAAACCTACACTTCTCAGCAGCCACCATATCCTATTTTTAGGATGCATGAGATGAGTGTTTGATACAAAAGATATCTCTTTATTCCTAAAAGTAATCTCTTCTCGTTTTATGAGGTCTAAATCTTTTGTTCTTTCAAGCATATAGATTCATTCTATTTAGAACAATCTTTCGACTTATTCGAATAGTTTATAAAGCATACAGAAAGTAAGTTGAACACATGATTAAGCTTTACTTAGTTCATGTTAGTTGCAATATTTCTCAACCCATTAAGAAATTAGTTGCTCATGGTAAAAGGTGAAAAGATGGATAAACAAAATACTATATATACATTCATAATGATAAAATAAGTTTCTCAACGTTATACACAATATAAATGACAATTGACAACAATAGTAGAAAAAGAGAGAGAGACGAACTTGGTCATATTAAGGATTTAAGACTTCTTCCATTGCAGCGACAGAAGAATCAATGATGGTTCCTTCTTCAATGGTCGCAGGTTCTTTGCTTGCATCAGTCCTTCTTATGACGAACTTGGTCAGACAGATTTTTTCACCACTGAGGTGATCTTCCAAACAATCTCCTAAGAATAGGCCAAGCAATATTTTGCCATAAGAGAAAATTTGTTCTGTCCATGTTGATGGATGTTACCTGGTTGAGCAATTGATCGAGCAGAGGCCTAGTCTTTTCCACTGTCGAAGTTTGGGAAGACTGATGAATGATTTCCATTAGCCATTGGTTTGGCTCTGATACCAGAGTATGAAATAGAGAATTGATAAAGACGAAGACGGATTGTGAGGAATTCCTCTTTCGTATATTCTCTACTTCTATATTCTACTATATTAAATGATGCACTGTACAATTACATCTGTATACAAAAGGATGAAACAAGTTTGTTACAAGATGTTGACGTGTAAACACACCATTGGTGCATCGATAATAAAATGAGGGAAGAGTAATTAAGGAAGAAATTCTAGACTTTTCTTTCCACATCACAAAACAGGTCAGATTCAATTGGAGCTGAGTTATGGATTGACTGTCGTATCATCATCTTTAGGGTGCTCAATCCAATTCTGTTTGGAAATTACACTAATAGCATTACCGTTATCGTTATTATTATTACTACAGCGTAAGAATTATGAATTTGTCACATTTATTGTTATCGTTACAGTTTGACCCTAAATGGTAACGATAACGATAGTAATAAATATGACATATTCATAATTCTAAGTAAACGTGATCAAATGCAATCCAATTATATTTGTAGTTGTGATGCATTACTAACGAACTTTTAAATTAGGCGTTTCAATGATATTGTTAAAACCATTTTTTTAAAAACCCAAACTAATCTACATATAGCATATATGAGTATGTACCTCCTTCGCTTCCAATGGACGTTGCCCCACCGTTAACAACTGCTGCCACTAACCACCAGCAGCTGTCGCCGACCACCAAAATTTGCCTTAGTGGAACTCCGTTGTCACAACAAATCACTGCCGCTTCGCCATCAATGACCTCTCCGACAACCATCAACCAGTATAAATTCGAAGTAAATAATTCGACATTTGTAGAAGCATTTTGTGTAGATCAAACCAAACCATATGTATAAAAACTCTTTTGACCAAATTTACCGAACAGATGAGAGTTTTATTTCTAAACAACTTTTATAAAAAGTATTTTAAGAAATTACGTTACAAAAAAATACTTTTTTTCCCAGCCACATCATGAGTTAATTTTACCAATTGCAGGAACTACCATAAAGAGGACATTTTATAGACTCTTGCATAATTGAATGAGACCGTGAATGACGGATAAATTGTAAAAATCACATAACCAATACGAGTGTAGCTCAACTGGCATACTGTTCATACTATCATCAACTTTGTGGTTTGAGGTTCGATTCTCCCACCTCATACTTTAATTACAATATCTTTAAAAACAAAATTGTAAAAATCGCATTGAATTATGGTGGTTAGTTGTGGTTACACCATCAAACTTTCAATTTTAACATATAGAAGCGATAATTGAACCTTCAAGCTTACAATAATTTTAGAAATTTGAGTCCCAAATGATAAAAGTTAAACCCTCAAACTTATACAATTTTTACAAGTTCTACAATTTCGTAAGTTTGAAGGTTCGATTTTAATACTTAAATAAGTTTGAGGACTCAACTTTTACAGTGGAAAATTTGACAGTATAACTACAACTCCCACCATAGTTTAGGAACAAATTTACCCATGAATGGAAATGAATTATAGTTTTATAACATATTTTGAGGGAAAGAAAGATACTTGATAAGATAAATAATAAAACTATTATGAATCGATTCTGTAGAAGACCTTGTAGTGTATGAAATTAGTAGTTCTATCATATTTAGGAATTTTTAGATTTCAAGTACAATCCCTAAACAAAACTTGAATCTGCCACTACCCCATCCAATTCGGGTTGTCCTATTCTTTCCGTTAGGATATATATGAGTTATTCTAAAATGATTAAAATTACTTTTGTCATTTTCAAGATTACATTAAAAAATAATAATTTTCATCCTTCGAAATCAATTTTAATATTATAAAAAAAAATGCATTTAAAAGTATAAAATTTAGAAAAAATCTTATAAATAAAAAAATTCTAAAAATATTTACACTTTATAGCAAAAAATTCAAAAAGTGTTCGTACTTTTAGAACTTTTTGTTATAAAGTTTAAATATTTTTATATTTAAAAAAATCCCATTAAATTACTTTTGAGTGAATGTGTAAAATAAATTAGAAAATGACAAACACATGCACTTTTTTTTACAATATATCATGGGAAAGAATTGAATCTCGAATAATATATTTGTAATAGATAGCTTCGTTCTCGAGTAGCACTCACTCAAGCCACTAGCCGCCACATAGATAATGGAAGTAAGCCCAAATATCACTTGATGACCAGATATAGCATTTCTTCACTCGAGTATTCAAGTTAAGAGACTTTGAATATAACAGAGAGTAAGGACCCGTTTAGACACAACTGACAGTAAAGACCAGTTTGGCCAAAGTGAGATAAAGCGAAACAACAGCCTGTAAAAGATCTACCAAGATACATCCTGGCTCATCTGTCTATAGATGATGACACTAAATATTGGCTAAAAATAACATTGCATAATTGGATGCCTAAAAATGTTTCAAACATCCTTAATTTTTACATGAGCTGTATGATTCATGATAGTCATTTGACATCTCTTAACCAATTAGTTTAACCATGAATTCACCTAGTGGATAGTACTTATTCGGTAAAGTGCTTTCTTTGTTGATATTAAACACAGTATTCAATGGAAAACAAAGTCACTCAAACCAACCTTCCCGTCAAGCAGTTAATTACTAAAACTAAACTGGTTGTCTGCATACCATTCAAGAGTTAACATTTCAAATTAAACGTTCATCACCTCCAAAGCTAGAATCACAATTCTATTGCACCCTAAAATAAATAAGTTATCACCTACTTTATAATATTTATAAAAAAAAATACATGTATTGAATTGAAGTTTCTGACTTCTGAACTTCAATACCAAGGTGGAAAACGCCTAATAAATAGAATAGTTGAATAGTTAACGCCAAAAGTACCGAAAATTGGCAGGTAATTCTCCTCCACATTCCATTATCAATCGAGATCGATCTGGAAGCTGCATCAAAGACAATAGTGGCCTAATCAATAGATTAAAGACGTACATACATACCAAGTCAACTAAACGCATGCTAGATGCAAGCAGCATCTAATCGCATCGCCCTGCATTCCATGTCTACATAGGAATGGAACAAAAGCATACAATTACAAAAGCAGTATTAGCTCCTCACTTCCCCACTCGTCTATATACCAAAGCAGAGCAATAACTTGATTTTAGACTATGAACAAGGATTTTTATCCTACTCTCATTTGGCCTACCAAGGACAATACAATTCCTCACTGCAGAATAATTATTTTGGCAGTACTTCAGATAATGCCTCCGGATCCATGAATCTCCCTATCCCATGTGTACAAATGATAGAATCCAAACGCCGTATAACTGCCATTTCCATTGTTGATCCTGGCGCGGGTGAGGAAGCCAAGGATAACACATGTTTAAATAACCCTGGAAAATCCATATCAGGGGGACATACCATGGGCCTACTCTTTGTGACAATCATCTAAATAACTCTGGGAAAGACCACATTATGAATCTTGCAAAAAAGTCAGATTCTAAAAACTCGATATGAGCTGCCCGTCCAATGATTGTGTTCAAATTCTTGCCATAAGCAGAGGTGTCAAAGTTCACATCACAACGCATGAACACTCTCTGTTCAGAGGAAGGGGCTCGTATTTGGTCCAGACAATCGTTCAGCATATCAAGGAATAACTTTCCTTTCCTTGAGTTGTCTATTGAAGCTGCCTGGCACAATTCAATCCGGGCAGAATGATAGGGGACATAGCCATCCTGAGATATATGCAATGAATCAATACACGATCAAAAGAGCTAATACATAACTGAACTATAGAAATCTGAGTTCAACCCATTAACTAGAAATCTAGGAGAACAATAATAAATCTGGACTGATGTTTTTACGGGAAGCCCCCTTTGATCACCCAATGGTAAAGAGATGCACAAAAGGTGTTGAATGAGTAGACATGAATAAACGAATAAATCAAGGTTTAAATTTTTTTTTGTCGCTGTACTATCAACTTTTATCCATTTTAGACAAGTGTTCATTTTGGTCCTTATGTTACAAATCGACTATTTTGGTTTCGGTTTGTAAAATTTTAACACAAATTCTATATACAAAGAATATTTTAATACAAATATAATGATAATATTTAAAATAAATATTATAATTCTATAGATAGGATTTTCCATTCTTGTAAATATTTTGTGATATTTTCGTTTTCTATGCTTTGTACACTTGTATATGTTCATATCTTTGGTGAATGAATAGAGTATTCTGATTCTTTATCAAACCTAAGAGCTTACATGGTATCAAAGCAATCTAAACAAACTTAGGGTTCTGTGAACCTTAGATTTTGAGAATTTAGAACCCGTTTGTGATACGTTTAAGGTTTTGTGGAGAGGTGAGTTTACACTTTTGCTCACAGTCGCCGTCTTTGGCTCGTTCGCCGCCGTCAGCCGCCGCCGCCGCCGGAAGAGGGTTAAGGAAAAAAAAAGGCTATTTTTTCGACACCACCCAGTCCATTGAGGAGCCCAGTTGCCGATCTAAAAAACCCCAAAATCCGGATCCCATCTGACCAGCACGTGGGGCTCATGCGCCGCTTGTTCCAACTTGTCGTCCATCCACGCACCGGCGCGTGTAGGCGCATGCGCCATCGATTTTGGTTCATCTTCTGTGGGTTTCCTCAGTGTTGTTGACTCTTCTTGGTGGTGTGTTTGTTTGGATATATAGATATACTCATTGCTTGTAAAGACATCTCTTCGGTCTATTTTTTTTAGGTAATGGCTGATAAGAAACCAGTAATGTCTGAGATTGTTCCTATGGTGTCAAAAGTAACTGAACACGAGTTGAATGGATCCAACTACTATTCATGGAGATCAAATCCAGGAGGTGGTGTTTGCTATTATTGTCATAAACCTGACCATACGAAACGTGAATGCCGAAGATTGCTGAATAAGGGTCAGAAGATGCCATCACCCTCTGCACATGTCGCCTCTACTCTTGATAATCTTGACAAGTCCATTACGATTTCTGCAGAGGAGTTTGCTAAATTTCAGCAGTATCAAGAGTCATTGAGAGCATCATCTTCTACTCCCATTACGACCATCACAGAGACAGGTAACATTTCTAAATGTCTTCTTTCCTCCACGTCAAAATGGGTCATTGACTCTGGCGCTACAGACCATATGACAGGTAACCCCAGTTTATTCTCTAACTTTTGTACATATACCTCTTCACCTAATGTCACTATAGCTGATGGAACCTCCACTCCTGTTTTAGGATCAAGAACTGTCCATCTCACTGAATCAATTTCTTTGTCATCAGTTTTAAATTTACCACATTTCTCGTTTAATTTGATTTCGGTCAGTAAACTCACTCGTGATCTTCATTGTTGTGTCTCCTTTTTTCCTGATTATTGCTTATTTCAGGATCTTACGACGAAACAGACTATTGGTAAAGGGCGGGAATTTGGAGGTCTTTACATCTTCGAACCACAAACACCTACGGCCATCACATGCTCTAGCGTGTCGTCTCCCTTTGAAGAGCATTGTCGTTTGGGTCATCTATCTATCTCTGTGTTAAGCGTCTTCGTCCACAACTTCAACATGTCTTCTTTAGATTGTGAGTCATGTCAGTTTGCTAAATTTCATCGTTTGAGTTCGTATCCTCGAGTCAATAAACGAGCTAGTGCTCCTTTTGAATTAGTCTATTCTGATGTTTGGGGTCTATGTCCTGTTGAGTCCAAAGGAGGGTTTAGGTATTTTGTTACATTTGTCGATGACTATTCTCGTGTTACGTGGTTATATTTAATGAAAAGTCGTTCTGAGTTACTTTCTCATTTTCGTAAGTTCCACGCTGAAATTCAAACTCAGTTTAGTGATGCTCTTAAAATCCTACGGAGTGATAATGCTAAGGAATATTTCTCTCATACACTCAAGTCTTATTTAGATGCCCATGGCATTCTTCATCAATCTTCTTGTGTCGATACTCCATCTCAAAATGGGGTTGCAGAATGAAAGAATCGTCATCTCCTTGAGATAGCCAGAGCTTTGATGTTTCAGATGCATGTTCCAAAAATTTTTTGGGCCAATGCTGTTTCCACAGCTTGTTTCTTCTTAATAAATCGCATGCCCTCTTCCATTCTTAAGGGTGAGATACCTTTACGTACTTTATGCCCCAAGCAACATTTGTTTCCCATTCCACCCAAAATATTTGGTTGTACCTGCTTTGTTCGGGATGTTCGGCCTCAACATACCAAGCTGGATCCAAAGTCTTTAAAATGTATTTTTCTTGGTTATTCCCATGTCCAAAAGGGGTATCGGTGTTATTGTCCTAGTCTAAATAAATATTTCGTCTCTCCTGATATCACATTTTTTTAACATACCCCATTTTTTTCATCACCATCTTTCTCTTCGAATAAGAGTCAGGGGAGTAAGGAATTAGAGGATGATTTCCTTGTCTACATAGTTATTCCTCCTTCCAATCCTCTTCCTTATTCATCTCTACCTGTGGCTAACTCTACTCTTCCATGCACCGTTAAGGTCTATACTCGACGACAACCTCCTTCAGTTCCATGCCCTGTACCAGAGTCTTCTTCGTCATTGGATCCAGAAACAAGTGATGACCTTCCTATTGCTCTTCGTAAAGGTAAATGTACATGTGCTCATCCTATTTCTTCTTTTGTTTCATATAACCATTTGTCGCCTTCCACATGTTCATTCATTGCATCCTTAGAGTCTATATCCATCCCGAAAACTGTTCATGAGGCTTTGTCTCATCCTGGTTGGTGTGCCGCAATGGTGGAGATGACTGCCTTAGATGATAATTGTACTTGGGATTTAGTTTCTCTCCCTACAGGAAAGAAGACTATCGATTGCAAATGGGTGTTTGCAGTTAAAGTCAATCCTGATGGTTCTGTTGCTCGATTAAAAACGCACCTTGTAGCAAAAGGCTACGCACAAACTTATGGCGTTGACTATGCTGATACTTTTTCTCCCATAGCAAAAATGGCATCTATGAGGTTGTTTATTTACATTAGCTTCAATCAATCATTGGCCTTTACATCAGCTTGATATTAAAAATGCATTTCTTCATGGTGATCTTCAAGAAGAGGTGTATATGGAGCAACCACCAGGGTTTGTTGCTCAGGGGGAGAATGGAACGATGTGTCACCTTCGTAAATCCTTGTATGGATTAAAGCAAAGCCCACGAGCTTGGTTTGGTAAATTTAGTCGGGTGATTGAAAGCTTTGGAATGCGGAAGAGCATGAAAAATCATTCAGTCTTTTTTAAGAGATCTGAAAGTGGTGTCATCTTGTTAATCGTATATGTGGATGATATTGTGATTACTAGCGATGATGCTTTAGGTATCCAGTCTCTAAAGACCTAATTCCATACAAAAGATTTGTGCATGTTGAAATACTTCTTAGGAATTGAGGTAATAAGAAGCAAGAAAGGAATTTTATTATCACAGAGAAAATATGTACTTGACTTGTTGACTGAAACAGGAAAGCTAGGGGCTAAGCCATGTAGTACCCCAATGATGACAAACTTACAGCTCACAAAAGATGGAGAATTGCTAAAAGATCCTGAAAGATATAGGAGGTTAGTGGGAAAACTTAATTACCTTACAGTGACTCGACCCAGCATAGCCTATTCAGTAAGTATTGTGAGTCAGTACATGTCATGCCCTACAGTTGATCATTGAGCTGCATTGGAACATATTCTTTGTTATTTGAAGGCTGCTCCCGGGCGTGGTTTATTATATAAGAATCATGGTCATACTAATATTGAATGTTTCTCAGATGTCGATTGGGTAGGATCTAAAGAAGACAGAAGATCAACCTCAAGGTATTGTGTTTTTGTTGGTGGTAATTTGATTTCTTGGAAGAGTAAGAAGCAAAATGTGGTGTCACGTTCAAGTGCAGAATCAGAATATAGAGCAATGGCACAATTTGTGTGAATATTTGGATATATGAACTTCTTGTTGAGTTGGGATTTGAAATTACCACACCGACAAAGTTGTGGTGTGATAATCAAATAGCACTTCATATTGCGTCTAATCCAGTATTTCATGAAAGGACTAAACATATTGAAGTTGATTGCCATTTTGTACGTGAGAAAATTCAACAAGGTTTGGTATCTACAGGATATGTGAAGACTAAAGAACAATTAGGAGATATCTTCACGAAAGCATTGGATGGAAGATGTATAGATTATCTATGTAACAAGTTGGGCATGATTAACATATATGCTCCAACTTGAGGGGGAGTGTTATAATTCTATAGTTAGGGTTTTCCATTCTTGTAAATATTTTGTGATATTTTCCTTTTCTATGTTTTGTACACTTGTATATATTCATATCTTTGGTGAATGAATACAGTATTCTGATTCTTTCTCAAACCTAAGAGTTTTACAATAAATAAATTATTGTGTAGCACTATGCTTCAATTATGATGGAAAAAATTGTATGAAAGTGAATATAGTGAGACTCTTTAAAAGTAAAGGGACCAAAATAAGCTTTTGAAAGTTCAATAATATATGAAAATCAGCAGAAAGTACAAAATCCCAAAATGGGCATCTTAGAAGAACAAAGTACATAGACTAAAATAGAATTTAAATCATAAATCAATTATTATCTATAACAATTGTTTGTTTATGTTCTTGTTCAAATGGATGTATCCAGGTGCCAATTTTCCCTGTATTTTAGACTTTATACTTTAGCTACAGTAGGTTAAAGTCTTTATTTGGGTTTTTACCCGCCTGCCATATCTATAAATATGGAGGTCCAATGTACATTTGACAATTTTTGTCAATTAAAGTAAAGTTCCCCTCACATGAGTTCATCAGAATGACTTCGAAAAGTAGCACTATTCAAATAAACGGATGAAAGTAAGCTTAAAAAAATAAATAATACAGTAAACTGATTTGCATTTAAAATACATGTAACCACTATTATAGCAATTCTTTCCAGTTTTAAATAAGTAAACCTAGGATCAAAAGTATCGGCCAGGATTTTAACACGCCAGTTTAGTTTTCAAATAATACATTCGTGTTCAGAAGAAAAACATAAACTTCTACATTTTTTATACCCTCATGTCATCCTACTAAGCACACAACTCTTAGCAACAAATAAACAGCTTCCCTAGAGTAGAGGGAAATTGACTCATAGCACATCAACAAAAAAAAAAATATGTAACAGGGACGTCTGAACTAGAAGATACCTGTGGTGATGAAAACAGGATTATGTGCTTGAAATTGTTCAACGTCTTTTGCTGAAAAATAAAATAAAATAAAAATAAAAATATGAATAGTAACCAATAGATTTCTGGAACTTCTAACCAGGACTGACTATAATAGCAGAAGCAATTTTATTTGAATTTACAATCATCATCTATGTATGTTATTCATTGGCATGCCAGCTCATCATAATGTTTTCTTATTGCAAACCAGAAGTTCAAAGTACAACACTGTTCCTCTTACTACTTGAAGATTAGAAGCTCTGATCAACGTTAAATATCCCCCTCAGCAAAAGTTCAACATAAGTCGGAAGTTCCAAAGATTGTTCATATAGGAAGAATAAAAATTTAACAGAGAAATGGAACTTAACCCCAAGCAATTACTTCCAAGAAGGGAAAAAAAAAAAAAAAAAAAAGGACAATTCAATAGCAAGTCAAAAGACTAGGATCATGATTTGACACTGGAGTTGGAAATCCCATGTAATCTAACCGCTGCTTTAGCTAATACTTCAACCACTGTACAAGTGGTGAAAGGTTGGCCCAACGTGAGGAAATGGCCATATCATATTTGTCCAATCAGTACACCACGAAGGTGTCTTTCCTTTCTGATTCTGAGGCCACTTGAAACATGTGGATATGTCTTCCCAGGGTAATTCCAAATATGGAGGGGTTGGGGTAATCCCACGAGCAACGGAGGTAGTATATGCTTCATTGATGCACCTTGCAAGCTACCACTGGTGCTCCCCGCTCCTCGCTAACCAACTCAAGACTCTTCTTGCCCAGTTAACAAAAGAACTTTCTGGTATGGTCTGCACTGTTGCACTGCAAATGCTATTGCCATCAACTCCTATCCATAAACTGATTACTGCCAGGATAGGCTGGAAAGAACTTGGCCATCACCCGGTTGATTTGGGCAGACACTAGGACCCCAAGTCGTCTCGCCTCTCGTAAATCAACAAAAAGTTGTGATGTGGTGATATTTTAGGGTTGACCTAGTAGAAAAGGATTGTTTTCTTAGGAGTAAAGAAAATGTAAAAAATGAGGAAGGTGATATCCTGTTCCACTCTAAAATCTATAGCAAAAGCTACTTTCTTCCAATAAACCCCTCGCCCTTTGCATTTATTTCCCATCCAACTCTTCTCAAACTACGTATCAAAATTTTTTTTAGTTATTTCTCTTCTGCTCAATCCTTTTCTGATGTTTTTCGTAAACAATACTCAGAATCTGATTTCAGATTCTTAAAGTGATGAAGTCCTTTCTAAAGCCCCAAACTCCCAAATTGAACACCCCAAACAAACTTCCGACCACTATCCTATCCTACACCCTCATCGAAGGATGACCATTGAAGGGGAAAAATAGTCGAGAAAAAGCATAGTATAGCAAGTTACACTCGGTGTTGTCGACCCTAATGAGAGTTGCAAGGAGAGAAACCAATGTGAAATAGAACCTCTGTAGAAAGAAGCATTCATATGAAACATGCCAAGTCTAGTCTAGTCTAGTTACACAAACAAACATTAATTTCAGAATAAAAGGAAAAATAAATAAAGGAATGCGAACCTCTTCCTTCCAAAAAAGCAAGCAGGAGAGAGAAAATATTAAGAAAAATCATTACCTTACACAGCCTGTAGAAAAACGTATTTTGTAGATCCGGATCATCAGTAAAAGTCAGCTGATGAATACACTGAGTACCCTTGAGCTTCTTCAAAAGCCACAGGCCAGAGTTAAATAACGAGTTTGAGCTGTAAAGATAACCCAAGTGTGGACCAGATATTGAAACATAAGTATAAAGATGACGATGATATGGCTCCATGATGCTTTCTGCAAATTGCAAACAAAATCTAACATATGATGAACTTAAACTATCATTAACTAAATAATTATCATAATATAGTCTAAGCTTATATCATAAAAAAAGAATGATACCACCTACCTGATAATGCAGTTCGTATAATGACATTTCCAATGGAGTGTCCGACAAAACTAATCTTAATATCCTGTAAACTCCCATATCTTGAAGCTTTATCCATCTTCTTTTTAACAAAAGAAATTACCTCTTGTGCCAGCCTCAGTCCCATTTCTCTGAAGTCTCCAGAAGTTTTCTCTTCATTTACTTCGGACATAAGAAATTCAATTTTGGGATCTATTAAAAGCCATTGATTCCGAACAAGCCGTAGATCAAGATGGTGACCCTACAAAAAATTCATCAATTAAATGATGAAAAACAACATACCAAACTATGCTCATAATATACAATACAAATGGAATTTGTGTTCAAGATGTAGGAGGTTTGTTTGGTCATACTCTATTGAATGAGTTCATTTTATTCCTTGTTTGCTTCATTTTTCTTTTTAAAACAAGAGGACAAGTTTTCTTTTTGGAGGGGTAGAATGATAAAGGAAGAATAGGGTCAATTGGGTAATATTCTAGGTTAATTCCCCTTTGGGTAATGCTCAAAGTACATGAGAGGAAACAAAAAAAAAACTTCAAGCATGCCAATACAATGCTAGAACCAAATTACATCATAAAGACTAAAACTCTGGAGACAGTAAAATAATCCAATTAAACACATAACTCAAGAGAAACCCAAATTTCAGAAGACTTTAAATTCAAACAAGCCCAAAACAAATAGAAGAAAAGCTTCCACCGCAATATCTCGCAAATGTTGAACTTGAGGTTAACGATGAGCTCACTAAGCATGATGCAATCTTTGAGAACAATTAAGAACTCCAAATATCATCACCCAAATTGAATACTCTTCTAGGATAGCTTGATTTCCACAAGGCTTTAAACAACTTAGTATCCATGGATATGGAGCCAATTTCTTTGGAAGTGATTTCACCAAAAACTGCCCAGAATTTTCCAAACTCCAAACTCTTCTGCCTAGAAAATCAACCTCTATGAAAAAAGGCATTATTCTCACCTCCCAACTTTAGCCAATTAAGTTTGCACTTCTGAATATAATTTCTTTCTTCAACAAGGTTTAATTCCGACAGCTCACCTTTCACTGTAGCCCTTATAACAACTTCAATGGCTGAAATTTCATTGTTTCCGCCTTTGCATCTAAGAAACACTCTCAGCTAATAAGCTTTTTCTTCTTACTGCTCTTTTCAAATTCAGTGGACCATTTCTTCAAAGCTTCTTTAAATTCCTCAGCTTGGAAAAATCACAAAACCTGTCCAACCTTGCAGATAGAATTTGCAATAAAAGCTTCTATCCGAGCAAGACAAACTTTTGAAGTAGCCAACTGATGCAAAACCAAAAAGGAGATGGTCCCCATATCACAGCCTCTGCTTCTAATAACAAACGGAAGTGGTCTGAGGTGGTTCTATGCTGTTTTGACACCCTAGTATTAGCAAATAAGTCATCCCAATCCTTGGAAGTGAAAAATCTGTCGAAGAGATAGTGTGAAGAACCAATACCCCTTTAGTAACTCTTCCAACTGCAAAACGCTCATAAGCCCATCTTGTAATGTTGAAGACACCACCCACACACCAAGGTTCTGAAATAAACTAAAATAAAGATCATGACTCTGGCCACAAAAATCTCCTTTTTTTAATAGTCCTTTGGGCCATAGACATTTGTAATCCATAATGATTTCTTGGATTGAATGAAGACATTGATGTATATAGCCCCCTTTTAATACATCTTTAACTTCAGTTTTCCTTTCACCCCATAATATTATCAATATTCCAGATTCACCATACGCCTCCGCAAAAGACCAATCAATATCTCTAGAACTCCACAATAATTTGATGAAGACCATGACAAAAACTTCTCTTTTTGTTTCTTGCAGAAGAATCAAATCTGAATTCTAACATTTGAATAAAAAAATTTTGAAACAATCCTCTTAGGGATGTCCCCTAATCCTCTTGTATTCCAAGAGACAACCTTCAATGAAGTAAACTTATCCAAGCTGAATTCCACAAAATTCAACAAACAACCTAAGGTTAGATGGAATTTGTGATGGAGACAAAGGAGAAAGACTTGCTTGTTTAAGTTTCAATGCTGAATTCTCTGTTGAGCTGTGAAATAGATCAATCATTCCTTCTCTTTATGTTAGGCAGGCCTATAGCCCTGTTAAGGTTTATGGATGAGGTACCAACCTTATGCTTATACTTATAGACCGTTTTGGTTATATACTCAAACTTGATCCACTTTTATGTCTCTACATGAAGTTCAAATATTCATGTTATAGCTAGGGATTCGTTAGTTTATTGGATTTAGGTTACAAGTGCAATTTATATGTTCAATAACAACTTTATTGGATAAACCTCAATAACAACTTTATTGTAAATAGAAAATATTTAAAGATTACAAATTATGAGTTTTAGAACATACATCCCAACACCCTTAGCTTCATCAAACTGATCTTCACCTTGAGTTTCTGGAATGGACGATGGAAGCACAAACTCATCACTACTTACACTTGCTGTTGAGTCATCATCAGATTTTATATGAGAAGGGTGGCTTTTTGGAGAAGAAATACAAGGGGTACATCTTCTGAATTGAACATTAGAATTTGAAATTTTTAGAATTGATTTAGTAAATTTTGGTGGCCGCTTCTCCAGCTTTGTGGAACCCAATTTAACACAATCAAATCCAAGAACTTGAGCCTTAATACAACCGGCTTCTATTGCATCATAATTAATCTTACAAATCTTGGAGAAATTTGGGGATTTTTGTCAAGTGGTGAAATGGAAGAAATTCCCCTTTTATCCCCACTTATAATGAACTCTATAAATACAAGTCTTCCCCCTCTAGTATGATACACATTATCATTCTAATAAAAGATTCACAAGCTTGATTCTTGAAGGACTACTCCTCGAGGCTACTTAGACCACATCAGACTTCTATAATAATCTCTCCCAAGTCCTAGCACCTTCAAAGTATAACAATTAATTGTTAGGCCCAATCATCCATCAATATGGCAGAAAGGGCAGGAAGGGTATTTCACAGGGGCCAAGTTAGTTAGTGAACGAAGGAGGGGACCACTGAGAGAGAACAGAACCGTGTGATAAAGGGATGGGGTATAAAGCTGTATTAAGGTATTGAGTTGGTTTTTATACTTTGAGTAAGTGTAGAGTGATCTTTAGAGGAAGAAAGATTACCAATCCTCTAGAATCGGCTGGGTGTTTGTGTTTCCTTAGGGCCTTTCTTCTTGAATATCATTAGCAAGTAAAGACATACGGTATGTCACATAACATTAAATATAACATAATACAATTTTGTTTTCTGTCAAAAAGGGGGGGAACTACCTTCCTCATTGCTTTTTAATCAAAAAGGGGAGGAAAGGATGAATGACATCAATCAGATCTTCCTGTATTGATCTTTTGCAAAAAAGGGATAGAGCACCTTTGAGATTTCTGCCTGCCTTGCAAATCGGATTGATGATTGGATGGTTGAAATGCTCAATGGTTGGAAGCTGAGAAGGAAAGCTTGAACTTTTTGGGGGGTTTGCTAAGACCTATGGGGATGTTGGTTAGAGAGAAACAAATGGATGGCTGAGATGCTCCATGGTTGGAAGCTGAAAGGGAAAGCTAGAATTCTTTTGGCGGTTTACTATGAGAGCCCTTACTATGGGGTTGCTGATTAGAAAAAAACAAAAGGCTTTTTGAAGATAAGTAAACTGATTTCGAAATCTTTTGTGATAAGGTACAGCTTTATGCTTCTTGGTGGTATCATACCTACACAGCAGATTCTATTGTAATAATCCAATTCGTTGATCTTTAAAAACTGGAAGAATATTTTATCACTAGCCCTCCTTGGGAGGGGGATCTCTCTTCCCTGCCCCAAGGTTGTACCTCCTTTTGCTTCTTTATACACATCTGATGTAGGGGAATTGGTGTTTACGGCTGTACTTCATCTTTGATTCTTATCAAAAATAAATAAATAAATAAAGTTGAATACAATTTGACAATTCAACACAAACTACCCAAATTTTCAAACAGAAACAGTGTCATGAATTAAGTATTGTAAAAACTTCATCAAACTATCAGGGGTTGGAGATGCTAGATTAGAGGAAGAGCCTGAGAAACTAAGAAAGAGGTGCGTTCAATAAAGATCATAAATCTGAAGGACAATACTTGCCTGAAATCCATGCACAAAGACAACTATCTTCAAAATTCGACCACTCCCTTCAGGTACAGAGCCAGACAACTTGTCCACGGCTTCAGAGCTTGGCCCACTGTCCTTCCCAATAGCATCTATCATGTCAAAATGCCTCAAGTATGAATTTTCACTAATTGAACGTCGAGGAGCATTCATGACACGCTCAATGATTACAATAGGGATTCGTGAAGGATCTCTAAATATATGCAGATCTTGGATACATCTATTATTTATCTGCAATGGAGCACGCTAACTCATTCACAAGAATACTACATTTTGATAACATAAAAGAAACAAAGCATCAAATGGCATAGCTAACACTCACCCTCATTTGTAAAATACTTCGACGATGAAGCTCAGCTCTCATAGCTGCAGTTTGGGCAGGCTGATATATAAAATGAAAAGCCAATAATAATCAATGAAAAGTTTACCATTGTTTCACAAAAAACAAAAAAATAAAACAAGTCAAGAATGGGAGATCAAAGAAGGTTTAAATGAAGTGAAACTTTTGGCATAGTTAATTATCGTCAACTTTTAGTGCAATCATGAAAGAATACTTTATAACCACTCACATCATCTGCCAACTTCCACAAACTTGAAACTCTTTTATGAACATTGCTTCTACGGGTGGCAAGGTTTGAAGGTTCCTCGCTTCCACTATTAATGTAGTGATGGGGCATCTCAACTTTAGAATAAACCATCCATATTGACCATTCAGCTCGCCTGTCCTTTGCCCATCCATCCCGTAGATATTCTAGAATCTTTGTTTTGTGAGCCCTGTGATACGTCGATACCAGTGATTCAGTGTAGAAAAACATGCATGTCAAAACCACACGTCAGAGAGAGACGAAAGAAAACTATGTGACGGGATTTCCATATACTGTATGTAACTACAACTTCCCTATAGTAATACAGGTGTCAGTGTCACAATTCAGTGGCTGGATTGTCTCAAGTGTCTGGCATTTCAAATAATGATCCAAGGGTAACCCTAAATATAGGTCTACTTCAGATATTCAAGAGGTTGAGAGGGAGGACCCTCTGCTGCAACCCATTTGATGTGGACAAGTCAGCATAATGACTTTATTTTTATATGAAAACTTATAATAATAATAAGCCAGAAATAAATGACTTGAAATTGTAAGAATTTTTAACACATGCACGTGCACAAGTAAAAACCACTCTCTCACTCGTGTTAGGCCAGGTGAGAGAAGGCACTTGACAGTGGAGGATCAAGCAGAGCCAAGTTTGCTTCATGACTAACAGAAACCTCTTCTATTATTGATAATTAGAGAGAGTTTACAAGGGCATGGGAGAATTTGAGAGCTCCCTACCTTTCCCCACACCTTACTAACTAACATAGGCAAGTTTTTGGAGGGTCCACGAATTCAAATCTTATTAGAATAATAGGGACCCCTGGCCCTAGTTTAAAGGCTACACGCACCTTTTAGTCATTGGCAACAGTAACTAGCCGATGACAGCAGTAAAACTAAAAGATAAATAAATTACAGTAAAAAAACTCCGCCTGTGGTAAATTTTGAACCCATAAATAGCTTCAAAAGGTGACTTCATTGTAGGCCAGTTGCGCATGTGCAGTGGTAAAGCTGAACCCATTCACGTGCTTTCTCCCCACAAAAACAAAGAATTAAATTGCCAACTGTGTAACTAGTCACTCCAGTTTGCCCATCGGTTTGGGATGACTAGTGGAAATATTACAAAGGGTTCACTAGAAATGACTCAGAATTTTCTATTTTTATAAAAACAACACAAGGGCATACAAAAAAAAGAAAAGAAAAGAAATCAAGTCCAACTAAAGAAAGGGACTCCAGCTATACAAAAGAGTGCTTATAGGATAATTATAAAAGGTCTTCAAAATCAAAACCGAAAACATAAAATATAACTAGGAACCAAACATCACTCGGATCCCTCTCCGACCCTTTAAACACTCAGTCATTCCACTCCCCCAAAGATCCCATAAAATAGTGCATGCCCCAACAAGCCATACGAAAAGAATCTTCTCTCTAAAGGGAAAATGGAGGCATTCTCCAATTAAAAATGGAGGGGAAAAAATAGGGATACCACCCAGGACAGAACAGATCAAGGTAAGCCTACCAGCTTTAGAGAAAAAAATTCTAAGAAGCTAATCTTTTCCTTACTTTATCTACCACAAAGTTCCAAAAAGATAAAGATTGGGTTTACTACCGAGAAGACAACCAAGGTAAGAACAAGGTTAGGAAGAAAACCGGACTTCACAACCCACCAGATCTGCCCACCTCCTGTGCTTCTCATCATCAGAATGAAGCTCCATAACTTGGCATTTACTCCTATTAATCTTCAACCCAAACATACCTTTGAAAAACGTCAAAATCTGATTCAAAATTAATAATAAATCCTCATTTTCGGAGCCAAAAAAGAGAGTATTGTCGAAAAATTGAAGATGGGAAAGAGCCACCCTCACCTTTTCTACCTCAAAGGTCTCAAGGATTTTACTATCGACACATTTAGACAAAATATTGCTTAGGGCATCCACCACAAGAAGGAACAAAAAGTAGGACAAAGGGTCTTCCTGTCTAAGACCGCTCATGTCCAAAACTTTACCATTAAGGCTCCCTTTAATGAGGACATTTCTCGTACAGCTCCACATCCACATCCTCTGCTTATATTTGAAGCCCTACTTATCCAAAACCTAATACAGAAATCCCAATCCACATAATTGTAAGCTTTTCCAAAATCAATTTAAAAATCAATCCTTTCTTTTTCATTCTATAATCCTCGATTGCTTCATTAGCAATAAGGGTTTGATCCAGAATCTGTCTCCATGCAATAAAAGCCTCTTGCAACTCAAAAATCGCCAACGGGAGAACTCCTTTTAGGCAACTGACCAAGACTTTGGTGAGAATTTTATAAATATAGGTGATAACACTGATAGGCTTGAAATCTTTAACCTTGTTAGCATTCTCCTTTTTTGGAATGTGACATAAAAAAGTTCTAGAAATAGAAATATTCAAGATGCCCCTCTCAAAAAAATTCTTTAAAAACATTTTCGAAGTCCTCCTTTATCTTTGGGAGCGTAAATGCTATCAAAGGACTGAAGTTCTTTGGTCAAATCTAGAAAGGTTTCAACGTTGAATTTTTTGTTGAAGGTGAGAAGATCTACTTTCATTTTGTAGTCGAAATTCTGTGAAAAAAATCTTCGAAAACATCCAAGTCCCTCTTCTCGCATCCAACTATATACAATCAACAAACTCCCCGAAATTTCCACGATATGCTTTCAGAGTAAGCTAAGTACATACTGGGTCCCTAGTCTTTTAAATTCTCCAATTCCATCCCTAATGTATTGAAGTTTTTTTCAGTTAAATCCTAATTGTCACAAACGTTAAAACTAATTAACAAAATGATAGTGCAATTTGAAAATGCACTTTACTACCAAGTTAAAAGTACTCCATGTTTTAATTTGATGAAATGGGCATAATACTCCCCCATAGAATTTTACTAATTCATTTCACATCACTTGGTATATAGTACCTCTCATGAAACCAAAATTGTTGTCAAACTTGTCATAGACCCATTATAAGTGTTGACAAACTAAGGATTGAACTAATGAAAATTACTATTTTCAAATTCATACATAAATTACTATTTTCAAACTGGCATATAAAGTTACTATTTTTAAATTCATATAACATCATCCTATAAATATTTAGTCAATATAAGGACTTGATTAGGAAAGCAAAAGTCAATATATAAGGGGGTAAACTTAAAATTTTAAAAGACTAGGGACCGACTTGGGAAAAGAGTCAAACATTAGGGACTAAAAAATATATTTAGCATTTTGAATATGACAGTGATTTTGGCAATTATCACGAGTGGTTCAATTTTGCATTGTACCAATAAATAACGCAAGTACCCAATTGATTTGAGATATATATTGACTTCACATCCAAATTTCAAATTAAGGTTATCAACAATAGTAACAATATGAAGTAAAAGCGGTACCTATGGAACTTCAAAAAGCTGCTCCATAAATATAAGAGTTGATCACCCAGTGAGTGGAAGCGGTGTGACATATGACTTCCTGCTCTTGATTGGTGCAATCGGTTACCACCATTAGTCCTCTGGTAAAAGAAACGAATGGGGAAAGAAAAAGAATTACAAAACAAAATTTACTTTGTGAGGAGAGAGAGAAAGAGAAACAAATTCAATCGTATGCTGCCTGAAATAAAGCATGGACCTCAAGGCCGTTTTGTGGCTTGCCTTGTCTTGAGACTTCACCCTTTACTTCATCCATTTTCGAAGGCATCAAAACATCAACATACTTTGTATCATCCATTCGAGATATAAAATCAGTAAAATCAACGGTTTGGTCAATAGCTTTGCTAAGATTTTGAAACTCCTCAAGTAGAATATCACGGGCAGTCAATAATGCTTTAATAAGTGTGACCTCTTTCTCGTCCCGTGATACCCCTACCTGGAACAATACCCAACCCAACAGTCAGCATCTGAAGATGATTTTTTTATAACCAGACAAAAACAACATTTTGAATATGAAGAGAATGTAAGCATGTCATTATAGTTTATATATATATAAGTAAATAGGAGCCTTCTTGTCCTTTGTTGTAATTTTATTAAAAATTCCTGTAGACCCATGTGCTATATATATTTAACTCTGGTGTATAGAATTGAGTTATTCTCCTATATTTGGTCTCACATTAATATGGTATCAGAAGACTAGGTCTATTCCTAAGGCAATTAGGATTTTGTGAGCAATTTGGGTAATGGAAACCTACTTTAGAGTGCTAATTTTTTGTCACGTGTGGCAGGAAGCCACCACCTTGTATCCCACACACTGGTGTGTGAAAGCGTACGAGCAACCAGAATATTCTCTAGACACCGTAGTTTTTCTTTTCTTGGTATTTTCAACCTGTTGATGTGATTATTTTGGTCAAAATGGGCTCAAGTTTGAAGTTGTTTCAAAAAAGAATTAGTTTCATTCAAACTCTAATCAGATCTTATTTTCCAAAGCTTGTTTGGTCATTTGGTTCTGATTTAGTGCATTTAGATTAAATTCCGCGTTTCTCCCTTCTTCACTAAATTATGGTCGAACAAAAGCCCATGGTGATATTTGATATGGTTCACTCAAGGACCCAATCCATCCATGATCTATCTGGGAACCCATTTCATAATTCTGCAGAAGAGTTTACTAAATTTGAACGGTACCATAAATTATTGGAGGAATTATTATTAGCATCATCCACGCTTGCCCCTATAAGGCTATAACCACTGTTGGATCTTTTTTATAAGAAACCTCAAAATATTCATTAAGAAAAAGAACAAAAAGATAGTCTAAGAGTCGAGGTAGGGAAATCATTAAGATAAATTATTGGATGACATTGGTCCTGTCCTTTTGGGTTGGAGTACTTTTCATAGTTGGTGTTGGACTTCATTTTTTCTGGGGAATGGAAACACCGGAGAATTTTTTAAAAAGGTATGGAACATCATTTAAGATGAGGTGCTTAGGGTATTCCATGACATTTTTGAAAGCGGCATTTTGAACCTTTGTTTCAATGAAACAAACATTTGCCTTATCCCCAAAGAAGCTCGTGTTACCAAGTTGCTGATTTCAGACCAATAAGTTTGATCAACTATTTTGAATAAACTTTTATAGCCAAAGTCCTAACAAGGAGGCTTAAGAAGATTCTTCATCAAACTATTAGTTTGCAGCCAATTGGCCTTCATTGCAGGTAGGCAAATTTTTTACCAATTCTGATCGCCAAATGCCAATGAGCTACTTGATGAATTTATTAACAAGGAGGGTTGGGTCTTCAAAATTGATTTTGAGAAGGCTTCTGATATGGTTGACTGGGATTTTCCCCTTGGCGTGCTTATTCCAATATTCTGGGCATTTTGAATACGCATTACAGTAAAGTGACCATGTCTCTCCCTAGACATTCCTCTCTCTCCTCCCCTACCCAACCAACTGGGCCCTCCCTCACACATCATGTTCCCTGAACACTGTTCCGTTCTCCGATGGCCGGAAAACAAACGTCCATATCCTTCAACCGCAAAACCTTCTCCATTGCCACAGACCACCGAACCAACAGCCTCACAAATCGAATTACAGAACAGCAACAAGACCGAACTTTCTCCTTCAACCTACAGCCTAAAAATCTTCATTGGCTCTCTTCTACCCTGAAACAGCTCACTGAATCCCCCTTTAACCAGAAATTTTTTAAGGAAGACTGCTCAGATGGCCATGTTTTCTGGGTCGAGAAGCTATCAAACAGATGAGGACACTTTGCAGAGATTACAAAATTGAAAAGCAATGGGGGCTGTAACAAACTAATCATCCCAGCTGGGGAGAATAGAAGAGGTTGGAAACTATTTATAGACTTACTCTCAAATGGAAGTTCAACAGAAACAAAGACTTTGGAGAGCATTTATCCTGCCAAATCAACTGCTACCAACCAACCATTAACTGCACCAACTTACAAATTGATCATAATGGAGAACATTAATGACCACCACCAGAAAGGGAAGACGACAAAGGCACAGCCATATCAAGCTTCACCGTATGAATTTGCAACATTACACATGAAGGCTGTTGTTCTCCTATTCAGAAGCTCATTCCATAATGATTGGTTCGACATTCAAGAGGCTCTCAGAGAAAATCTAAGTGGGAAATGCAACATTAGCCCCCTCCAAATCGATAGAGCCATCTGAATTGTGATAATAGCGAACAAGCAAACAACTGACCCAGGTACATGGGTGGCAAACCATCGGAGGATTCAGGGTAAAGTTTGCTGCTTGGGACGATGCCCTCTTAACTGAGAAGAAAATCCCATCATACGGTGGTTGGATCAAAGTGAAACATCTTCCGGTCGATCTTTGGTCCATCGAAATCTTCGAATTCAATGGTGTGAGTTGTGGCGGCCTCTACGATATTGCCAAAAAACCCCTCACTCGCCTTGATATGATGGAAGCTCGCTTGAAAGTGAAAGAGAATCAATCGGGTTTCCTCCCAACCAACATACATCTTTCCTCCTCATCGTCGAAGACGCTGTCTATTGAGATCGACCCTTTTTTACAGCTAGATAATCATGTGGGGTTCATTGTCGAAGTCCATGGATACCGTTCCAAGAAACACACGTGTGACACATAGTGTTGCCAAGGAAGGTGGCTTTGAGTATCCCAAAGCTCTGCGCCCTGGAATTTCTGACCAACCTCACCTGCAAGAACAGCCTCACCCACAGACTTACGCTGAATTACCATCATCCTCTCTTAATCAAGAACCCTACTCCCATTTACCTGCTGGACAGAAAACACACCCACCCCCCAGCCCATCCATGCTCCCCACATCAAACCTTAACCAACATCCAATCCAAACCCAAACCCAAAACCCACCTCACATCCGATTCCCAATAACCCCGTCTTACCTATACAAACCAATCCTTCCAACTCAACCACTCACCCGCCTATTAAAACCACTTTAAGCCCAACAATGCCACACTTTTTAAAACCCAATCACCAATCCAATCAAAGGCACTCGAAACACGACTGGGAAGATGACCATAGAACAACATTCCGAATTGGAGGAACAAATTTCCAGCCCATACCCCAAATCGATATCAACCCGACAAGACCTCTCTTCTCCTTTACAAGCCATCCCCCTGAATTTTATGAAGATGCCACAAAAGTTCCATACCACGGGAGGAAAAGATCTTTTGCTACCCATATCTGACAAAAACGCTAATATTGTGAGCTCTATAAATAGGTCATAGTCCTCTGCTTCACTCGAGTGTTCAAACATTAGCACCGTGGCTTCTAAAAAACGGCCTCTGTATCACGGCTAATCCTAGCAAATCAAGAAAAAGTGGTAAATCGAATTCGAAAGCTGCAAGACTCCAAAGGGAGTTAAAAAACCTAGCATCCTCCATCAACTACAACAGGGAGTCCTTGCACCTTGTATTAGAGGGGTCATCTATTCATGAATGATTATCCTCTCCTGCAATGTCTGTGGCCTCTTCTCGAGGAAGAAAAGAGCATCAATCAAAAGCCTTATCAACAACACCAATGCCAACTTTGTTATTCTACAAGAAACCAAGAGAGCTGATATTGATCAGAGACCTATCAAAACCATATGGAGTCTCGTGACATTGCTTGGGCATCCTTGGATGTGGTGAACAAGGCTGGCAACATCCTTATTATGTGGAATGACCCATCTATCAACGTTGACGATGTCATTATCAGTAACCACTCCCTTTCCATTCAGATTTCCCTTTTTCGTTGATAGGAGTTTATGGGCCATCAAAGGCCAAAGACAGGAGACGCTTGTGGAAAGAGCTATATGACCTTTCCTTACTATGCACTAAACATTGGATCATTGGTGGAGAGTTCAATGTATCAAGATGGTCTTTTGAAAAGTCGAGTGGCAAGCCTAGAACTGCCAGTATGGATCTCTTCAACAAGTTTATCGATGATTGCTCTCTCATTGGCCCCCTATCAAATGGAACATATACTTGGTCCAATTTCAAAACTCCTCCAATGATGACTCTTATCGATCGGTTTCTCATATCCAAATCTTGTATCAATAAATTTACTAGTGGTATTGTTAAGCGGCTCCCCAAACCAACTTCATATCACTACCCAATTCACTTGTCCCTCGGATTGCAAAAATGGGGCCTTAGCTACTTCAAATTTGAAAACACATGGATGGAGCACCACACCTTTACCAATCTGCTATCAAACTGGTGGCAACAAAACTATCAACGGATGGGTTGGCCATGGTTTCATTATGAAATTGAAGAACCTCAAACAGATCCTGAAGACTCGGAACAGAGATGTTTTTGGTTGCTCCCATACCAAAAAGGCAGACCTGATTAACGAATTGAATAGAATTGATGACTATGAAGAAGCACACGGCCTAGACCAAGCAACCCAACACCGAAGGACATCTATCAAAGATGAACTCATTGACCTTTCCTTCACTGAGGAAATAAGCTACGACAGAAATATAAGCTTAAATCGACCCAAGATGGCAATGATAGCAGCTGACTATTTCATAGATATATGTCTTATAGAATAAGAAAAAACACAATTGTTGAGATCCTTTCGAAGCATGGACAGAGTCTACTTGATGACAGTGAGATTGAGGCTGAGTTCCTTGATTTCTATAGGGATCTATACCCTAAGAAGCATGGAAATAGGAACCTCCCACCTATTGACAATTGGGACCCTATCCCACTTAAGCAATCGGCTGCCTTGGAAGCCCCCTTCACTGAGTTGGAAATTTGGCACGTCGTTTCAGATCTGGGGAACAACAAACCCCGCGACCCAGATGGGTACACAACAGAGTTCTTTAAATAGCATTGGAACATCCTTAAGGATGACATCAAAAGGGTGTTCCAAGACTTTTTTGAGAAAGCTATTATCAACGCCAATCTCAATGAGACATACATATGTTTAAATGCAAAAAAGCTTGACACTAAAAGAGTTGGGGATTATCGGTAGCCTCACAACATGCCTATACAAAATCATTGCTAGGGCTTTATCAGAAAGGCTCAAGAAAGTCCTACCCGATAATACTACCGAGAATCAATTTGCTTTTGTGGCTAGCCATCAGATTATAGATGTTTCCTTGATTGCAAATGAATTGTTTGATCTCCGCAATAAAAACAAAGTCCAAGGTCTGGTGATAAAGCTGGATGTTGAGAAAGCATTTGACATAGTTGATTGGGAGTTCCTTAACAATATCATTGCTGCAAAAAGAATTGGTATCGCTTGGAGAAAATGGATTATGGGTTGTATCTCTTCTATAAATTACTCTATCATGTTGAATGGCAGATCTAGAGGGAAAATCAAGGCTTCCCATGGCCTCCGTCAAGGGGACCCCCTCGCCCCATTCTTATTCACATTGGTGGTCGATTGCCTCAATCGTATGCTCACCATTGGCATGACAACAGGCTACACAGAAGGTTTCTCGGTCAAAAATTCAGATATAAACAAACATCAATCATCTGCAATTTGTTGATGGATACCATTCTCTTTACAACCCATGATGATGCCAAATTGGCAAATTTGTTCAACATTATTGGATTCTTTGAACAAGCCTCTGGCCTTCGTATCAACCATGCCTAATCCGAGATTATGGGCATCCACCAAGATCATGCCTCAATCAACTCTCTAGCAGCTACATATGGCTGTAAGGTTGGATGTTGGCCATCTACATACCTTGGTCTTCCATTAGGGGGGACGCCATCCTCTATTGCATTTTAGGATCCCATCATTGAACGTCTCAAAAACTGGAATGGCACATATGTCTTAGAGGGTGGCAGGCTTACTTTGATCCAAGCCACTCTCAACAACCTCCCCACATATTACGCCCACATATTACCTTTCTCTTTTCAAGATCTCATCCACGGCAAGCGAGCGGATTGAAAAATTATATAGGCAGTTCCTGTGGAATGGCCACAAGGAAAATAGAGTAATCAATTCAATTAGATGGGATATTGTACAACTTCCCATATCAGAAGGGGGCCTTGCTGTGACTAGTCTGAAAAAACGAAACGACGGCCTATTACCCAAATGGATTTGGAGATACCATATCGAAAGAGATGCTCTTTGGAGAAAAGTCATCGATGCTAAATACGGATAGCCTCTACAGCTCCAAAATAGGCTTCTCAAAAACTTCAAAAGGCCATGGACTTGCATCATCAAGATGAGTCATCTCATCCTTGATACTATTGTACATGTGATTGGCAATGGATCCAATACTCGCTTTTAGACAGACACATGGGTGGGCACCCGTCCCCTTAAGAATGCATTCTCGAGATTATATGCCCTCTCCAAGCACAACGAGGCCTATATTGCACACTGTTGGAACCATGAACACAAAGCATGGAACTTGGGATTGAGACGTCACTTAAATGAGGCCGAGATTGATGAATGGGCTACTACATCCTCCTTACTTCTGCCTCCGGTTAACTCCACTGTGAACGACACTTGGAGATGGAATCTTGATAAAACCGGTAAATTTTCGATAAAATAGATCACTCAACATATTGCATCAAAAGGTCTTAATCAGAACATACCTTTCTACAAGAATATTTGGAAAGGTCCCATCCCAAAAAAAGTTTGTTTCTTCCTTTGGGAGGTCAGTCATGGAAGCATAAACACCGCAGATGTTCTTATAAAGAAGGCTCCTTCGGTCACACCTCAGCTCCTACTTGGTGTGTTCTTTGCCAACAATGTTGCGAATCTATTATGCATCTATTGATATTTTGTGATTTCGCTCAATCTTTTTGGAAAAGAATTCTCCGGTGCTTCAACTATCAAATGGTCTTTCCTAAAGACCCTTTCACCTTATTGAATTCATTGTTTATTGGCCATCCATTCAAAGCAAAAAGGAAAATTTTGTGGACCTTCATCATCAAAGCTTTCCTATGGTTCATTTGGAACGAGCGAAATGATAGGATCTTTGAAGAAAAAGTTTCGAATTTCTCACAATTCTTTGATCATCTCTTGTACACTTCTCTCACTTGGTGTAAATTTACTCCACACTTTTGTAATTATAATCTTACATCTCTTATTATGCAATGGACTACAATTACGTAACCATCCACAGCCTTTGTGTCCTTTTGTAATTTCATAACATCAATGAAACTATGCTGAATGTTTCCTATCAAAAAAAAAAAACATGCGTATTCGAAAAGACTTTGAAACTCACTTTTCCCGACATCTCTTTTTCCATTTTGTTTAATAGAAGCCCGAGGGGTCAAATTCATGCTAATTGGGGGATTAGGCAAGAAATTCCAGAATCTTCCATGAGATGTCTTTTGGGATTTGGTTATGCTTTTTTGCGTCTTTTGGGATTTGGTTATGCTTTTTTGCTTCTACTTGGCCTCTCTCTCGCTCTCTCACTGTGTTTCTCTTGTAGGTATAGCCTAATTTATGCTCTCTCTCTCTCTCTCTCTCTCTCTCTCTCTCTCTCTCTTTCTCTCTTGTAGGTGTAGCCTAATTTAGATTTACACCAATTGGACCCCTTTGTTGTAATTAGTTGGTGTCTGGGATAACTCATCTCTCCCCCATACTTCTCCCTTTTGATAATGGAAGTTATGTTTCATCTAAAAGATAAATAAATAAATCTTTTTTTATCTCGTAGAAACTTTTCATTGAATAAATATAAATAGACTTAACGCTCAAAGATACAAACTCAACAAGGGAGTAAATCTTTCAATCTAGTTGGTCTTTTATGCCCTTCTGTATTTCATTTTTATCAATGGAAGTTCCTATGCCAAAAATTTCTCAACAGAAAAAGTAATAAGAATTTATTATGTGAATAAAGATATATGTTAGTCTTGTAAAATTATTTTGTATAACAAGACAAAAGCATATAGTGATTGCAACACTAAAATGACGATTTCCGTCAAGAGAATTCAGGATTTCTAATAGTAACAACGACCATCTTTCTTGCTATTCTGGGAAAATCTGGAGCTTACACACTAAAGGCAGTAAAACACATACGGTAATGCAAATAAGGAGGTTAATGACCATATAACTACAAGGAACGCCATTCACCTCCAAGCAGAAATTTAATGAAGAACGTGTGTTGTGATCATGAAAAATAATAGAAGCTAACAGAAACAAAATTTACAAAAGTAGAATCGATGCCATGTACACTTCAACAAAATCACATTGACCTTCAGGCAAGGGTAAGGACCCAAAAAATAATAACTGTTGAAAAATCAGTTGTATACCTGATTTTGTGGATCAAAAAGTCTAGCAGCAAGATTTTCCTTGCGTGGATCACTAGAATAGATGATTAGACTGGGTTAGTTGACTTATTCAATAGTTGAAACCCACCTTATATAATAGTGAGACCCCATACCACACAAAAATATAAAACAACAGAACAGCACATACACCAATACAAGCCCTAAAGAGGTGACAAGAATGACACACCATTTCTACATATAGTTCATAAATGTCAAGATCATATCACAAACCTGGATCTTTTTCCCGGAGGATAAGAGCGTAGTAAGCAAATGTGAACGCTTACATCAACAAGCACAGCGTGGAATGCATCAAAATGTACTGGACAATACGAATGTAATCCTAGTAAAGCTTTAGGAGGAATCCGAAATTCATGTACTGCAGCAGGAGAAGCATCCAAAGAGGCCTGCAATTCTGGTCTGTATGGTGCACATCAATCATTACAGGTATCCGAATTTTTATTATAGAATTACAGTAATGCAAGATTACAAAAATGGCTTTGTGATTTGACCTCAACTAGTTGAGCAAGCGCCAAATCATGCATTTATGTCAACTCACCCAGCCTCCAATGTTGGAGCATACATAAGCTCAAACTTCAAAATAACGGCAGAAGCAGATGGAGCCTGCAAAATGTTTGGTCCATATCAAATATGTTCTCTTCTAACCACAAAAGAAAAGAGATATATATCTGAAAAGATATAGCATCGAATTTATTACATGTTCGTTGCTATTTCTCATAAAAAAATTGTTTTAACCTAAGAAGCAGTAACACTTTAGTTTGGCTAGTGTGTCTGTATCCGTGTCCAACATGTGTCGGACATTTGGACACTCAAACACTTAGTTGGACACCTATCAAACACTTGTTAGTGTTAGACACTAGTTGTACAAAGTCAAAATAAGTCCAACATTTATTAGACATTTTTTATATGAATATCAACTTTCATTGTGGAAAAAAATGAAAGAATACAAAGGCATACAAAAACATAAGCCCCCCAAAAACAACCCCCTAGAAAGGGCTTCCAACTAAGCAAAATGTTCCCTATAGAAAAATTACAAAAAGGCGTTAAAACTAAAGCCCAAGGCGACACATGAAACCTCACTAAGGACAAAATCTCACTAGGGTCCTTTTCCACACCTCTAAATACCCTCTTGTCCTTTCTCCCCAAACACCCCACAACACAACACACACCCCACAAACCACAACAAACAGCCCTTCTTCTCCTGAAAGGAGGATGGAGAAGGAATTCCCCAATCGTCGCACCAATATCTCTCTGGCCGGTTATCTAGACATCAAACACTTGCAGAGAGCAAACCCATATAGAAAACCCTAGAGAAGGTGATCTAGGTTTTCCTCCGCTTTCCGACAGAGAATACAACAAAAATGATCCATTAACGAGTATCCCTTCTTAACAATCTCATCCATGGTGTTCACACGGCCAAGCAAAACCTGCCAAGTAAAGAACTAATTTTCTTTGATATCTTAATCCTCCAAACCACATCAAAAACTGACTCGCGAGTGGAGAGAGATCCAACAACCTAAATAATGATTTACAAGAAAAGCCCTCAAAAGGATTAGACTTCCAGACACAAATACCCTTTCTCCCCTCCCTAAAGTTGCACTCATCCAAAACGAAAGAAGAGAGACAACCTCCATCGTCTCCCTATCGGATAAATGACGACAGAAACCAAAAGAAAAGGACACTACACTCCCCGACCACACCAGAAAGTCAAAGATCGAATGATTTTTTAAGGAAGAATAGTGATAAAGACGAGGGAACACAGAACAAAGAGGACTAAAACTATCTCCAACCCACTGGTCTTCCCAAAAGTAAGTATCTCGATCGTCCCCCACTGTGCAACGGACGAAAATGGAGAATGAGGGGAGCTCTAATACAATGACTTTCCAATAGTTCCGGTGTGTGCCTTTTTAACCCCCTTCACCATCCAGACAAAGGGATGAGTTTCATATTTACTACCAATAACTCTATGCCACAAGGATTCAAGCTCAAGGGCAAAACACCACAGCCACTTAATCAACAGAGCTTTGTTCTAAAGTCTTAAATTCCCAATCTCCAACCCCCCTTGGTGCACAAGGTGCCCCACAACCTCCCAGATAACTAGATGAGAACCTTTGCCTTCATCCACGCCTTCCCACAAAAAGTCTCTCATGTATTTCTCAATATTTTTGCAGACTCAGCTCGGGGTCATAAATAGGGGAAGATAGTAAACAGAGATGCCACTCAGCACACATCTGATCAAAGTGAGTTTCCCCGCCTTGGAGAAGTAACCTTTCTTCCAAGAGTCAAGCCCTTTCCGGATTTTCTCAGAAATGGGATCCCAAAAGGACAAAGCTCTCGGGTTACCACCCAAAGGGAGATCAAGATAACGAGAAGGAAAAGTCCCAACCTCGCAACCAACCTCTCTAGCCCACCTATTAGACATGCATCGAACATTTGTTAAGTATACTAAATCAACACATTTTGACAAAAAAAAAATAATGAATTTTATGAGCTAAATACATCAAAATAACTTTTTAAGCATATAATGCATAAATTTGTTAGACTTTGAATTTCCTTCTCATATAAAAATTATATATTTTAATAAATGTGTCTCTATCATGTATGTATCCTAGATCTTTAAAAGATGATGTGTCACCATGTCCATGACGTGTCGTAACCGTATCTAGTATTTGTATCCTTATTTCTTACGTTACAACAATTTCCAACAGATGAATCCAAGCAAATTCTTATACAAAAGTATACTATTCAACTTACTGGTCTCTGGGAAAATTTTAACTTAGAAATTTAGTCTAAAACCGATGCCAATTAGATATGGGAAAACCAAAGTTAGTGAGAAGACTACTAGTTGCCAAGGGAAGGGCAAGATATGCTTCCTAACTACCGAGTTTTCCCTTACCATTAATTAGATATATCAAGTGTTACAACAAAAAAAAAGGACTTCAAATATGGTTATTTCTCGGGAAGAAGATTGACCAAGATAGATCGCATTATTAGAAGGATGGAATACACTATGAGGGAAGGGGTGTATAGAGAAATTCTTACCTCATACTTCACAAGGGGGAAATTGAATGAGATCATAATGGACAGAAGTATATCCTGCCTTGCATACTTGATCTTGAAAGGCTGTGTAGAGAAACTGTTGTCTGTATCATCAATCTTCCATACTCCATAACTATTACCAGATCCCAGATCCGGTGCTGCATCACAAGCAAATTTGATAAGTTATTTAGTACAAATAAGACATTGCTAGAAAAGCACAATCATAAAAGGTCTGTACTACATAGTCAAAGGTCTCAAACCAGTGCTCAATGAGCTAGGTTAATTTAATTTGTCCACTTATTCCATGATCACTCAATTGAGATTACTGCTCTGCTACCAACCACAACACAGTCTCCCATGGATTATTAATTTTAAAAAATGCAAACATCCCCCAAAATAACAAATTATCTTTTAAATTTCAAGAAATATGCACTCTTGGGCATGACAATCATTGCACGGCAATGCTGTGTGGCCAACCAGAAGTGCCAATAAAGCACCATCCCAATGATTTAACTGGAAAGTGTTCTTTTTTTTTTAGGGAAAAAAAAATCTTAGAACATAATAGAAGGCAAGTTAGAGTGTTCCAGGATTTCCCTTTAAGAGGATCTTGAACTTTTGCATAAATAAGAACTGTACGAGTCTCATTCTAAAGAAGGTGGAAGAGACTCAGCCAATTAGTCTAGTGTACAACTGAAATAAGACAGTTTAAATCACACATTTGATGTTGAAACTATTAGATTGGCTCTATTTTAGTCCCTAAGCTTTATCGGTCTTGAGCTTTTCTAAAACAAAAGGTATGCAAGTAAGCTCGTTCGCAGAAATTTATAGTCCAATCAATTAAGAAGTTAGCGAAAATACCTTCATACTGAACAACTCTAGCTGGTGTTCCAACGGAAGTATACTCGCTGTCTTCCCATCTCATGGTAAGTTTAATTTGGTACCATCTAAATGGAGAAATGGTCGATAATAAGCGGCTGCTACTTAAACGTAGCCAACGATAAGTAGAAAAGTCATTAAGAATGGAAATGCACAAACCCTTGCTGGAAAAGGTCGAGATTGTGAAACCTATGAATGTAAATAGCAATTTCCTGTAGAGTGTCCAACATAGCCACCGGCTTAACTTTGGCCAGACGTGGCTTTGCATCAGGTGGCCTCTTCACCGATCGCACTTGATAATTTAGACCAATGAACCACCCTAGATTATGAAACATGCGTGGCTCGCCAATGCAACGTTCGTATACCTCTTCATCAAGTGCTATATGTGATCAAATCCAACCCCCCCACATTGTCCTAGCTTCCAGTCACTCCGCCAATAACAATAAATCCTCTGCTCACTTCACAACCCTCTCTTCAGAATTAAAATGTGGGATAAGTTGTAGCTGCGAGCTTCGGAACAATCACCGATTTTCCGAATTCGAGTTCAGTCAAAGCTATGGGATCATCAACAACCAAATAAAGATGTAGACGGGAATCGAGACTCTAGTTTATTAGGCGAAAAAGCTTCAGATCCTCGGATCTATCGCCAGATCGCACAGATATCAAAGATTGAGTGAGATGATATGCGCCGAGGATGCTCGAAAGCCTCCGCGGTCTTCCGTCGGTGGGCGGCGGTTAGAAAGGGGGAGGAGGCGGTGGTGGAGGCGGTGGTGGAGGCGGCGGAAGGGCGGAGGGAAAAGTGAAGAGGAGGACGATGAGATCCGAATAAGGAAGAGGAATGTCGGTCAAAGTGGGGGGGAAATGGTTAGAAGTGAAAACGACGCCGCGGAGAGAAATTGGATTGGCCAGCAGCTGGGCCGCATTGAGCCTGAGCCTGAGCCCCAGCCCGAGCCTGAGCCCGAGGACGCTCTCATTATTGTTTTGTTTCAATTATTTTTTTGTTTGGAGTGAGAATTTTGTCATCGTTGGTGGGCCATTTGTCTCGCGATAACAGCGCTTCGTCCGTGACTCCAGCCGCAAATCTTGAAAACGGCAGATTTGTTTCTAAATGTTAGAATTCCCATGTTTCAACGTCTTTTATTTTAAATACTATATATGTTATTCCAAGAAAATTATTTTAGATTACAGAACCGTTCATCCATCAATATGATCCCAGATATTTTGTATATGTCTAACTAACGGAATGTTTATATTATCAATTTTGAGCATTTTCATTAAGAAATATATATTTCGATTTTGAGGTTAGATATTTATTTTCTCGACTTCATATATTTTCGACAAAAAATTATTTGCATTAGGCTAACCATAAAAGCTTTCATTAGAGGATGTACGGAAAAGTTTTTAGTGCTATTTTCAGAATATGAAAAGCTTTCGGACATTTTCGATTGAATTCAAATGGTTTGTTTGCCTCCAACAATGTATGGAAAAGTTATAAAGTTTGAAAAAATCTTTTATCGGTAAATTCCTATATGACCAAGAAAACTTTTAGGAGGTGGGAAGTGTGGAGTTGGGAAGTCCACTCCTTGATTGGCCCAAAGAGTTCGTGAGTCCCACTATTAACAAACATCAATTTTATGTCGTATGAGACTTTACACCATGGGTTCTCGAAGTTCACAACTCCCTAGACTTCACAACTTCACTCCCTACCCTAAACATCTCTCAATCTCTTTTAGTTGCGATTCCATCTTCTCAATTATCTCAATCTTAACTCAATATACTTTTATCCCTTTCTCATAAATCCTGTGTCCTAAAATTACAATATCTTTCTTCTCCATGAAGTGATATTTTTTCCAATTCAAAATTAAATTTGTCTTTTCACATGTTCTCAAGATGTTCCAAGATTTTTTAGCACATCTTCAACAAATTTTCAAAGACTCGGAAGTCGTCCAACACTTCCACGATAGATTCGACCATGTCTAAATACCTACAAAGTCCATCCAATTGTCTTTTTGTATTGCTTCAACAATTAATTTTATTGGGGTTGGTGTCCTAAATCTCATGGTTATCGTAGTTTGTAAATTTTATATATGAATTGTTTATTTAATAAAACAAGGTATTATTTTATTCGACATTTAGATTGCATTAACTCAATCTGATAAACTAAGATCTAAGGTTATTCTATGTAACTTAAACATGTTTGTGTTGACATACAATAGATGTTTAAGTAATGACCGAAATGGTCTATAGTAAACCATATGCCTACCATTTTGGGGATAAGACCGAGTGGGTAGTTGGGAACATAATCATACAATATGGATTTCACTTCTTCTTGACTTTAGGGCAAATAGATGAGTGTGTTCCTTAAGTGGTGTCTCCGGGACTTGAACAAAGGGCCCCCTACCCTCTCGATGGCCTGAGAGAGGTTTCTGTTTAATGGTTGGACCATAAATAGGTTGTTCATTAGAGGAGCACCGATACTTAAGGATGTAGAGATAATCGAGGGGTAAAATGGTAATTTAACCCAACTAGTGTTATGAACACTTGTGAAGGACTAACTTGTTGTTATTAGTCTATATCCGTGGACACATAAACATATATGTAGTGAAAAGAGTACATTGTGGGTCTTTAGTGGAGTGTACCCACAGTTAACGAATATTGATTAATCGGGTTAATGAGTTTAGCCAATTAATCTCACATCGTTGGAGTTTATGATTTGCAAGTCCATTAGGTCCCTTCCTATGAAACCCGGATCTCTATTTTTCTACTTAAGTAAGTGATTAAGGGGTTAATTAGGAGAAAGTTAAATCCTATGTTGTGTAAATAATTTAATAATTTTACAAATTTCATAATAACTGTAATAATTGTCACCTTCTGTGGATCAACAATTAGTAAGAGTGAATGTAAACTATAATGGGTAGGTATTATAGTTACGATAACCATATTTGAACCTAGAGTACGAGTAGAGAGGACCCTAAAAGGATAAAAATAAGAGAAAACCTTGAAGACTTAAATTCTGAATAGTAAAGAAACGATTGAAGAACTGAGGAAAATATAGAAAACTATTTAGGAAAATTCGTGTGGAAGTTGCACGGAGATAAACCATATTCACAGTAGCTAACGAGATTGGAAAGAATGAGAGTAGAGAGAGCGACACCAGCGAGAGATGGGTGAGAGCGAGAGTGGCTGAGCGAGAGACTGAATCTACTAATGAAGATGTTATTCAACATTTCTTCAATAAAGTTGTTATTGAATCTACTAATTACATTCATAAAGTCTAAATTCAATAAACTAAGATCCATGGCTATTATATGAATATTTAAACTTTATGTAGAGACATAAAAATGAATCAAGTTCGAGTAAATAGCCAAAACGGTCTATAGTACATGATTAAGGCTGGGTATCTTATTCTGGTAACACTATTGGACGTGGCCTACTCTGTAGCCATTACAAGTTGTTGTAAAGATACTACAAATGAAGTGATCCAGATTCGTTCATGTATGAGGAGTGAGGGCGTTCTATGCAATGAGTTTGTATAAGATTGGACCAAGAAATAAGTCACTTTTACTTTATAACGTTGTTTACTATTTAAGACTGATTATTTCGCTTAGATGACCTAGGTAACTCGATTTTAATTTTGAACTAACTATGAACTCCTGTTTATTCGGGATTATCCTTATATTTGCATGGGTGAGGGTTGGCTCAACAGCGCCGGCTCAATAAGTCTCCCATTTCAGGGGTAAGATCTGGTAGATAGTTGGGGACATAGGGTGCAAGATGGAATTCATGCCTACCCGATTTAGGGATAGGAGAAAGGTTGAACAAGGGGTCCCACCCCTTCACTGGCCCGAGGATTAGATCATAAACCAATTGTTCATTAGAGGATCAGTTGGAACTTAAGGAACAAGACGTAATATTGGGGGTAAAACAACATATTGACTCAGCCATTATTACGAACAACCTGTGAAGGGTCGATTTACTGGTTATGGTTATATCATGTGGACACAAATATATCTACAGTGAGGAGAGTGCAGCTATCGAGCTATAGTGGTATGACTTGATAGTTAATGAGTACTAATTAATTCAGTCTAAAAAGTTTAGCAAATTAACCTTAATTGTTGGAGCTCATGATCTGTAGGTCCATAAGGTCTCTCTATTAGCTCGTAAAACATGAACACCTTGAATTATTAAATTGAGTGAATTTGAAATGATATCAATCTGAATTGTTCAAATTGAAATTAGGGTTTTAAGTTTGAATCAGTTCAAAATCAAATTAGGGTTTCGTTAATTATATTCGATATAATTAACATCTAACTTGTTGAAATTAAACGAAATTGGAGAGTTTATAATGTTTAAATATTGATTTAAATATTAATTACACGAATAAGATTTATGTTGGAAATTAAATGTGTGATTAGTTTGATATTTGATAAAAATCAATTAATTATATAAATATGTATAATTAATTAAGAATCAAATTAATTTCAATTTTAAAATTCAATGTGAGAAATTGAATATTGAAATATTGAATTTGATTAATTATGAATTAATCAAATTGAATTTAATTAATTTAGAATTAATTAGATTGTTGGAAATAAAAGAAATTGGAAATTTGAGAAAGTGCTTAAGATATGAGTATGTTTATCTAATGCAACATAAGTATGGAGCTTTTGAAAAGTTCAAAGAATATAAGACTGAGGTTGAAAATTTATTAGGTAAAACCATTAAAACACTTTGATCAGATCGAGGTAGAGAGTATATGGATTTAAGATTCCAGGACTATATGATAGAACATGGAATCACATATCATCTCGGCACCTGGTACACCTCGGCAAAATGGTGTATCAAAAAGGAGAAATAGAATGTCATTAGACATGGTTCGAAGTCTATGATGAGTTATGCTCATTTACCTTATTCGTTCTGTGATTATGTAGTAACCATTGCAGTTTATATTTTGAACTATGTTCCATCCAAACGTGTTTTTAAACATCTCTAGAATTATGGAATGGTCGTAAGAGTAGTTAATACCACTTAATAATTTGGGGTTGCCCTGCACATGTGCTCGAGGCAAATCCTAAGAAATTGGGACCTCGTTCAAAATTGTGCCTATTTGTAGGGAAAGAGGGATGGTTAATTTTATGATCATAAAGAGAATAAGGTATTTGTGTCGAAAAATGCTACTTTTTTGGAAGAGAATCACATCAGGGAGCATAAACTCCATAGTAAGATTGTGTTGAATGAACTTTCCAATGAAACCACTGACACTTTAACAAGAGTTGATATTGATTCATCTAGTCACACACTTCTACCTCAACAGTTGAGGGAGCCTGAACGTAAAGGGAGGGTTCCAAACTTACCTGCTCATTATATGGGTTTAATAGAAACCCTGACCATCATATCAGATGACAAAGTTGAGGATCCATTGTCTTATAATTAGACAATGGATGATGTGGACAAAGATGAATAAGTTAAGGCTATGAATCTTGAAATGGAGTCTATATACTTCAACTCAGTTCGGGATCTTGTAGATCAATTTGATGGGGTAAAACCTATAGGTTGCAAATGGATCTATAAGAGAAAAATAGGCGTAGATTGAAAGGTACAGACCTTTCAGGCTGGACTAGTGGCAAAAGGGTTATACCAAGGTTGAGGGAGTAGACTATGAGGAAACTTTCTCACCTATTGCCATGCTTAAGTCCATCTGGATTCTCCTGTCTATTGCCACATATTATGACTATGAGATTTGGCAAATGGACGTCAATACTGCTTTTCTAGATGGTAATCTTAAGGAGACCATCTATATGCATCAACTAGAAGAGTTCATTAAACAAGGTCAAGAGCAAATGGTTTGCATGCTTAATCGATCCATTTATGGATTGAAACAGACGTCTGGTCTTAGAATATAAGATTTGATACTATAATAAAATCTTATGGTTTTGATCACCTTGTGTCTACAAGAAATCAACGATTTAGTAGCTTTCTTATTGTTGTATGTGGACGATATCATACTCACTGGAAATTATGTAGGTCTACTAATAGCTGTTAAACAGCGGTTAGCCGTCCAATTCCAAATAAAAGATTTGGGAGAGACGCAGTTTGTTCTAGGGATCCAAATCATCAGGAGTTGTACAAAATGCTAGTCTTGTCTCGGACATCGAATATTGACAGCATGTTTGTTAGATATTCGATGCACAATTCCAAGAAGGGTTGATTACCTTTCAAGCATTGAATTTTTATTTATAAGGAATAGTGTCCTAAGACTTCTCAAGAGATTTAGGAAATGAGATGGATACCCTATGCATCGATTATTGGCAGCCTTATGTATGCAATGTTATGTAATAGAGCTGAAATTTGTTATGCAGTGGGGATTGTTAGTAGATATCAGTCCATTCCAGGATTAGATCACTGGACATCAGCTAAAACCATCCTCAAATATCTTCAGATAATGGAGGATTATATGCTTGTGTATGAAGCTAAGAATTTGATCTTTACAGGATACATTGACTCTGATTTTCAGACTGATAGGGCTTCAAGGAAATCCACATCAGGATCAGTCTCACCATTAACGAAGGAGATGTGGTCTAGAGAAGCACCAAGTAAGGTTGCATTGCTGATTCTACCATAGAGGCAAAGCTTGTAAAGTTGCCTATGAGGCTGTACGGCTCAAGAAACTTTTGTTAGATCTAGAAGTTGTTCCTGACATGTCAAATCCCATCACCCTTTTGATAATAGTGGTGTTCTGGCTAATTCTAGAGAGCATAGAAGCCACAAGAATGGGATGCACATTGAGCACAAATATCATCTCATCTGGGAGATTATGCATCGAGGGGACGTGATCGTTATGAAGATCACTTCGGAGCACAATGTTACTAATTCATTTACAAAGGCTCTCACAACTAAGTGTTTGAAGATTACCTGGAGAGTCTAGGTCTACAGACATGTCTAATCTAATCTAGGGCAAGTGGGAGACGTTACTGAGTGAGTAGTGTATGCCCTAGTTTATTGTTTTGTGTGTTCTACTTTATTTTTACTTTGAATTTGTACACCTCACTAACTTTAAAACAAGTAGGAAATTGTTGGTGTTGATGCTCTAAATCTCGTGGGTGTTCGTTCTTAATCGTGTGTCGCCAACAACTTATAAGGTTGATGATGTATGCACTTTGCAATAATAATAATATGCGATACTACGTTCTAAAATGATGTATGCGGTGATGCTTAGATGCGTTCGTGTAGTGTACGTGTGTCACAAGTTTTCTTGCGCTGGAACCAAGTATAATTCCAACGCAAGTTTCTCATAGTGATCTGAGGTCGAACACGGGGATTGCGGTGATTAATGTGATATATTCGACTAGGAAAACAAAATAATAATGAATTGGGTTTGAAAAAGTAAAATGCGGTGCAAAGTAAAATGCGATAATAAAATAACATGCAACGATAAATAAAGTGCGATAATAAATTGCAGTGATAAAATAAGATGCGGTAATGAAGTAGAATGCGGTAATAAATAAAGTATGGTAATAAATGAAATGCTGTGATAAATAAATAAATAAACAGATTGAGGACTGGCTGTGAAGATGTGCAAAAGTATCTGATGAATGCAGTGGCAAGTCTTGTGAGATGCATCAGAAAGAGAATGGGTTGAAGGAAAGGACATCGCAAGTTCGTCAATCTTGTTGAAGATGCAACTAAAGTTCTGATTTCCCTTGGCTTACACCTTTCAGTGATCGGCCGCGTTCCCATATGTCTATGGTGAAACAGGGATGAACGTGGTGAACGTAAGGTTGTTTCCATCTCTGGAAATACTTCTCGCTTTAGTTAATGCATTCTTCCAACCTTCTTTCGAGAGGTGGAATAACATCTTCACTTCTGTTCTCACAGGTGAAGATGTCGTTGAGCATGCTTTAGCTAAACTCAGCCGATTTCTTCAACAAAGATTAACTTACTTGTTTAATCCTTCCCCTTTTCCCTGAGGGATTAGTTACACATGGTGAAGGAAATGGATGATGAATGTATGGTGAAGAACAAAGAGATGACGATGAATATGATGATGATATTAAAATCTAAAGATAAGCGTTTGTTACAGATAATGAATGAAAGATTAGAGATGAACATAGTTGATGGATAGAAAGTAAAAACAGATAAGGAAAACGTGTCGATGTCTTGACACATATCCCGATTGGAGATGATTTGCTTGTCGGCGTGTGGGAAGAACGTGGTGGAGAACTTCCTTCTTAGACTTGTTTTCCAGGTAGAAGTGATCTTTGCATAGAGCTTCTCTTCGGGAATGAGAATGAATTTCTTGCTTCAGAGACTTCCCTTTCGGTCTTGTCTCGTCTTTTTCCCCAGATTTTCTCTAAGTTGTCTCTTCAAACCTGCCTCCTTTCTTTGAATTTGATGTATTATTTATAGACCTTGGCACCTCCTGTGTCAGTGGTCCCGCTTTGAAAAGATGATTTTTCTGCAATGGCTTGGTGGATACGTCCGCTCTGCTCCACATTTAATTTGTTAGATCGTACAACAGAAAAGTTGTACAATTTCAGAAGTCCTTACTAATGCGTCGCTCTTTTCATCTTCGATCGATCACTGCATGCAGTGCAATTGCGTTGATCTTGTTATCGATTTCCGCATGCGGTGCAAATGCATTGATTGTTTACGTCCATGCTCGATCGTCGCATGCGCTGCTTGCGTTGTTCTTTTTTGTTATCGATTAACCACCGCATGCAGTGCGAATGAGTTGTTCCTTTTGTACTCGAGCGATAGTCGCATGCGATGACCTATTTCCTACAAAACAAAGACTTTGACGTTTTATTTTGCCATCGCAATAGGGTTAGCGGGTGCACTTACGACACTTTACAACTTTTGCATTTCTAAGCCAATTTGTATACGGCCGATGCAACTTTTTCCTTCTTTTTGCCCCATAATCTAAATAAAACGGTATAAATAACTTGTATTTCTATAAGATATCAGTGGGTTTCGTAGTTTTTAAATGATTTGCACACAAATTATTTATTTAATATAATTAAGTGTTATTTTATTTGACATTTAGTTTGCATTAACCCAAAACTAATAAACTAAAATCCTAGGTTATTTATTGTAGCTTAGACATGTATGTGGTGACATGCAATTGGATCATGTTTAAGTAATAACCTGAATGGTTTGTAGTAGATGGATAAGACTAGGTACTTTATCCTAGTGACACTATACATACAACCCAGTTTGTAATTGTTACAATTGTTATAAAATGTTACAGATGATCTGATCCCGATCATTCATATGGAGATATGTGAGTGGGAGTATTCTATACAAAGAGTTAATGATTAGTCTCGGGGGTATAACGATTTTTATGACCCAGCCGAGATTACGAACAACCTGTGAAGGATTAGCTTATTAATCATGGTTATATCATATGGACACAAATATATCTATAGTGAGGGGAGTGCAACTACGGGACTATATTGGAATAACCCATGAGTTAACGAATGTTGATTAGCTCCATCTAAAGAGTTTAGCCAGCTAATCTCGGATCGTTGGAGCCCATGATCTATAGGTCCATTACGTTCTCCTACTAGCTCATATGGAATAAACTTAGAACAATATGATAGAATAATTCGAATTAGGTGAAGAGAGAGAAACCGACAAGTATATGTGATATAGTGGTCGGTTTTTCAGTTTAGAGATACAGCTTTAATATTTAAATGTGATTTAAATATCAAGAATATGAATACGTTTATCTTTGGAAGCTCGGAAATAATGGAAATGGTCAAAGATGTAAAAAGTCAAATAGTTGACTTTTTGACTTTGAAAAAGTCAAACTTTGACTGACTTTATATTTAAATGTGATTTGAATTTCAAGAAAATGAATGCGGATTCATACTCGGGAGGACAAAATAGTCAACAGGAAAAAATCATAAAAAGTCAAAATGTTGACTTTTTGGTCAAAGTTTGACTTTGACAAAATGACTATTTTGCCCTTTGACTAAATTTAGTGGAAAAATCCAAACTTTTGTTGGATAATTCCACTAACAAGATAGTGGACTAAGTGTTGGCTTATAGTGGAGACATCAAGTCCACTTAGATAGTAGATTTTGAGGTGTTGGGTTTTTATGAATTTGTTTCATGCAATTTTGCATGACTTTTTTCTATAAATTTGGGCTTTCAATTTGGATAAAAGACTTTTGGACATTTTGCCAAAATTGATTTCTAAATTTGGGCTGGAAAAAATCACCATTTTTTGAGAAAAATTCAAAACCCAAACCCAACCCAAAAATCCATCTTCTATTTTCCATCTCTTTCTCTCTCTCAAGTTCTTCATCCATCGGGTCCCACAACTCGGTTATGAGTCCAGAGAATAGTAGGTCAGCTCTAGTGGTTGTCCGGTTCGTGTTTGAGCGGAGATAGAAGAGTTTAGGGAGCTTCAAAGGTAATATTTCAAAAAAAAAACCCTAATTAATTAATTTAGGGTTGTATGTTTAGTTTGTGCAATTAGAGTAAAATTGTTCCTCATTTCCACTACGCATGCCTATTTTTCCAACATGTGGTATCAGAGCATGTTTTATTTTTATTCAATTGCATGTGGTGGGTTTTAATTTATTAGATAAAATTGAGATTGGAAACTAAAATGGTTTTTAGGTTTTGACAATTAAATAAAGTTTTTTTTTGTAGTATTAATTTATAATTACTCGCATGTTTATGAGCATTAATGTGTGGCAAAGGGTCTGTAAATTTGCTAGAGTTATTAGAGTTGAAATTAGGCTGTAATTGCTCGGTTTCGGGAAAGAGGACAACTTCAAATTTGGAGAAAAATGGCTCACAGACCCGAAATAGCTACCAAACCCGAGAGAGTGCTCCCAGACCTAACCCGAGCAGTGCTCCAACTCAGTTTCTCGCACGCGTGCCTAGCTTCGTACGCCTGCCACGCCTGGATCTAACTCGCGCGCTCCGCCTACTCCAGCCGACCCATGCTTCAGCGTCCATTGACCGTCCCTATAGGTTCAACCTGGTTTTTGGAGTTTTTGGGCCGGTTCGAGAGTTTTTTGGCCGGTTCAAGTTGATTCAAAAGTGTTTGAAGCTGGTTCGAGAGCGGTTTTTTTTGTACTACTCCAAATTATTATTGTAATTAAGAGCCCAAACCAATCCATTTTAAGGTGTTTAATTAATTATGCATGTTGATGTATGTTTTAATTAAATTTTTGAATCTTGTTGTGCATATAGTATGCCATATAGATTTAAAATCCCACCATAGGTTAATATGTACATGCATTTGATATATGTTATAATTGTTATAATGTATATAGTATGCATGTTAAGTTTTTTTTAATATAAAGTGTTATATTAAAGCATGATCATTAAGTATGAATGTATATTATAGATGTTTGATTCTAGGGTTATAATGGTTATAATTTTTATAAAATAACCTACACTTTAAAATCTATAACAAAGGTAAAAGTTGCATGCTCACCTAGGATTAAATTGATGCAATTTCAATTGGCTTTTCTAAAGAGTTAGAATAGGTAGATTACTTGTTAAATAAAGAGTTATTTACTTACCCGGGGAGATCTTGTCTAAGGTTGGGGGTTCTTAAGATGACGATTTACGGAACACCTCCTACCTGGAGATCAAACTGGCCTCTAAGTCAAATAACCCTAGTTTTAATGAGCATGCGTGAGAGATGTGAGGTAATAAAATTTGTTTATCACCTAGACATCATTTGTTAAAATCTAGTATAAGAGTTATACATGGATCTATCACCTAGACTTAGGATATATTGAATTTAGCCGAAATATATCTCTAAGTATTTTTAATATATACTCTAAACCATTATAGAACACTTCAGCTAGAGAGAAGTAACGTACTTTTAGCTCTAGTGTCCCTAAGAGTTCACATCGTAAGGTCCATGCAGGGCTTTAGGTCGTGCTTAGGAGCGGACTCCCTTCGGAGAGTGTTTGTATGGATCAATATCAAGGTGAATAGGGGAAGTAGTTCATAGTAAGTGGGTAAGGGGTATGTAACAACATATCCCACGGTCTCTTCCATTAGGTCGCACCGTGAGATTCCTGTAATGCGCCTACATATCTTCCCTAGAGCGACCTTTCCCTTCGGAGGGTTGTATTATAGGATTCGGAAAACCGTGAACCCCAAATCTGGATAGGCTCTCTTAGATCAGTTTTCATATTGACTATCCACTTTCGAGAGCATGTTGATTCTGGTTTCTCAAATCCAAAAATGGAAGGTTACACTTACAAGAATTACTAAGATGTTAGTATATTCTCGACCAAAGTAACGATAACTAAAGTGCTATAAGAATAAAGAGTTATTCTAGGGTTAGCATCTAGTCAAGATTGTCTTGGTTCAAAAGAGGAATAATCGACTGCCCTTAGGTGGAGGTTACTCTAAACTTTTGAAATATCGTTGCAAAATATAATAATGAAGGGTACATTATTAGTTTTTGCTAAATTAAATTGGTTTCTTTATGACTAGAGTTTTTTCTAAAAGAATATGTTTATCTTTTTTAGCATGAATAACTCAATAATTCAACTCTTAGCTTCCGAGAAACTAAACGATGATAATTATTCGGCATGGAAATCAAATCTAAACACAATACTGGTAGTTGACGATCTAAGATTTGTCTTAACTGAGGAATGTCCTCAAGCCCCAACCTCAAATGCTAATGGAACTGTTCGGGAGGCATACGATCGATGGGTCAAAGCCAATGAAAAGGCCCGTGTATACATTCTTGCCAGCATGTCTGATGTTTTGGCAAAGAAACATGAATCCTTCGCTACGGCTAAAGAGATAATAGATTCATTAAAAGAAATGTTTGGGCAACCATCATGGTCCCTTAGACACGAGGCAATTAAGTACATTTACACAAAGCGAATGAAGAAGGGGACCTCTGTTAGAGAACATGTCCTGGACATGATGATGTACTTTAATATCGCTGAAGTAAACGGCGGAACCATTGATGAGGCTAATCAAGTTAGCTTTATCTTACAATCTCTTCCGAAGAGTTTTATACCTTTTGAGACAAATGCGTCTTTAAATAAGATAGAATTTAACCTCACTACCCTTCTTAACAAAATCCAACGATTCCAAAACCTTACTTTAGGTAAAGGGAAGGAAGTGGAAGCAAATGTTGCTACCACTAAGAAAAAATTTATAAGAGGATCGTCCTCTAAAAACAAAGTTGGACCCTCTAAAACTCAAATGAAAAAGAAGGGAAAAGGGCAGGCTCCCAAGATAAGAAAGGGAAAGAAGGATATAGATAAAGGAAAATGTTTCCACTATAACCAAAACGGGCATTGGAAGAGAAATTGCCCGAAGTACCTTGCAGAGAAGAAAGCTGAGAAACGACACAAGGTAAATATGATTTACTGGTCGTTGAAACATGTTTAGTGAAAGATGATACTTCAACCTGGATACTAGATTCAAGAGCCACTAATCATATTTGTTTCTCGTTTCAGGAAACTAGTTCTTGGAAAAAGCTTGAAGAAGGTGAGATAACCCTCAAAGTTGGAACAGGAGAGATTGTCTCATCTGAAGAGTGGGAGATCTGAAGTTATTTTTTAAAGATAGATATCTAGTACTTAAAAATGTTTTGTATGCACCTTTTTGAAGAGGAATTTGATATCTATCGCTTGTATTATAGAACAATTATATACAATATCTTTTAATATGAATGAAGCGTTCATTTTTTGTAAAGGTATTCAAATTTGTTCTGCTACACTTGAAGACAACTTATATAAGTTAAGGCCAACTAGAGCAAATTTTATTTTAAGTACTAAAATGTTTAGAACATTAGAAACTCAAAATAAAAAACAAAAGGTTTCTTCCAATGCCTATCTATGGCACCTAAGACTTGGTCACATAAATCGCAATAGGATTGAGAGATGGTCAATAATGGACTTTTAAGTCAGTTAAAAGATAACTCTTTACCTCTATGTGAATCCTGTCTTGAAGAAAAGATGACCAAGAGATCTTTTACTGGAAAAGGTCTCAGAGCTCGTACATTCGGACCTTTGTGGACCAATGAATGTCAAGGCTCGAGGTGGGTATGAATATTTTATCAGTTTTATTGATGATTATTCAAGGTATGGCCATGTTTACCTGCTTCATCACAAGTCTGATTCTCTTGAAAAGTTCAAAGAATATAAGGCTGAAGTTGAGAGTGAATTAGGTAAAACAATAAAGACACTTCGATCAGATCGAGGTGGAGAGTATATAGACATACGATTCCAAGACTATTTGGTAGAAAACGGGATCCAGTCATAACTCTCTGCACCTAGTACACCTCAGCAGAACGGTGTATCAGAAAGAAGAAATCGAACCTTATTAGATATGGTTTTCTCTATGATGAACTATGCTCAATTGCCTGATTCCTTTTGGGGATATGCACTTGAATTTGCTATCCATATTTTGAACAATGTTCCCTCTAAAAGTGTTTCAGAAACACCTTATAAGCTATGGAAAGGGCGTAAAAGTAGTTTACGTCACTTTAGAATTTGGGGTTGCCTAACACATGTGTTAGTACAAAATCCCAAGAAATTGGAACATCGTTCAAAATTATGCCTATTTGTAGATTATCCAAAGGAAACAAGGAGTGGTCTATTTTATCATCCTCAAGAAAACAAGGTATTTGTATCAACAAATGCCACATTCTTAGAGGAAGACCACATTAGAAATCATAAACCACACAGTAAAATAGTGTTGAAGAAATTTCAAAAGACGCTACAAATATACCTAGTTCATCTACTAAAGTAGTAGATAAAGCTAGTATTTCTAGTCAGTCACATACTTCTCAAGAGTTGAGAGTGCCTTGATGTAGTGGAAGAGTTTTTCATCAGCCTGCCCGCTATTTGGTTTTAGCTGAAACTCAAATCATCATACCTGACGAGGGCGTAGAGGATCCATTGACCTATAAATAGACAATGAATGAAGTGGATCGTGACCAGTGGATAAAAGCTATGGACCTCGAAATGGAGTCAATGTACTTTAATTTAGTATGGACTCTTATAGATAAACCAAGTGATGTGAAACCAATTGGTTGCAAATGGATCTACAAGAGAAAACCAAGCCGGTAAAGTACAGACTTTTAAGGCTCGACTTATGGAAAAAGGTTATACCCAGAGAGAGGGAGTGGACTATGAAGAAACTTTCTCTCCCGTTGCCATGTTAAAGTCGATAAGAATACTCCTATCCATTGTAACTTTTTATGACTATAAAATTTGGCAAATGGATGTCAAGATAGCCTTTTTGAATGGCAATCTTGAAGAGAGTATCTATATGGTTCAACCAGAGGGGTTTATAGTTTAGGGTCAAGAACAAAAGGTTTGTAAGCTTGAGAAATCCATTTATGGATTAAAAAAAGCTTCTAGATCCGTGAATATAAGGTTTGATATTGCAATCAAATCTTATGGCTTTGAACAGAATGTTGACGAGCCTTGTGTTTACAAAAATATCGTTAATTTTGTTGTACTGTTGATGGTTTTATATGTCAATGATATTTTGCTCATTGGGAATGATGTAGGATATCTTACTTACGTCAAGCAATGAATAGATACACAATTCCAAACACTAGAAAAAATTTGGGGTTTAATGTCAGTTTTAAACCGACATTAAAGGGCTTTAATGTCAGTTGGCAACCAACATTAAAGATAGTGTTATTAAAGCCCTTTAATGTCGGTTCCTTTAATGTCGGTTTGGGCTTCAATAACACCAATAACACAGCCTTTAATGTCGATTGCAATTGACATTGAAGGTCTTTAATGTCAGTTGCCACCGACATTAAAGGTCTTTAGTGATTAAAGCTTGTCGGTTGCAACCGACATTAAAGCCTTTTTTTTTGGATTCTTAACCGACATTGAAGCCTGAATCTGTCCGTTTTATCAATTATTGTCCGTTTTTTAAAGTTCCCTTACCAAATCCATTTTTTCAATAAAAAGGTATAACATGACACATCATCATCGAACACTATGGCTATGACATTATTCATGTATGGATTGTAAATCTATTACATTTAATCCACAAATTCTGCTATAAAATTATAATTTAAAAGGCGTACAATAATTCAAGCCTTGAAAACACAAATTACAAGTAATACAAAAATTATGATTTTACAAGGGCAACAGAATCTTCGGTGTAAGGGCAACACAATTTTATTTGTCTACAAATTTGGGAGGGTTTGAGAGATTAAGAGATGTAATATAAGTTGTTGAGATAGACTTCATAATAAGGATTCTTCTTCTTCAGCTCATCCAACAACTACAGAAGAATTGGAAAGATTTAGAATTTAACTTCAACTTAACAAGTAATGTGCTGATATTAAGAATTTAACCTCAGGCAGACTCTGATCCAAGGAGAAAAATTAATATTATAACCATAACCATATTTATATAATCATATGAAAGGCCAAATATTAATGAAACTTCAATCTGTCATGCACATTGAAATGTGCTATAATGTGATCAGAATACAGAAAACAGAAGTGCCAACTCATATGTAACAGTAACACAATCAAGATAACCAGCTTCTGTCAGATTGCAAAAGTAATCTCCATTCAACAGAATGAATGCATAATCTGATTATATGAAATAGGTTTAGCCAAGTAAATATACCTTATCCGGTGTCATGCCAACCTCTCTCTTGAACACTTCACACACTTGATTGTACGGGGATACTAGGCATAAAACTAACCTACAAGAACATAAGGACTAGTTTTCAGTATGAAATCTAAAGCAACAGAAGTTTCTGGATCAATATTAAACTGCATACCTTGAAACAGGAGGACAATAATGGTGTCGAAGACTATCAATTTCCCAAAGTGAACTTCCTGTACCAGTAATTCTTGTTAACAAGGATCAATCAACAAATATTAAACCACCACACAATAAACATAAAGCAAGAGGGGACTTTATGTGCGAGAGTGAGAGTGGAGGTATGAGCGAGAGCAAGAATGGAGGGACGAGCAAGAGCAAGAGCAAGAGCGGATGGACTTTATGAGCGAGAGCTAGGGATTTGGGCGAGAGCCGAAAGGGGAGGGATTTAGCCTTTAGGAGCAAGAACGAGAGGGATTTAGGCGAGAGGGGAGGGATTTGGGTAGAGATATATATCTAAATATATAAATAATATTTATGAAAACAAGAGAAGTTGATGCACATGTTATAGAATCTACCTATAACAATTAGATTAAAAACAATGCTACCTTCAATCATAACCAATATATTATGATTTCTTTCTTCCGAGGGAGCATTAGCTCGACATCAGATTTCATTCTCCGAAGTAGAAATGGTTTCAGTATTCCATGCAGTTTTGCTACCATCCGCAGGATTGGAATATCTGAATATGGCACACTTATGTAACAAATGGTGCTGGAAAAAATATCAAAAGAATTACCAACCCAGGCCTTTCTGTTCTCTTGTGTTTCTTCTTTTTCTTCAGCTTGACACTTTCCAGAGAGACATGAACTAACAACGAATCAAACATCAATAAAGTCTTTCTCCATATCTCTTATGCTCTAGTATTCCTCTCTCCCCTAAGAAGTACAAATGAATGACGAAAAAAAAAATGTATCGCATTACCAAAACTCTTAGAACTTTGTGGTTTTTTTAGCTGGTTTATATTCAAAAACACTAAAATCTAGCCAAATAGCATTACCTCAGAAACAGATTCAAATCCTTCATATTGCCTCAGAAACAGATTCAAATTCTTCATTACAGCTGGTGACAATCTGCAAGGAAAAAGCTCAAACCTAGATTAAAATTGACGTGAAAAATATCTAAAAAAAGGAGAATGAAAATGCAGATTGAATTACCTCAGAAACAGATTCAAATCCTTCATATCTCTACCGATCTCTCTGTTCTTTCTTCAATTTATTTTTTCAATCGTCGTTGGAATCTTCTCAAAGCATCGACTATGACTTTCGCTGCTTGTTTATCAATGGCATCGAGAGTACGAAAAGATACAAAATCGATTTCAAATCGGTACTACATGGACCGGCATTGTCGACCTATCTACGGGTTCTGCCATTTCTCATTGGTTCCACATATCTCTTACTTCTCTACCTCAGAATCAAATTCATCGAGTAGGTGTTTTAGTGAGTGATGATTCAAGAGATTGGATTTTTTGGCATTTTTGATAGCTTTCGGTTTCAGTTCTCTTCGCCATCTACGAAGGTTTGTCTGAAATTTGAAAGAGAAAAGAGAGAAACAAAATGTAACCTAATATCATTTTCGTAAGAAACAAAAAGGGGGGGGGGGACTGGGGAGGAGGTGGTTGATGGGGAAAATAGGGTTTAGAAAAGGGATAGATAGGATAAATAGGGATAGAAGTGGGAAATGAAAAAAAATGAGGGGGAATGGGTTTTGGTTTTTTTTTTAAGGAAAAAAAAAAAGAAAACCAGATCTTTAATGTCGATTTTAAACCGACATTAAATGTATACCTACAATGTCAATTTAAAACTGACATTAAAATCCGCTTTAAAAAAAAACAAAACCGACATTATACATCCGATTTCATTTTTTTCAACCGACATTAAAGCCCAAAATTCTTGTAGTGAAATGAAAGATTTAGGAAATGCACAGTATATTCTTGGGATCCAAATTGTTCGGAATCGCAAGAATAGGACACTAGCCATGTCTCAAGTATCTTATATAGACAAAATGTTGTCTAGATATAAAATGAAGAATTCAAAAAAGGGTATGTTGCCTTTCAGACATGGAATTCATCTGTCAAAAGAACAATGTCCTAAGACACCTCAAGAAGTCAAGGATGTGAGAAATATTCCCTATGCCTCCTCAGTTGGAAGCCTGATGTATGCAATGTTATGTACTAGACCTGACATATGCTACTCAGTAGGGATCGTCAGTAGATACCAGTCTAATCCTGGATGTGATCATTGGACTCCCGTTAAGAACATCTTAAAGTATCTCAGGAGAATTAGGGACTACATGCTCGTGTATAGTGTTAAGAATCTGATCCTTACTGGATACACGGAGTCTGATTTCCAAACTGATAAAGATGCTAGAAAGTCTACATCTGGATCAGTATTCACTCTTAACGGAGGAGTAGTAGCGTGGAGAAGCGTAAAAATGACTTGTATAGCTGACTCCACAATAGAAGCTGAATACGTAGCTGCTTGCGAAACAGCAAAAGAAGCAGTATGGCTGAGGAAATTCTTGATAGATTTGGAAGTTGTTCCAAATATTCTTCTACCCATCACCTTGTATTGTGACAACAGCGGTGCAGTTGCAAATTCAAAATAACCTCGAAGCCATAAAAGGGGAAAGCACATCGAATGCAAGTACCACCTTATCCGGGAAATCGTACACTGTGGTGACGTTGTAGTGACCCAAATACCTTTTGAGCAAAACATTGCTGATGCTTTTACAAAAAACCTCACGGCTAAAGTTTTTTAGGGTCACCTACAGAGTTTAGGTCTACAACGTTTCTAAACTAGGACAAGTGGGAAATTATGTTGGGAGTGAATGCCCTAGTTTATTGTGCTCATATGTAATATTAATTTCTCACAGTTAAATTCAGCATCGTTTGATCCTACTAGGAGTTTTAGTCCAAGTGGGAGTTTGTTGGATTTTATGTCCTAAAACTCATAGTTTGTAATATAATATTATTGTTCAATAAAGCTGTGATTGAAAATCTTTAGTAACTTTAAATTCTATATTCATGAATCAAATAAACTAAGGATCCAAGGCTATTAAGTTTAAGTTTGAACTTTATGTAGTGACATAAATGTGGATCAAGTTCAAATATATAGCCAAAATGGTCTATAGTATATGAATAAGGTTGGGCGCCTTATTCTGGGGACACCATGGAAGCGGCCCATTTTGTAGTTAGTACAAACGATGTGATCCTAAATTGTTCATGTGGAGACATGAAAATGGGGGCATCCTATGTAAAGAGTTTATATAAGACTGAACCATGAAATAGTCACTTTTTACGTTCTAAACGCCGTTTTATGTATAAAATTGACTATTTCGTTAATTGATGACCTAGGTAACTTAATCTTAATCCTGAGCTAACCATGAACTGTTGTTCACTCGGAATTATCCTTAGATCTGCATAGGTGAGGACAACTTATTATCGCTGGCCTAATAAGCCTCCCATTTTCAGGTGGATAGTTGGGAACATAGGGTGCAAGACGGAATTCACTCCTACCCGTTATAGGGATAGTAGATAGGTTGTTCCCTTTAGTACTAAATCCAGGTCTTGAACAAGGGGCCCCACCCTCTCCTTGGCCCGAGAGGGGTTCGGCTTATAGGTTGGACCCTAAACCAACAGTTCATTAGAAGATCAGTGGAACTTAAGGAATAAGATGTAGTCTCGGGAGTAAAATGGTTTTTATGACCCAGCCGAGATTATGAACAACCTGTGAAGGATTAGATTACTAATCATGTTTATATCACATGGACACAAATATATCTATAGTGAGGGGAGTGCAACTACGGGACTATAGTGGAATGACCCGTGAGTTAAAGAATGTTGATTAGCTCAATCTAAAGAGTTTAGCTAGCTAATCTCGGATCGTTGGAACCCATGATCTATAGGTTCATTAGGTTCCCCTACTAGCTCATATGGAATAAACTTAGAACAGTATGATAGAATAATTCGAATTGTTCGAATTAGGTGAAGAGAGAGAAACCAACAAGTATATGTGATATAGTGGTCAGTTTTTCAGTTTAGAGATACAACTTTAATATTTAAATGTGATTTAAATATCGAGAATATGAATACTTTCATATTCGAAAGCTCGGAAATAATGAAATGGTCAAAGATGTAAAACGTCAAAAAGTTGATTTTTTACTTTGAAAAAGTCAAACTTTGACTGACCTTATATTCAAATGTGATTTGAATTTTGAGAAAATAAATGCGGATTCATGCTCGGGAGGTCAAAATTAGTCAACACAAAAAAAATCATAAAAAGTCAAAATGTTGACTTTTCGGTCAAAGTTTGACTTTGACAAAATGACTATTTTGCCCTTTGACTAAAGTTAGTGGGAAAATCCAAACTTTTGTTGGATAATTCTATTAACAAGATAGTGGGCTAGGTGTTGGCTTATAGTGGAGACATCAAGCCCACTTAGATAGTGGATTTTGAGATGTTGGATTTTTATGAATTTGTTTCATGCAATTTTGCATGACTTTTACCTATAAATTTGGGCTTTCAATTTGGATAAAAGACTTTTAGACATTTTGCCATAATTGGTTTCTAAATTCGGGCTGGAAAAAATCACCATTTTTTGAGAAAAATTGAAAACCCAAACCCAACCCAAAAATCCATCTTCTATTTCCCATATCTTTCTCTCTCTTGGGTTTTTCATCCATCGGGTCCCACAACCCGGTTATGCATCCAGAGGATAGTAGGTCAGCTCTAGTGGTTGTCCAGTTCATGTTCGAGCGGAGATAGAAGAGTTTAAGGAGCTTCAAACTTAATAATTAAAAAAAAAAAAACCTAACTTAGGGTTGTATGTTTAATTTGTGCAATTAGAATAAAATTGTTCCTCATTTCCGCTGCGCATGCCTATTTTTCCGACAATAACACTCTTACTTAAAGATGTAGGGTTGTATATCCTAAAACTCGTAGTTTTGTAAACAGTAAACATATATGAAGTTTACGCAGACAAGTATTGTTGATTGTTTAATAACTCTATATCCAATAAACTACGAACTCTTGACTATTGTCATGAATACTTGGACTTTATATGGAGACATAAACATGATCAAGTTCGAGTAAAATAGCCTAAATCATCTATAGTGCTTGGATTAGGTTGGGTACCTATTTCTGGAGATACTATTGAATACGACCCATTTTATGATTGTTATAAATGTTGTAAAGTGTCATAAACAATGTGATCAGTTCGTTCATGTAGAGACATGTGAGTAGGGGTGTTCTACACGATGAGATTGTGTAAGATAGACCATGAAATAATCACTATTACGTATTAATGCCGTTTACTGTTAACACTGATTAATTTCACTTCTTGATGACCTAGATAACTTGATCTGAATCCCGAGCTATCTATGAACTCTTGTTTATTCGCGATTGTCCCTTGATCTACATAAGTGAGGGTAAGCCCAGCGTCGCTGCTCAATATGCCTACCATTTCAGGAATAAGATCGAGTAATGGTGATGAAAGTTTTGTAACGCAGATGTGTGATGCATGTCTGAGGTTATGCGTTTGTTCTCATGCGTCGGTGGTCATGCGTTGGAATGGAAAGTATGCGTTAATCTCATATCCAATGACCATGCGCTCCTATCACAAGTTTTCTTGCGTTCTTGCCAAGTATAGCGAGATCGCAAGTTTCTTGGGTGATCCGAGGTCAAACTCAGGGACTTATATCTAAATGGTATGCAGTAATGTGTATGCGACAAAGAAATAAAAGAATGATGAGGGTTATGGGCCAAGCACTACTCATACTCCTAGCTAATAGATTAAGTGGTGGAAGTATGACTGAGGGGTAGAGACACGACAACTGTTAACGCGTAGTAAAATGCAAGGAAAAATAGATAAAATGGCGAGGATGTCTTCACTGCAACACTAAGCTTGACCGCAAGGGCAACCCCAGCCAATGCAAGCTATGCGATCATGCTATACACATTTGACGTAGACGTATGCGATGTATATGCGATAGTGTCGAGAAGCCTATTTTTAAGCCTCTACATTTTCGCTCACGTGCTCTCACACATAACAAGATGACCACATACCACCATATCCTAGTTAAATGGTGCATACACTGTGTAGTAGCAAACGAAGCTTATTCCTAAGTTCCCCATTCTTGCTTCTGCAATCCAATCCGCTCTCTCGAGTCTTAGATTTGGTTATTAGACTACTCTCCCAAGTATGCCTAAATGATGAATGATGCGCTCATAAGACAAGGTAATCATATAAACCTGGTTGGCGTAAGATTATTCCTATCTCTAGTGAACACTTACTTACATTGCTTAATGCGATCAACTACTTACCCTCCTGGGCAGTTGGTTACTGTCGATTCTACTCATAGACAAGCATTGTGTCCGCTTATAGACAATCGTTGCTACAACTTCACACTAAACAAATAAAGTTTTCTCACAACACTCGTGCAACACACACCTCCTGGTGGTTTGCTACATGCTTCATATTCCTATGTTGCATGATTAAGCTTGCGATACTCTAACAGTCTTACTTAGTGATGCAATGAAAGTGAAGGATGCTAAGTAAATGAAGAAGAAGATGGAATTGAAGGAAAATATAGAAATGCATTAATCACAGAATGTATTAATTTCTTAAGCCAAAATGTAATACAATACAAGGATAGAAGAGATATGGAGGGGTGGATGGAATCAATGTCTTGCTTCCATCATATGTGTGTCAAGGTTGCTAGTGGTGCCATGGATGGGCGGTGGAGTTGACTCCCTCGAGCTCTAACTCCAGCAAAGGCTCCGGTCGTCACTCGGAAAGATTGAAGGGATGAAGAACTCTCAAGACTATCTTCTCACGCTTTGGTCTGGATCACAAGGATCCACTCGAAGGTAGAAACTTGGATGATTTAAAATTCTGCTCTACGACTTCTATTTATAGAGCTTGATTACCGATAACATTTAAGGACTTGCTCTGAATCTAACACTCACGGTGCGATGGTCCTTTTATGAATCTCTGTTACTAACAGCGTGGTAGTGAAATGTCAACATCATCTTTTGATACTCTCGAGGTATGTGTTCATGCTTAGTTTTTGGAGTATCAACGCATTCCACTACCCTTGCGATCATCCCTCTATTATGGTTATTATTCTGTAGCCGTAATCTCTATGCGATGACCGCATTCACTTGACAGCCACAACTTCTATGCGATGGACGCATGCGGTTAATGGCTGCAACATCCATGCGTCGAACGTATGCATTCGCCTCTGCAATGGAGAGATTCCCCGCATGCGGTCATCTTTGCGATAGCATGGCTTCCGCATATGCAACCGCTTCCTGCGTTAGCTATAAAGATAGACCATTTAACGCATAATAACGTATAAAAGTGGGTTAGCCGAGATTCTTAATGCCGATCGACGCAAACTCGTTTTCTCATGAATTCTTAATATAATCGCCACATCTTCTACTTAACAGCCCTCATAATTCTAAATAAAAGGCCTATAATGATGTGCATTTCTGCCCATCATCACACCTCCAAACTTAGAATCATGCTTGTCCTCAAGCATGCTTTATACTCAAGAAATTCACAATTCACCCTCAGGCTGTTCTTTGTGATGACTAGCTCTCAGAATATAATTTACTCATACCTTTAACCATGGCAGCAATGCTCTCATCCACTCCGGCAACTTCTTCAAAGAGATATTTTCTAAGCTTAAATCCAGCAAGCCTCTGCTAAAAAACTTTCTACTCATTCCCCACAACTTTGCGTTTAGCTTATAAGAATGCGTTCATTCAAAACAATTCAAAGCCTTGTAATTGGTTATTGGAATGCGGCATTGAACCTAGTTACACTCTTCGTTCTGGCTTGCCCGCATGTGTGCCATGCGGATAGCCAACTTCGGTTGCGTGCCATATTCAACTCAACTCTTGTTTTGGCTTAATTTTGCACCAGACAGAGGAGTTGTGCTTATGCGTTGATCTTGGTCACTTACTTTCGTTTTGGCTTGCCCCCACGTGTGTCATGTGGACATCCAACTATGGGTAAGTGCCTTTCACAACTTAACTCTTATCAACATGGGTTTCTCCATTCTGTTGATAAAGGAGTTTTTATTCCCGAAATTTTTTTTTTGAATAGCATCACAATGTAGTGAACATATTTCTCCGAGACCGCTACCACCCCCAAACTCAGAGATTGGCAACACTCTCGCCGCAAACCTAAAGACAAACTCAACAGGAATGCGATAACAAATGTTTGAGCAGAGGTTTACACATAATAAAACTTAGACTGTCAAATTTTGAAGAAGCTATTAAAAGTAAGGTGAGCCTTGCGATGTTTAGTTAGTGGATGTAGCGAATTATACGTACCATCATAGATGCATTGCAAAGGTAAGAAATCAGACAAAGAGAGGATTCTTCTGTTGTAATTTCGAACCGAGGAGAATTATTATCACACCTACAAGGAGCAAACGCACCGCATCTAAGAAAGCAACCACATATCCAAAACAACAATTATTAAAATAAACTAACTAAGAAAGCAAGGTAAAGATAGAGTAGAAAACGTCTCTGAAGAAATTGGAGTGATGTCACCGCAAGGAGTCTTCCATGTAGGAGATTGCTCTCAACTGCTTAGGTCAAGAAGCTTGCCCTGACCATTGGAACTTCCGACAATTGGTGGGCACATGTTCGGCTGTCATGTGCTTAGAACTACTTTCAGCTCATGCAACTGATTGCCCTTCTATCTTGGGGTCAATATTGACTTTCAACACATCACCTACACTTCAATATTGTTTGCAGCTTGGTCGCACAAGCTACAATACTCCCAAGGTAAAAAGGTTGCTTGCAAAAACACAAAACTTAACAAACTATTAGCTGCCAAGTCCCCGGCAACGGTGCCAAAAACTTGGTGATGAAAGTTTGGTAATGCAAATGTTTGATGCATGTCTTAGGTTATGCGTTTGTTCTCATGCGTTGGTGGTCATGCGTTGGAATGGAAAGTATGTGTTGATCTCATATGCAATGACCATGCACTTCTATCACAAGTTTTCTTCCACTCTTTCCAAGTGTAACGAGATCGCAAGTTTATAGAGTGATCCGAGGTCGAACTCAGAGACTTGTAGCTAAATGGTATGCGGTAATGTGTATGCGGTGAATAAATAAAAGAATGATGAGGATTATGGGCTAAGCACTACTCCTACTCCTAGCTAACAGATTAAGTGGTAGAAGTATTACCGAGAGGTAGAGACACAACAATTGTTAACGCATAGTAAGATGCATGGAAAAATAGATAAAATGGCGAGGATGTCTTCATTGCAACCCTAAGCTTGACCGCAAGGGCAACCCCAGCCAACGCAAGCTATGCGATCATGCTATACACATTTGATATAAATGCATGCGATGTATATGCGATAGTGTCAAGAAGCCTATTTCTAAGCCTCTACATTTTTGCTCACGTGCTCTCACACATAAGCAAGATGACCACATACCACCATATCCTACTTAAAGGGTGCATACGATGTGTAGTAGCAAACGGAGGTTATTCCTAAGTTCCCCATTCTTGCTTATGCAATCCAATCCGCTCTCCCGAGTCTTAGATTTGGTTTTTAGACTACTCTCCCAGGTATTCATAAATGATGAATGATGCGCTCATAAGACAAAGTAATCATATAAACTTGGTTGACGTAAGATTATTCCTATCTCTAGTGAACAACTACTTGCTTACATTGCTCACATAAACTTGCTTACATTGCTTAATGCGATCAACTACTTACCCTCCAGGGCAGTTGGTTGCTGTCAATTCTACTCATAGACAAGCATTGCGTCCGCTTATAGACAAGCATTGCTACAGCTTCACACTAAACAAATAAGGTTTTCTCACAACACTCGCACAACACACACCTCCTGGTGGTTTGCTACATGCTTCATATTCCTATGTCGCATGATTAAGTATGCAATACTCTAACAGTCTTACTTAGTGATGCAATGAAAGTGAAGGATGCTAAGTAAATGAAGTCAGAGATGGAATCGAAGGAAAATATAGAAATGCATTGATTACAAAATGTATTAATTTCTTAAGCCAAAATGTAATACAATACAAGGATATAAGAGATATGGAGGGGCGGATGGAAGCAATGTCTTACTTCCATCAGATGTGTGTCAAGGCTACCGGTGGTGCCATGGATGGGCGGTGGAGTAGACTTTCTCTATTGGATTTTTTGTCTTAAAACTCGTAGTATGTAAATTAATAAACATATTTTGTTTTGTTTTTCGATAAAATTTTTATTGAAATTGTAATCTTGAATCCAATAAACTAAAGTCCTGAGGCTATTTAATGTAGTTTGAACTTTATGTAGTGATATAAATGTGGATCAAGTTCAAATATATAGCCAAAATGGTTTATAATATATGAATGAGGTTGGGCGCCTTATTATGGGGACACTATGGATGCGGCCCATTTTGTAGTTAGTACATGATCCTAAATCGTTCATGTGGAGACATGAAAGTGGAGGCATCTTATGTAAAGAGCTTACATAAGACTGAACCATGAAATAGTCACTTTTTACGTTCTAAACGCCGTTTTATGTATAAAATTGACTATTTCGTTAATTGATGACCTAGGTAACTTAATCTTAATCCTGAGCTAACCATGAACTGCTGTTCACTCGGAATTATCCTTAGATCTGCATAGGTGAGGACAGCTTATTATCGCTGGCCTAATAAGCCTCCCATTTCAGGTGTAAGATCAGTTGGATAGTTGGGAACATAGGGTGCAAGACGAAATTCACTCCTACCCGTTATAGGGATAGTAGATAGGTTGTTCCCTTTAGTACTACATCCAGGTCTTGAACAAAGGGCCCCACCCTCTCCTTGGCCCGAGAGGGGTTTGGTTTATAGGTTGGACCTTAAACCAATTGTTCATTAGAGGATCAGTGGAACTTAAGGAACAAGATGTAGTCTTGAGGGTAAAACGGTTTTTATGACCCAACCGAGATTACGAACAACCTCGAAGGATTAGCTTACTAATAATGATTATATCAAATGGACACAAATATATCTATAGTGAGGGGAGTGCAACTATGGAACTATAGTAAAATGACCCGTTAGTTAACAAATGTTAATTATATTCATCTAAAAGAGTTTTAGCCAGCTAATCTCGGATCGTTGGAGCCCATGATCTATAGGTTCATTAGGTTCCCTACTAGCTCATATGGAATAAACTTAGAACAGTATGATAAAAAGATTTAAATTGTTCGAATTAGGTGAAGAGAGAGAAACCGACAAGTATATGTGATATAGTGGTCGAGTTTTCAGTTTAGAGATACAACTTTAATATTTAAATATGATTTAAATATCAAGAATATGAATACGTTCATATTCGGAAGATCGGAAATAATGGAAATGGTCAAAGATGTAAAAAGTCAAAGAGTTGACTTTTGACTTTGAAAAGTCAAACTTTGACCGACCTTATATTCAAATGTGATTTGAATTTCAAGAAAATGAATGCGGATTCATGCTCAGGAGGTCAAAATTAGTCAACATAAAAAATCATAAAAAGTCAAAATGTTGACTTTTTGGTCAAAGTTTGACTTTGACAAAATGACTATTTTGCCCTTTGACTAAAGTTAATGGAAAATCGAAACTTTTGTTGGATAATTCCACTAACAAAATAGTGAGCTGGTTTTTAGTGGAGACATTAAGCCTACTTAGATAGTGGATTCTAGGTGTTGGGTTTTTATGAATTTGTTTCATCCAACTTTGCATGGCTCTTTTCTATAAATATGGGCTTTCAATTTGGTTTTTTTTTTTTTTTTTCATTTTTTGCATTTTTGCATTTTTGCCAAATTTGGTTTTCAAAAATTGGGCTGAAAAAAGAAAACCCAAACCAAAGAGAAAAATCCATTTCTTTTTCCATCTCTTTCTCTCTCTCGGTTTTTTCATCCATCGGGTCCCACAACCCGATTCTGAGTCCAGAGGATAGTAGATTAGCTCTAGTGGTGGTTCAAAAGAGTTCAGGTTGAAATTCAGCGAGGAAAAGCATTTTTCGAGAGCTATAGAGGTTTTATCCCATCCCTATTAATTTACTGTTTTTCCTTCATCTGCATGCTAATTTCCTTTTAATTAAAAGCAATTATAGTGTAATTAGATCCTTATTTCACTGTGTATGTCTCGTGTTCCATCACTCTCAAGCTCTAACTTTGGTGAAGGCTCCGGTCGTCACTCGGAATGATTGAAGGGATGAAGAACTCTCAAGACTAACATCTCACACTTTGGTTTAGATCACAAGGAACCACCCGAAGGTAGAAACTTGGATGATTTGAAATTCTTCTCTACAACTTCTATTTATAGAGCTTGATCACCGACAGCATTTATGGACCTGCTCTGAATTTGACACTAGCGACACGATGGTCATTTTCTGAATCTCTGCTACTAACGGCGTAGTAGGTGAAATGTCAACATCATCTTTTGATACTCTCGAGGTATGCGTTCATGCTTGGTTTCTGGAGTATCAATGCATTTCACCACCCTTGCAGTCATCCCTCTATTATGATTATTATTCTGTAGCTGCAATCTCTCTGCGATGATCGCATTTGCTTGACAGTTGCAACTTTTATGCGATGGATGCATGCAGTTAATGGTCGTAACATCCATGCGTCGAACGTATGTTTTCGCCTCTGCGATGGAGAGATTCCCCGCATGCGGTCGTCTTTGCGATAGCCTGGCTTTCTTGTATGCGACTGCTTCCTGCGTTGGCTACAAAGATAGACAATTGAACACATGATAATGCATAAAAGTGGGTTAGCCGAGATTCTTAATGCCGATCAATGCAAGCTCGTTTTCTCATGGATTCTTAATATAATCGTCACATGTTCTACTTAACAGCCCTCATATTTCTAAATAAAAGACCTATGATGACGTGCATTTCTACCCGTCATCAAGTAGATGGCTGGAGACATAGAATTTGCAAGATGGAATTCACTCTTACCCATTTTAGGGATGGTAGAAAGGTTGTTCCCTTAAGGGCTGATCCTGGGATTTGAACAAGGGGCTCCATCCTTTCGTTGGCCTGAGATGGAATGGATTTAGTGATTATGATCCTAAATCAATTGTTCATTTGAGGGACAGTGGTACATATGGAGAAAAGATGTAACTCAGGGGTATTTTGGTATTTGACCTAACTGAGGTTACGAACAACCTGTGAAGGATCAACATATTGATGATAATTATATCAAATGGACACAAAATATATCTACAGTGAGGGGAGTGCAACTACAGGCTATAGGGGACAGTCTTGTTAGTTAACGAATGTTGATTAACTAGGTTAAAAAGTTTGACCGGTTAGTCTCGAATCGTTAGAGCCCATGATATGTAGGTCCATCGGGTCTCCTTGCTAGCTCAATATGGACAAAATTGAAGAACTAGGTAAAGTGAGAATTTGATGTTCAAATTCGGTCTCAAGGGAAAAATTGTATTTTATATGAGATATAATTGACAATTAAATAATTAATTTATTAATTATTTTTTGAGAGTATACTTGATCATTAGCATGAAAGTATTTTTTAAACGATTAATGTGATTAATCAAAGCTAGGTGTCTTAAACAATTAAATATGTGCTATTAAATTTGTTTATTTTTTATTTAATTGAAATTGTTTTAATTAAATAATTTTCAAAATTTGAAAATTGAATTTCATCCTGTTAATAAAAAAATTAGTTAGTGAAAAAAATCCAGTTGTTAGATTTTTGGATTTTTTCACTAACTAAGTGGGCATTGAAGTGGCATTTCCCAAGCTTGACATCTAGAGATTACATGCTAATGGAGTTTGAGGTGGAAGACATGCAAAATGGGTGTTTTCTCTAAAAAAGACTTTGTTTTTCAATTTTGCAAGTCTAATGCTTTCTCAACTTTCAACCTAAAATCTTCCACCTTATTCTCTTTACTCTCATTATTTCTGTAGAGAAATTTCTTTATTTTCACTAACATAACGGTCCCTCAACTATGTTCTTCAACCAGAGAATAGCGGGATTTATCGTTGGTGGTGTCGATCATGCTTGGGAGAGGAAGATTATGGTGGAGTCTTCAAAGGTTGTATTTCCTATACTTACACTTATTCTTGTTTTTATTGCAATTAGAACATTGTTGATTTCATCGCTTCCGCTATGCATGTGTTTTTTATGTTCCATCAGAAGAGACTTACATTTCTCTAGGATGACTATAGGTAACTTGACCTTAATCCTGAGTGAGTTGTGAACTCCTGCCTATGAGGGAAATCCTTTGATTTATATAGGTGAGAGTGGCCAGTTTCACCAACTCAATATACCTATCATTTTGGGAATTCATCTGAGTGATGAGCTGGGAATACAGCTGTTGGGAATGGTGTCCTAAATCTCCTTGTAATCTTGTAGTTTGTAAAGTTTATATGAACATATTATTGTTAATAAAATAAGTGTCATTTTATCAGCATATACTCAATTCAATAAACTAAGATCCGAGGTTATTTCATGTAATTTAAACAAGTATGTAGAGACATACAAGTGGATTATATTTAAATAATAACCTAAATGGTCTGTAGGAGCAGGATAAGGTAGGGTACCTTACCCTGGTGACACTACTGATATAACCTGCTTTGTAAGTGTTACAAGTGTTGTAAAGTGCTATAAATGATCTTATCCTGATCATTCATGTGGAGACATACGAGCAGGGGTATCCTATATAAAGAGTTTGTATAAGACCAGACCACGAAATTATTAGTTTTTTTATATAATGCCGTTAATAATAGAGACTTACATTTCACTAGGATGACTATAGGTGGCATGACCTGAATTATGAGTGAGTTGTGAACTCCTACTCATGAAGGCGGTCCTTTGATTTGTATGGATGAGAGTGGCCAGATTGCCAACTCGACAAGCCTACCATTTTGAGAATTCGTTTGACTAGAGAGCTGGGAACACAGCTAGACAAAATGGAATTCACTCCTTCCCTGATGTAGGGGCAAGTAGATAAATTGCTCCCTTAAGGGTTGATTCCGGGTCTTGAACATAGTGGTCACACCCTCTTCTGGCCCAAGAGGGACTTGGTCATAGTGGGACCATGACTTATGGTTCATCAAAGGAATCAGTGGTACTTATGGTACTTAAGGAGTTAGATGTAACTATAGGGGCAAAACGGTATTTTGGCCTAGGTGTACTTATGAGAAATTTGCGAAGGGTCATTGCATTATTGATTGGTTATATCCAATAGACACATAAATTTATCTATAGTGTGAATAGTGCAATTGTCGGTCTTTAGTGGAGTGACTAGCAGTTAATGGATGTTGGATAATTTAAAAGAGTTTAATTAATTATCTGAGTATCGTTGGAACTTCAATCTATAGGTCCATAAGGTCCCCACTGTAACTCAACAATTATTTAATCTTTGGATTGATTTGAAGTTTTCAAATTAATTGAGAGAATTAATTATATATGATATAATTAATTATAATGTATTTGATACATTATATATGAGAGGAATTTGAATATGATTCAAATACCAGTTATATGAATGAGATTTGTGTAATTAAATATAAATATGATTTATATTGAGAGGAATTAAATATTTGGATATGGTCCAAAATATCATTTATATGGATGGGATTCATATAAGTGGATTTAATATAAATGTGATTTATATTAAATGTCATGTATAGTTGAGAGAAAAAAATATATATAGTTTATGTTGTATTTGATGCAATGTAAAACTATAGGCTATATGTTATATTTGATATAACATATAGTGTATATATGTAATAAAGTAGTTATTTTATATATGTGTATGAAATTAATAAAAAAAAAAGAAAAAAAAAGAAAAAAAAAGAAAGGGAAATAGCTATAACTCCCTCCCCAAATTCTCTCAAGAAAGCTAACGTGCAATAAAAGAAGTTGAGAGAATCTTCTTATTCTAAAAGAATTCTCACAGAGAAAAAGGTGTTCTCACCAAGAGAAGAGTTCTATGTAGAAACATCCTTATCATCCTCTCCATCTCCTTCCCTATTCCAAGGATTCAAGCAAAGCCCACAACTTTGGCTTGAATCCTTTAGTCCCAAAGAGAATACAAAGGGTTCTCAAGTGGTGGTGTTCGTGCGTGAAGAAAGAGATTTATGAGGAAAGAGTTCTATTCGTGGCTTGTACAAGGGATTCCTTGAAGAAAGAGTTCTTCAAAGGTAAGGGTTTCTGATGAAGGATCTCTAAATCTAGAGAACCAATGAGCAAAAGCAGATCGTTCCAAATCCCATTGTGAAATAACAAGACCATTTACAGTCAAACAAAACAGTTATGCATCAAGGATAAAATTATAGCATGCTAATAACAATAAATACAAAGGAATCGAGTAAACATACCCTTGAAGTACCTTTTCTTTTAGTGTTTCCTCAATCGAACTCAGCAACGCGTCCAACAGCACGAACGCAACACGTCTCTAGAATATCCTCGAACAGCAACGAGTGAAACTTGATCCTTGACCCTCGAACGAAAACTCGACACCACTACTAGCCTACCTTGGTATTCTTGGTGTGAGAATCCAAGAGGTGTGGGCTTCGTATGGATTTGGGAAGAGGGATGGAGGAACTGGACGATCGGGTAGACGATCGAGTAAGTGGGAGAAGGAAGAAGTCTATTGTATAGACTTGTGTACTCGATCATTTAGCAAGTGATCACTATCGTATAGTATCCTCGATCAATCGTTTACTCTCTCAACCAAGCTATCGTATAACTTGATGTCTTTTGCACGTCTTTTTCAAAATGAAAACGATTTTCACTTTTATTCATTCGGTTTCCATAAACATACTAAAACCACCCACTAAGGTGGTTATTGGAGAAAAAACCAAAATCAATTGTCTTATAATTAATTTTATTATAAATAAATATAATAACTAATTTATCATATTATATTTATAACCTATAGTTTGATATCACATCCTATGTAATATATAAACCATAGTTCTTTTTCTCCTTTATAACGTTTAGTATAAATCATAGTTATATTAATTCCTCCAATAAATAATTTATCAAATACATTAAATCAATTATATCACATATAATTGAATAATTTAATTATATCATATATAATCAAATTTCTTCTTGTTAATTTGAACACTTCAAACTAACCCAAAAACTGATTCTTAATATGAATCCATTGAGCTACCAAGAGAACCTTATGAACCTATAGCTTGAAGCTCCAACGATACGTGAATAACTGATTAATAACGCTACTATGATTTTTGTTTAAGCCTTATTTATATTGTATTCTTACTCATTTATAAGATTAATTTCCTTATTAGAAAAATGTGTATTGGGAGTTTTGAGCTTAGGGTTTGTCTAAGTCTGAATCTTCATGTATTGTTATTAAAAATCTTTGTATCTGTCATTGAGAATTTTGGTTCGGCAACCATTGTAGAACTCGAGAGAAGTTTGATTTGATATTGTATTTAGGGGGAGCCTGAGTACGTTGAAGATTATGAAAATTCATATTTAGGGTAGCATAAATATGATAAATATGAAGGGATCTCACTCGTGAAGGGAGGCTAAGTATGTTATATTGAGGGGATCTCATACGAGGCTTGAAGAAGCATTATTGTGGAAGCGAGGGGAGCTTAAGTTGAAAATGAAGAGGAAGCTATATGTGAGTCACTGAATAGGGATTCTATCATATAAGTGTTGGGGTTGGTGCCTTAAATCTCGTAGGGTTCTGTAGTTTATAATTGTATTGTACACATATTTTATTTATTTAATAAAATATGGGATGTTTTATTTGACATTTAGTAGCATTAAACCCACAAACCAATAAACTAGTATCATAAGTTATCATTTGTAGCTTAAATATATATGTGCTACAGATGATTTGATCTCGATCATTCATGTGGAGACATGAGAGTAGGGCTATTCTATACAAAGGAGTTTGTATAAAATTGGACCACAAAATGACTAGTCTCATTATATAACACCATTCATAATAGAGACTTATATTTCACCAGGATGGTCATATGTGACATGACCTAAATCTTTAGTGAGTTGTGAAGAGCCTATGAAGGTGATCCTTTGATTTGTATGAGTGAGAGTGACCAAATCGCCTACTCAACAAGCCTACCATTTTGAGGATTCTTCTTATTGGGGAGCTGAGAACACAACTACACAAGACAAAATTCACTCATTCCCCAACATCAGGGAAAGTAGATAAATTGCTCCCTTAAGGGCTGATTACAGGGATTGAACAATGTGGTGCCACATCCTCTCCTGTCCCGATAAGGGTTTAAACATGGTTGGACTATGACTCATTGTTCATTAGAGGGATCAGTGATACTTAAGGAGTTAGATGTAACTACAGGGGAAAACGATAATTTTGGCCTAGCTATACTTACGAGCAATTTGTGAAGGGTCATCATACTATTGGCTGGTTATATCCAATGGACACAGAAATATATATGTAGTGCATAGAGTGCAGCTGTTAGTCTTTAGTGGAGTGTCTAGCAGTTAATAGATATTGAACAATATAATTAAAGGAGTATAATTGGTTATTCAAGTATCATTGGAGCTTCAAGCTAGTGAAGAGTTGACGTTGACTAATTATATCCAATTGACAAAGAAATATATTTGTAGTGCGAATAGTGCAATTGTCGATCTTTAGTGGAGTGCCCAACAGTTAATAGATATTGAATAATATAATTAAAGAAGTTTAATTAATTATTCAAGTATCATTGGAGCTTCAAGTTACAGGTCCATGAGGTCCCCTCCATAGCTCAACAGGGATTGTTGAATGAGAAATTTTAGATCAATCACAAGTTGCCACATCATTTACTAAATTAATGACGAAATTCCAAATCATTAAATTTGGGCCCAATTAGGAGTTGACATGTCCCGAATTGAAGTTTAAGATAAATTTCGATGACGCCACATGGTTTTATCATGACCGTTGAATCAGATAAGATTAACTTGGCCCAATTTGATATTATTATTTGGGTCAAAGTTCAACTAAGCCCAAAAGTAGGTTGAATTTGACCAAAATGTCAAATCAGGCCTAAATTCGATTAATTGGGCCCAAAGGCCAAACCCATGGACCAATCAAGGTCAGACCAATGGACCAATTGAGCCTAAGTCTAACTAATTGGGCCCAAAGGCCAGACCTATGGATCAACTAAGCCTAAACCTAAAAAGTTCACCCAATAGCATATAAATATAGGAGCTCTCTTCATTTGTGGGGGTTAGCAATTCTGCATTTCAGAGAGCTTAGAGGGAATTCTCTACAATCAGAAGACTCTTTGACTCCTGAAGCTGATCATGCTTGAAGATTGAAGTCCTTTGAAGAAACAAACATTCTGAAGACTGAAGTCTTTCGAAGATACAAACATTTTGACTACGCTTGAAGACTAAAGTCATTTGAAGATACAAACATTCTGAAGGTTGAAGTCATTTGAAGATACAAGCATTATGAACACGCTTGAAGACTGAAGTTCTTTGAAGATACAAGCATTATGAACATGCTTGAAGACTGAAGTCTTTAAGATACAAACATTCTTCCAAGACTCGAAGCTCAAGAACATCCACATGCCCCGCTTCTATACATCAAGCGTACACTTTCAACCGAGAGAGGATCAAAGGATTAAACACTAGAGATCGAACCACATCGCATCAAATTAATATCAACATCAACACCAACACCAACTTAAGTTCAACTCCACGAAACAAGTTTCTCCGGAACCCTCGTGCGAAATCCTCCAAGAAGATCAACAAGCCCGAAGGCCGATCATCCAAAAAGATCAACAAGCTCAAAGGTCGATCGTCCAAGAAGATCAACAAGCCAGAGGTAGATTGTCCAAGAAGATCAACAAGCTCAAAGGCCGATCATCCAATAAGATCAACAAGCCTAAAGGCCGATCATCCCAGAAGATCATCAAGCCCAAAAGTCGATCATCTAAGAAAATCAACAAGCTCAAAGGCTGATCATCCAAGAAGATCAACAAGCCCAAGGACGATCATCCAAGAAGATCAACAAGCCTAAAGACCGATCACCCAAGAAGATCAACAAGCCCAGATGCCGATCGTTCAAGAATATCAACTAGCTTAAAGATTATAGTTTATTTTGAAAGCATCAAAATACTATGTATTAGAGATTGTACTCACTTTCCACAAAATTAATACGAATACAAAGTTCAAATTCCACGAAATAATTTTCCCTTGAAATCTCGTGCGAACAAATTGACACGCCCAGTGGGACCTTTCTACCTCTCATCTCTCTCAGCATCCAAGTAAACTAATGACACCAAAGAAAGTTGCATCCAAAGCAACTGCTGCAAGTAACACCTACACAAGACTTGTCATCTACAACCATTCAAATGAGAGTATGCAAGAGCAAGAATAAGGTTTTGTCTTCGCAGAGAAAATCTGAGAGCAACTGATGGAATCTTCTAAAGGCGAGATCATCATATGAAAAAATTCTTTGTTTGATAACTCTACTTATGCTTCTAACCAATCAAAGGAAAAATCATACCTCAACGTAGTGTCTGTCGTGATGGCCGATATAATGACTAAGTTAGCCATGGCAGAGATGGAAACGAAGATAAATCTCCTAATGAAGGCTATAGAGGAGCGAGATCATGAAATATCTGCTTTAAGAAATCAGATACAGGCTGCTTGTTATCTTCCCTCGCATACACGCGTTATATAGATAACTAGAAGCATTAAAGAACATATTGGGTGATTTTTAATTTTGCTTTTGGAATGTTTAGATATTGTATATTTGTAGTTCTAGAATGTATTTGTGGTATTCATGTTGTTTTTGAAGCAATGTATATTTGCATTTTCGTTTGTACTTAATTTTGTTATTTTAGGTGGTCATTTATTAATTAGTATTTTTTTTATATAAATTATTTTACTATTTTTATAATTTTAAAACTTTTTTCCCATTTTTTCAAATGAAAATTTTAAAATTTACTGTTCTCTTGTCAGTCTAATATCAAATCTATTGACTATGCATTTTAGATTCAAGTTGAATCCATCCTAAGATGAACTTGGGCCGGCCCTTGGGCCACTGGCAGGTAATGAGGCTAACTTAGCTCAATTCGATTCAATACAAAGAATACAGTGCCGACCGTTTCCGAACCGGTTCGATTGGGTCGGTCCACAAACGAACCGAATCGCAAATAAAACCGCGTCAAGAAAGCGGAAAAAACAAACGCAGGTCAGGATCCGTTGGTAGAGAGAGAGACGGGAGAAGACGGGGAAGAATCGACTTCTAGCCCCTGCCCTAGACTCCATGTTCGTCGTCTACCCAAAGGTATTCCTCTACCTCAACCTCAAATCATTCTTTCAAGATTAGTTTGTCACTGCTGCTGTCGATGAATTCTTAAAGATGAACACAGATCTCCTCCTGATAGGCCTGTATAATTGTTCCCATTGTTCTTAACCTCCCCTTTACGCTGGATATCCGGTTTCCAGCTTACCTTTTGTAGATGATTGCTTGTATACCAATCGCATTATCTCTCTTTCTTCCGGTTCTTCTTCCATCTCTCTTTTTTTCGTCATTTTTTCCTATCTGTTCGTCTGCTTGTTTACGACTGCTAATTCTCTCTATTAGAGTTTTTTTGTTTCCCTTTATTTCAGTGTTTACTTTGTTTGTTAAGGTATATGTCTAAGGTTTTTCCGTTGTTCAACTTCATTAATTTTGACCAGTTAGTTTATCTTGTATGTATTTTTATATATTTGAACATTATCTAAGTTTTTCCTTTCTTCTCAATTTATTAAAATTCATCACTAAGGAAAAAAATTCCAGATTGGAATTTTTTTGTTTTGTCTTGTAGAAGATCATCTTATTGAAATGGGGAAGCGTCCCACCTGTGGAATACTCATTTTCTATTAGTTTTCATTGTTCAACTATGTTCTTTGAGAGTATATTGGCATTTCCATCCCTACCATGTCTCGTGCTTTCTACTTCTCGTTCTTGGAGGGTTAAAAAGCTGCCTTGTATTTTAAGCCTTCTTACGAGAAACATTCATCTTCCCTTCCATCTTGGCTTCTTCATTTTATGAACTTCATCCGTGTGCTTTATATCATAAGCTTGTTTCCCTATTCATTATGGTTTAGTTCCTAATAATGCTGCATTGTTTCTATTTTATTTCATTTGCAGACTTTTCAGGTTTAGTCAAATCTAGGTTCCTACCCAGTATATTATTGGGACATGGTTTCTGCAACAGCACTTCTCCATGACCATGAGTATGACAACTCCTTATTCTCACGTAAAAGGCGTAAAGTGACAGACATTCAACATCAAGATCCAGATATATTAGGCCGTGAGTGTAAATATGATTGTTTTCCCTCATCTTCACAGCTTAGCAGAGATGGACGCTCCTTCTGCAGGTAATCTATAAATTACATATCTCACCCCTCTCTCTTCAACATTTATGTTTATGCATAGCTCAAGGTATATGTAGGCACGATAAGTATTTGTGTAGTCATGAACATACCTGTAAGTGCAAGGTTAGGTCCCTATCTAGGATTTTCATATAGAGTGAAGCTTTCTTTGGTTAAACAGCTTTAGGTTTGCTTGGATAATCTTCAGGAGATAATCTATTGGGGTTGAAAATCTAATTCCAACCTGCTTTATTTCTACTTCATCTTCTGTCCTCTTTGTTGTTGTGGGGTTGGGATAAGGAGTCAAAGTAATTTCAATATAGGAAATATAAAGAAGGGGCATGGAGAAGTGATTTGAATTATCAAGAAGCATGGAAAAGAAAATAAGAATCAAATGCTCTTTCCCCTGATCTTACTTAGTATACTTCCTCTTTTTGATGAAAGCTATGTTTCTTATTAAAAAATAAGAAGAAAATGTAAACAATGATGGATTGACAATCGTAACATTTATATCAACCAAGTTCCACAAAGGGTCTTTGAAGAGACTTCCAGTCGAAGTAATTGAAGGGTATCTAGCTTCCTAAAGTCTTATTCAATGAAAGGAAACTTGCCCTAAGGCAATTTACAACTCCTTAACCTGTATAGAAGGCTGAGTCCCCTCTCCCTCACATTCTCGAGAAGAAATTACCAAAATGAATGCTCCCTCTCTCTGACTTCCCCTCTTACATATATTCCCACTCTCCCTAACTAACTGTTGTCCCCCACCATTTTACTCTCAGTCAGAGGAGGATGTTCCACTCTCACTAACATGAGGAATTCCCTTCCTACCCTTACGTTGGTATTGAAATATAATTGAAGGCCTAATAGTGTCCTAGTACTGTGAAGAAATATCATGTTCAGAGGTACTTTAGGCTTCTGAAACAATACATCATAAATGTAGTCTTAGTATGTATTTTTCTCTTCTCCTCCTAAAATCTTTATTTGGTCTCACCACTTTTCTCCCTCAAGGTTATATTAAGTGGACTATGACTTGGGTAGGTTAGTAAGCTGTCCGTTAAGGCAGAAGGTACTTGCTTCATTTATTTCCTAAATGCTCATTTTGAGAGTTTTGTTTCTCGGTGGAGGTTGTTTGAAATTTTCTGATTTCGCTGGACTTTGCTTTCTCGTGTCTCTACTTTGTGGATCCACCTCTGCAAGGAAAAATTAAGGTTTTTTATTTTATTTTATTTTTTATTATTTTTAACCCTGTAAGAGTGGTTTGCCTGGAGAAAAATTATATATATACATGTTGCAGTAACTTTTTGGGAGCATTCATTAAATATTTTTGTGGACCACTTTCCCACCTATTCTAAATCAAGTTGGAGCTATATCAATGAAGTTTGAGGGCAGGATATCTGCTATGGGTTGAGCAATATTTAACTTTTAGGATGAGAAGTTCTAGGAGGGAATTATTCGATAGTATAGAGGGTGTTATTACATAGCTTATAGTGAAGATCTGCAACATTTATTTTTTGAATATTGTTTCTCTCAATCACCCCCCAATTGTACTAAAAAAAGAATGTTGTTTCTCTCAATCATCTTGGTGGCGTTGTTTCTCATTTTTCCAGATTTCATGGACCTTTGACAACTCTTTTCGGAAAAACATACATCAAACTTTTTGGTCCTCCATTGGCCACTAATTTTTAGATTTTATGGTCCAATGCAATTAAAGCTCTTTTGTTAGAAATTTGGTTTGAACGTAATCATAGGGTTTTTCATGACAAATCACTTCCTTGGTCCACATGGTGTTCTCTTTCCAAGACTTTTTCATATTATTCTATTATGAACACTAGTTTGAATTGGAATGCTTTTTAATTCTCGGTTAAACTTGCTTTATCTTATTTTTGTAATGTTATTTTCAGCTCTTGTTTTGTGTATGTTGAGCAATAGACTCTTTTTATTATATCAATGAAAGGTCCTTTCTTTTTTTTTTTTTTTTTTTTAAAAAAAAAATTAAAAAAGCAATATAGCATTTAAGCCTCTAAGGTTTACAAAAGGAAACTCTATTCCCCTAATTTGTATTCGAATTTCTGTAGTTCCTAGCTACGAGGGACTATCCTTCTCTATTTGTGGAGGTGGCTTATTGAACTAGAAACCATCAAAGTATACAATGAAATTCTTCCTAACTAATAACCACACAAACAAACCAATCTCCATCTAATACTAGTTAACTCATTTTAAAAAAACAATTATTAAAAAGAAATTCATGCACTATTCTGTCTCTTCAATCAATATACCAAGAATATTTTGAATCATATACATGTTTCCAAGGAAAGTTTGCATGTGAGGGTACATCCATAGTGTAGTAATAAGACAGATGGTTGCATATACTATTTGGAGATCACTGTTTAGAAAACAATAGTATCAATTATCATAATCTCACAGACAATTAATGGAAAAACTAATATAGAGAATAAAAATTTGCACTCTTTAATGAGGCATGTATCTAGCATGGTGTTGGGTCTGGTCCCGTGTTTTCTCTAGTTCCTAGAGTAAGGTGCTTGGACTTTGACAGATCTGCATGTTAGGTATGCTATCTCAACGATTAGTATTTGTGATGATAATATGCTAAGTCTTTTCTTGTAGAATGTTTCGTCCTTATATCTTCCACATTTCCAACAGTTTTTCATTGTCTTACTTCTTTATATTAACAAAAACTCAGATGCAGGGATAGTGCTTGCATATCTTCATGTTGCATCGATATTGATGAAAAAAATGGTTCATATTCATCAGTGGATATGAGCTGCCAGTTAAATGGCACTAGCCCTGATCTTCCAGAATGTTGCAGTTCGGAGGGCTCCTCATTTCAAGATAAGGGTTTCTCTGGGTATTCTTTGCTTACTTGTGTAAGTGGTTGGATGTATGTTAACGAACAAGGTCAAATGTGTGGCCCTTATATCCAAGAACAGCTTCATGAAGGATTATCTACTGGTTTTTTGCCAGATGAGCTTCTTGTTTATCCTGTTTTAAATGGAGCATTGAGCAATCCTGTACCACTCAAGTACTTTAAGCAGTTTCCTGATCATGTTGCAACGGGTTTTGCATATTTGAGTGTGGACTTCTCCAACATGGGTATTAATGGAGCTCATTCTGATACTTGTAAAAATGATTTGGCTATGCATAGGCAAGAGGGTTTGGTGGGGTATGCGAATCCACAGACTCTTTGTCATGAGTTGCAATCTGGTCCTCTAGGTCTCGGATATGAAAATGGTGGCTGTAAACAGGCTTCAAATTCTGAAGCATTTTTCTTGACTACTTCGAATCTTCCATCGGTAGGCAATCATTTCCTGTTGACTACTCCAGAAAGTTATACAATACATTTGCTTTCTGAAGTACTCAAAACTATTATTCCTCTTCTCTAAACTTCTAATTTTTTTATTTTTAATTTTTCCAGTCAGTTGAAGTAGCATGCTGGTTCATTGAGGATCATACTGGGAGGAAACATGGACCCTATTCTCTTCTACAATTATATTCTTGGCATCAGCATGGATACTTGAAGGACTCAGTTATGGTAAGCTGGAGATCAAAATGGTGCCCATTGTGCTTAGCAACTCTGCGTAAATCTTTGAAAATTTTGATGCCATCATCCATCCACTTTGAAAGAGATACCTTTTCATATTTTTGCTACAATGCAATGCAAATCTTTTATAACCCAGCCTAGAATCTATAGCCTAATTATATTAAATTCTCAAAAAGGGGGGGGGGGGGGGGTACAATGGCAGCAGTCTAAGCACATCTCCAATTTCCTTTCGAGTGTTGGTAGCCTGTATATCTCATGACTTGGGTAAGTGATGTACAATGTTAGACTTCACTTTGATACCCAATTTCGATAACTTAAGTGAGAGAGAAAAAGAAAGAGAACCCCCAACAGCTTTTAGACCATTTAATTAAGCAAGAACACAATTCCAATGGGACCAACAACCATTTCAAAAAAGGCTCCCAATTAAGTTAACTACATTGAAAGCATAATTAGGAAAAAGTCTAGTAAGAATACCAGATAAAGGCTTTTTTTTTTTTTTTTTTTTTTTAAAAAAATGAATTAACTAATTTAATTTGCCCCATTTTGTAAAATACAACTTATTGAACCTGTCTAAGACTTTTCCTTTTAGAACTCTTTGGTTCCTTTCAATCTAAAATCTACTCCAAGGATTACCCTTTTACTGCTTTATCCATGATACACTTTAACTGGATTGAACGGCAATATAATCTTTTTTGACTTTCTCTGAAGTTATTGCTACATAGAAACTTTATAATGTTCTATTTTTTGACAAGCAAAACACTCATGAAACTTGCGTTTGTTGATAATAACTAGCGTTTTCTATTATTCTGGAATTTAGAATTTTACTAATGTGGAAATGAAAAGTGGACAGTGTTCATCTGTTTCTATGGCTTATAAGATTGTCCTAGGCACTTGATTTCTGTATGAATTCCACATTTGAGCAAATTAACTTGGTCAGGAGAAGTTTCCAAAACAGTTTTTTTTTTTTTTTTTTTTTTTTTTTTTTTTTTTTATGCATGCAAAATTGTTTTCAAGAATTATAATTGTGTGACTCATGAAATCAGTATTCAACAGCCTTTGCTTATAGAGGGAAAACTAACTTTTTGTTCTAAAATGGAGCATATGTGAAAATAAACTATAAGAAAATAAGAGATTTACATCTTTTAGATGTAGTTGCTTAAACGTGTTTTTCCTGGATTGCTGTGGAAAGCAAGATTATTTTATTTTATTTTTATTCTTAAATACTTTCCCAATCTTTGTCTTTATTTGAATGCATATTTGGATGTAACCGGTTCAGTTATTTGATCAATCTTCTCATCTGCCTTCATTTGAAATGTATTACTGGATGTCATCAATTGTTCAATATCTGGTTAACCTTTCCTTACTGTAGTTCATCAATTTTTATGATGTAGATATACCATGTCGAAAGCAAATTTAGACCCTTCACATTATTTTCTGCGGTGAATGCATGGAAAGCTGCAATAACTCCACCTCTATTCTCATCTGATCTCAAAACCAATGAGAGTTGCTCTTTACTGAAATTTATATCTGAAACTTCTGAAGGAGTTTCATCCCAACTACACTCTGGAATAATGAAAGCAGCTCGCAAAGTGGTGCTCGATGAGATTGTTGGCAACATCATTGCAGATTTTATCACCATCAAGAAATCTGAAAGACAAATTAAGGTTGGACAAACCAACCAGACTATGAAGGTTTGCTCTCTGGACAATAGAATGGTAATGAACTATTAAAAGAAAAAAAAAAGTCGATTATATTTTCATATTTCTATTTTGCTTTATAGATAATAATATTTTATTTTGGCAGCCAGAAGTTACTAGAGGAGGGGATCTTCCTGCTGATTCAATGCCAGAAGCACGAGATTTCTTTAGTGTTCCTGAGAAAGTTTCTACTGATGCTGTTCCTGTTCAGTCCCCTAAGTTGATTGGCAGCGTCGATAATTTTAGGGAGGTGCATGCAGTTATTTGTCGAATGCTTTTTGACTACTCCTTACAAGTAGTTTGGAATGCTGTTTCTTATGATACGGTGGCAGAGTATTCATCTGCATGGAGGAGGAAAAGATTTTGGTCTTATCGTCCTCACTATAATTTAGCTTCTAGTGGATATAGTGATCGTGTCAAGAAGATTGAAAAAATACCTGCTGAAGCTGTAAGTCTCCACATGGAGCATATTTTTCTGCTATTCTGGTTGCATTTTTATGAATATATTTGACACCAGGGAGTGCCTGGATGAAGTTTAGTCCTAAATGTTAATGGATATGTGTTGAATTGTTATGACCAATACCTATACATTTTGTATTTAGTAATTGACGTAACATGTAAATAACATATTTTTAGTTAAATTTCTTCTAAATAACTATTTGTTTATAAAGTTCTATCACTTCTCGAGATCATCATCCATTATGGAAGCCGTTTTGAGATGGTTGAATCATACCACCTTTATCGGATCAATTCTGATTTGCTAGTGTTTCTGAAATCTCCGCTACTGTACATAGGTTCATTTCTTTTTGGACATGGCTTGATTAATGAAATGTTTCTTATCCATAAGAGATTATGCAAAAGTCATGGATCTAATTAGGGAAGTGTTTGCCTGATAAATGAGACTCTCATGGCCCTCCTTGCTTGCTGGTTCTGGTATTTATTTTAAGTCCTGTGTTGTTCTGTTAAAGTTTGATGTAATTAGCCTTGATTCAAGCTTCAAGGAGTTTGTACAACATTGAGGTTTGTATCCTGAATAGTATTTTTTTCCTGAAGCTAATCGTATGATGAGTGGCCATATAATGTATTTAGAGAGTATGTTTTGTGAAGAAAAGAAATTTGTTTCTATAAATGAAATGATATTATTATAACGTATTGTTTATTTTGCAGGCTTTACCACGAAAGGAATCTTCTCTTTATGGTGTCAATTCCCTATCAGTCTCCAAATTTGAGGGAGCACAAACAGAAAACTGTGTGCACTCACCTGCCATATCTCGGTCAGTTCCTGTTAGACACAAATCTTCTAGGCCAACAAGTCATTCTGGTTGTGATAGGCCAAAGGACGACTTAAAATGGATCGTGGAATACCTCGAAAAAGAGCTTCATTCCTCTGCAAAGGTATCCATGGTTGAGTATATTCGGGATATCCTCGAGGATGAGGTGACAAGCTCATGCAACTCCTCAAAAGATATCCAATTAAGTAAGGTATGTTTTAGTTTGGCTCATTTTGGTGGGGGCTTTTTTTTTTTTTTTTTTTTTTTTTTTTTTATTCTTTAACTTTTCCTCAATGAAAGGTTTGGTTTTCTCATTAAAGAAAAAATAACGGATAATTTTGGATTTAGTTTGTTTCTCAGCTTCTACTTTGGAGTTTTTTTTAATGTGAAGTTTTTTGTAATTTCTCTTTAGATAATGTTCATGCCGATTGGAGTAGGTCATTCTTGTACTCCTAAGGCCTTGATTAGAGGAGATACTTTACCTTTCCTTGATTTTGTAACTATATGTCATTGAAATTGAAGAGAGTTCTTATGAGTGGAGCTGAAAATGACCTTTATCTTTTAATCTTTCCCATCCAGTAAATCTAAAGAGACTTCTCTTATTGTTCCAGGTTACTCTTGATACTCTTGATACGTCCATTCAGTGTTCTAGTATTAACAATTATTCAGACTCCTTTGGTGAACTGCATTGCGATTCAAATGATACACGTGGCGATAGAAATTCATGTGAACTTGAACTAGCTGTGTTGCCAGAGGACAATCTGTCTAGTGATACGGCTCTGAATGCTGTTGCTAATTCATTATATGGAGTGTTCAAAGAAATCTGTACAAATGAAGTTTGTGCTTTTAATGAAGATTCCAATGAATTACCAGTTCCTGGTCTTGAGGAAAATCCTACCTTTCTCATTCCATCTCCTGCTTGTAAATTTCGTCCTTCCAGCTCAAATAAGTGCTCTCCTAAGATTGAGGGGTACATTATGCTGGCAATATGCAGGCAGAAATTACACGATGCTGTTCTTAAGGAATGGGCATCATCATACAAAGATGATCTTCTTCGTCAGTTTATTACTTCATGGATTGCTTCAAAGAAACATTGTAATCCTAATGGAATTGTGGTATGATGTGATTTCATTTTTGTTCTTACTCCAATATTTCTCATGAGACAGCTGCCGCTTCATTTGCACGTCTAGTTAGTTTCTTTGGGTCTGCTGACATCCTTGAAATTTCTCTTATTTGCACACGTTTGATTTGTGTATTATTTTTACATTAGGAAGGAGCATGTGATGGTGGTGAAGCCTCTAAAGTACCAGACAAATTAAGGGAGGGATCAAAACGCTTCTTGGAATCTTCTCTTGTAACTGGTAATTATACTTATTACCGCAAGAAGTCATCAAAGAAAAAGTTAGGATCTTCAGATTGTGCTACTGAGGGTAGCCCTGTTGTACGAATTCAACCTTCTGAAAAGTCGAGGAAAGAAAATGTTTCTGCTGATGATGCGTGTGAGACTACAGACAGTGAAATTGCTTCTTTGAAACTTAAATGTATTGCAAAAAATAAAAGGCAGAAGGACTTGTCTGTTAATGCCACCTGCAAGTGGACTTCTGCAGAAGTTACATTACCCAGTAGTTATTCTTCTGGGAAAACCATATGTGGTACAAAGAAGTTAAAAATGTCACCTCTCGTTAAAGGTATACCATTTCGTGTTAAGATTTCTTAACTTGCAAATGTTTTTGACAATTTCACCTGCATGATTGCTCACTGGTTCTCTATTTAGATGATAATGCCAAGAAGGATTCTGTGAAACATGGGAAAGGGAGGATGATAGGTTCGCCTTTGGTGAACAAGAATGTTGATAAGGTTATGAATAAATGTGATCGTGGAGTTAGTGCTCAGGAAAAGCTTTGTAAGGATCCCTATTAATATTTTTGTTTTTACTGTTATTATTTCTTTAATTTTCATACTTGTTTCTTAATTTCTATTTCATTGCTATTATCTTTTTTGATTCTTCTTTTTCTCTCAAGTTCTTTTACTCGCCTATTCTGTGCAGCTGTGGATGTGTTGAAAATAAAGAGGAAGCAGAAGATTGATGAGGTATCCTTGTCTTGTAATAAGCTCTCAACAATAGCAGGTGATGTTAGCAAGCAAGCTGCAAGTAAGAAGGTTGTAGCTCAAAAGAAAAAGTCTGATAAATCTAGGAAATCAAATCTCTCCATTAGATCTGATGGTTGTGCCCGTTCATCAATTAATGGATGGGAATGGCGTCGATGGACACTGAAAGCAAGTCCTGCTGAGAGAGCTCGTAATAGGGGTCTTCAATATTTTAACTCTGAGCCATTAGGTCCTGATGTCAGTACTTCTCATTTGTTAAATGGCAAAGGCCTTTCGGCACGGACAAATAGAGTGAAGTTGCGGAATCTTCTTGCTGCTGCAGATGGCGCCGACCTTTTAAAAGCATCTCAATTAAAGGTATTAAAGAATTAGTTGGTCATGGAGTACACTTCATTCTCCCTTTGACTATTATACCATATGCATGTAAATTTCAGGCAAGGAAAAAGCGTCTACGCTTTCAGCGTAGTAAGATTCATGACTGGGGTCTAGTCGCCCTAGAGCCGATTGAAGCAGAGGATTTTGTAATTGAATACGTTGGGGAACTAATTCGCCCACGGGTAAATATCTCTTCTCTGTAATCTTATTCTGAGAATTTATTTATTTATTGATTCGTAAGTGCCTTTATGCTTATTATTATGATGAAGTGAATGAATTGATTTGACAGATTTCTGATATAAGGGAACGCCAGTATGAGAAGATGGGAATTGGAAGCAGTTATCTTTTTAGACTTGATGATGGTTATGTGGTCAGTATAATGCCTACAACCTCTATCGCACCTTTCTCCTAACCTATATATTCAGAAACTTTATGATTACCAAAAAATAAAATAATAAGAATAAAAAATTATCCTGCTATTGGTAGCTTTTCTAGCACTATCCTACTTTTGGAATTAGTATGGATGGGTTGTTGACAACCTTACTTGAACAGGACTTAGGTTTTACAACTGTGGCATTGAGTTTTAAATTATAGATGTTTGGTGCTTCTCTTTCAATGTGATATTCTCTTTGTTCCATGTAATCTGGCCCCCTCTCTTCCACTTACTTGCAAATCTTGTTGAGCGATCTTTTTTTCAATGAATTTTTGTTAGGTTGATGCTACAAAGCGTGGGGGTGTTGCACGATTTATAAACCATTCTTGTGAGGTAACTTGGGAACTAGTGTGATTTTCCTTTATTGAGAAGGCTATTTTCCTACCTCACATGGATATTGTTTGCAGCCTAATTGCTATACCAAAGTTATAACTGTTGAAGGTCAGAAGAAAATTTTCATCTATGCAAAACGACACATATCTGCTGGTGAAGAAATTACGTACAATTACAAATTTCCTTTGGAGGAGAAGAAAATTCCTTGTAATTGCCGTTCAAGGAGGTAGTTTAACTATATATATATATATATATATATATATATATATATATATATTATTTATTATTATTATTATTATTATTTAAAATTAATGTACTTCTATCTTTGTAAATTTGTTGATTCCAGATAAAAGGCCCATGAATTTTTCCTATTTTCACATATGTAGAAGTTGTCTGACCTTGAGTTTATTTTCCCCCCCTTTCTTTTCAGGTGTCGTGGATCACTAAACTAGGAAAATTTATTGAACTTTCCAGGTATACATCATTCTTAAGAAACTTGTTGAGCGATATGTATACTTTTTTCTAATTATCTCTCCATCTCATGTTGAAAAAATGTTTGATATTTGTTTTTAGGATCTTGTTTTCACTCTTTATGTTCTTATTTAGGATCTCCATTAAAGAGATGCTACATGTTTGGGTTATAATCTTAGCTTTTGTACTGCTACCATGTAATATTAGAAAGTGGCTGTGGCATCTCCAAGATTTGAGTTCTTGTATTTTGCAATTAACTATTGTCAATCAAGATAGCATACGAGGAGTGCCTGTTGAATTTCCTTTGTATCAAATATGAAAAAGGAGCTGTAAATGCTAGCGTGCTGAACTGATGGTTATCGCATTACTGTGACTTAACCAGATGGTGGTTATGGTTCACGAACAAGGATGTTGAATTCTTGTTTTTGGTCTTTTGTCCCAACGAATTTTGTTCCTGGGATTTTTGAATGATAGTCACATAATGACATATTTCTGATGATGTTTTCAGATGCAAGATACAACTCTCAATTGCTTGAGGTTGAAAAGTGATGTGGTGACATTAGTTTAGGGAAGAACAAGAAAAACAAGTAATGTCAATAAGAAATTATAATAGAAACAAGTAATCCGAGGTAGTTGCACCATCCCTCTTGATATCTCTCCCAAGCCCTAATTCATTCACATAAAGAGACTAATGCTCATACAGTGAAACTGAACTGCATTACAAAAATACCAAAATGAATGCAAAGAAAAGAAAAGTACTAAGCATGAGAAATAAAATCAATCCAGATCAAACATTAAGAGGCTTGAACGCGAGCTGAAACAAAGTGAGCAAAGAGACTTATCTTAAAAAAACCGCTGAAGTCTTTCAAACCAAAGCTTTAACAGAAGAACTTAAATGCCAACTAAGCTTGAGATGGTTCATCTGCCCGTTTGGGATAAGGAAGGGGCTCTTTGGTGTGTATCTTTCTTTCCTGTCTACAATATTTGGCTTGGACTAGGAAATTTTCTGAAGCATTTCAAGGCTTTGGAGAGTTGTGGGCTTTAGTTAGATAGTGACAATCCTTCTTTAGGTTTCCTTCTCTGAGGAGTTTTAGAACGTTTCTTTGTTTTTTTGTCTCTTATAATTAATATTTATAATGGGGGCCTTTCTTGTAAGTCTTTGGTTTTGGTCCCTCTGTACGGGCTCTTTTTGTTGTGTAATTTACTTCTTTTTTGTACGATCTTTTATTTTTCTTTTAGTTCTTTTTCTTCTGAAACAACCATGATATTTTAACAATGTAGGAAATTATGGAGATAAGTCTTTTCTTTTTTCTTTTTATTCATGTTTATCTGCTATCTCTGTTTTGTTTAGAAGCAGGGAAAAGGAATAGAGGAATAGAAGATGAAATTTAGAGCATAACAATTAAATTAAAGAAAAAAAGTGAACTTATTGTCAACCTCTTTCAGATATGAATCTATCTGATTAAGAGGGAAAGAACTTGCATCAGTATCTCAATTTCAATTCAAACATGGGTTTGATTCACACTTCATGTTCTCAGAAATATTTACCATCCGAAAAAAGGAAAAAACGGAGTCTTTGTCTAGCTTTCTTTGGAGAGAGAGATTTGATTGAAAATGTAAGAGAAAATTAGATATATGTCAAAAGTTGAAAACCGTCAGTTCATGTTCTTGAAGATAGCCACTTACCTATGGAGGTTGCAAAGTCTGTACATTTGGAGGAGCTTAATCTCCTGGTCATGCCTTCACTAAGTTATTATTATCATTATTTTTATTTGGATAAGAAACAAAATTTAGGTTGTTACTTGTTTTTGTTTGAAATGGCTTATCTGTCTCTCCATCTGATCATTCTGTTTGTAGTATCATTCACACATTCTCTTTTAATCTCGTGTGATATTTTTCTACTTGTGTATTTGGTTCAACTCTGCAGTCATGAATCAGCAATAAATTTCATCTTCTTTTGTAGTGGACATGAAGTCTTCTCAAAATTATGCGGATGAAGAAGCGTGATACAATTTGGTGCTTTCTGAGGCCTAAATTGTCTCTCTTTGGCAAGCGATGAAGGCTTTGCATATTGCAGCTGAATGCTTTTCAGGCTACTCTGTCATGCCTCAAATCGCCCAGCTAAAGTTGGTTGAAGTAAGTCATTTGATTTTATGTATGCACAATGCTCGTACTCAAGCGTTGGTTTTAAATATGAACGATGTATACAGACATGGTATCTTAGTTTATCTTTATGGTGGATATTGGAATTGACGTGAACATCCTGATTGTTGACGAGCAGTAACACTAAATGACCACCAATAAAATTTTATGCTTGTTTACAACCGTGTTTTCTATTTTCCCATTAACGAGTCAGTAAAAACACTTTTACTTGTGACACTTTTACTTATGTGATGCTACTATTTTTTTTTATTGTATGGTGAAAGTGTTCTCTTTCTGCTACGTAGGGAGAGGATAAGAAAGTTGTTTCCAGTTCTATTTTGTAAATTTCGAAATTTCATCTCTTTGTTAATTGTATCATCCATGGTAGAAGCATTTATATCTTTATAAAACTTGTTTGGATATTTAACCTCATCATATTCTGTCACATAATTGTCTGCGTTCTGCGTATGAAAACCATAATTGTCGGAGTAAATCCGGTCTTCATTTTCCTTGCATTGGCAAATTGGTCTTTGCTATTGGCAAATTGTTGGAGGATTTATTGAACTAATAAATTAAAATTTTTGCTTGTTCTAGTGAATGTTACTTTTGCCTTGATTCCGCTGGTGTAATATTGTGAAAGAGCGAGAATCGCTGGTTTACGAGTTATGAGCACTAATGTAATTTCTTTGTTATTTCAGGCTATTGAATATGATTGTTGGTAGGGGCTGTATGATTGTTACACGCGAGACACTTGGCATTCCAGTGATGAATTTCTGACCTTGTTCATTCTTATAGATATCTCTATATTGCAGATGAGTCTCTCCTCTTAGATACTGTAAAGTCGATTTTTGTTTTGCTTACACAGTCCTTGGATATTGATTTTTTGTACAGACATGTTTAATTTGTTATTCAATAAAAGATAAAATGAATATGCTGACCAACCTTGGGAGTGATAGCATCGCAAAAGTCAGGAATTCGATATTTTAACGAAACAATAATTGCTGAGATTCATTCACCCCCATCCCTCCAGAAAAAAAAAAAGGAGAAAATTCCGAGCAACCGATTTTACGATGACAACTGGTTCCATGTTCGCTATATACATATTTTTTTTAACATGTAGAACATGCATATTATGAATGTGCATGGTTTTGGTTTTGAATTTTTTTTTTTTTGTGCGTCTTCATTATTGTTCTTCCATTGGATTAGTTTGAAGCTCCTCGGTGGGTTTTCCTCAGAGGTTTGTTCCAAGTAAAAGCACATAAATACTTGTCAATCTTCATGGCAAACCAATTCAAAACATGCTCTTTTTGGAAAAATTTCAGATACTTATGGACGCATATATATGATCAAGCTTTGCCTCCAAACAATGATTATTATCATCAGCAATCTCACGACTAAAAGACACCTTTAAGAGTCGAAATTTATTGTGTCGAATATTAATTTGATAAGCATTAAATTGCAGCTATTTTTAGTGGATTCTTCTTTTTAAGGTTTCTTACCATCGCAGGAGTTGATACTGTGTGGAACTTTCGCTGCTGAGAGATTAGGGGTTGACGTTTGTCTCTCTGGTATGGCTTCTCTTCCCTTCAAACCCCAACCCATTCATTTCTTTGGTGTCGTGTCAGGTTCTCTCTAACATTTCATTTGTTGGGGGTTGTATCAATTATCCACCCATACCTTAATTAATTGCCATCATCATGGTAAAATTGTTGATTAATTTATGGGAACACCCATCAACAAATTCTTGATTTATAGGAACATTGTCCTGGCGATGACCTTTGATAATTATTTATTTATTTTTTTAATTATTATTATTATTTTTTAATTTTTGAAAATTAAGTTTATTTTATCCACATTTCGTACAATGATTTGTACCTTTATTAAATACAATAGTTGAATTCTTAGTCAAATTTAAAAAACAAAACAATTTTTTGAAAGCTGGTTTTTTAGTTCTCAAAATTTGGCTTGATTTTTAACCATTGGTGAAAAGTAGATGACAAAGGGAGAAATTGGAGGCGGAAGTAGTGTTCATAAGCTTATTTTTTCAAAAAAAAAAAAATGGTTACTAGATTGGGTCTTAGTAAATTTGATTGAATATGTCCAAAATTTTCATTCATCTCTTCAAAAATGAGAAGATTAGGCTAATGACGAATTATGTATTTTCGAAATCCCCAACCCCATAATTGATGAACTAGAAATATGTATATTAGAAATGTTGAGAATACAAATAATGAGGATCCGTAACTTATTTATGAATTGCCCTTTTTGTTTGTTAATTCTAAATACATTTTTTTGTAATAATAATAATAATAATAATAATAATAATAATAATAATAATAATTTTTATTTATTTGTTTATTTATTTGTAGTTTCTATGTTTGTTTTCTTATATCTTCACATTGATCTTTCCATTATTTTGGAATTCTATATTTTCGGCCATTTGACGATTTATCACGGCATAGTTACCAATGTATTTGTGAGGCCGGTGATAATGATGATGATGAGTCTGATGTGACTTGCCAAGAATTTTTAGTCAAGACGCAAAAATGTTCAGAGTTATGGTTGGTAATCATGAAGAATAACAGAGAAAAAAAGGAAAAAAAAAAAAAAGAGTAAAGGACCGACGGCCATTCTGTAATAATTTATGGACTTGTCCAATTCTGTCCATATTGTCAGTTACATCCTTGACCTTATTAAATTTTTAAGCATTGCAAAAAGCCTGCAAACTTCAGTTCCTTGATGCCCTCACTCTTTTCCAAGTCATTGTCATGGAAACTTACGTCGCCCTCCCAAGATAATGCTTTGATGGTTGAATATTGGCAATAATTTCATTGGATATGGAAGACGACATTTTGGTGAAAGAATTTTGTTTTCTAAGCTGTATCCACATTGTAAGCTTAGGTGAAGTCCATCATTTTGGTTTTCAAAGTGCGACAAAAGGACATCATTTAAATCTCATCCTAGTTTTCAAGTGACATTCAGGGCATCAAAGTTTAAAGATCCACAATAAAATAGATGGTTTTGAGTTTATTTTATTTTTTTCGCTGGTACGTCTTATACACTTTCTTTTGTAATTGTTGGTTTGAAAGTATTACGCTTTGTAGGGGGGCCTTGTGTGTTTGAATGTTTACACCGGCTAGTTGCCTTTGCTTTTGTAGTTTATTTTCTTCATGTAAAACTGTAAAGAAAATTGTGCTCGTTGGAACTATATCTCGATAAAATTTTAAGGCCTCATAGCACTCAGATCTCGAGAAGTAAAAATGTGATTTTCTTTCAAATTCTAGTGATGATCCTCGCTTAAAGAGAGAAAGGGTGTGGCGAAGAAGCCCAAATAGCTACGTAGGAGTTAGGCCTTTGGTCTCTCGGCATCTCTTCTTTGATTCGTCCAAGAAATTTTGTTTTCCCCTGCACGAGTTTTGGTGCTTGCAACTTTTCGTACGGACTTTGCAATTGACTCTCTGGCTGTGGCCTTTGTTTGTACCTTTGTATATGTTTGTATGTGCGTACCTTGTATATGTTTGTATGTGCATGTGTGCATGTTCTTTATAAGCCTTTGCTTTATATGTTTGATCTATGTTCTCGAGAATGTCTTTGTTTATATTGTTGGGAGTTTTTTTTTTTGGATACAAAATCTTTTTACTTGCGTTGAAATTAAGCAAACGAAAAACAACAAATAAAAAAAATATAGGAAGAGAAAAGTCTCACTTTGTTTTTTCCTCTCATTTTGCTTTTGTGAGGAAGTTCAATTCCCGTTGGGATAGTTCATTCTCGTTTATCATGGAGAATTGTGTTGTGACTCGGGTTCTATTCCTTGCTTTTCCTATCATGGTCGAGGTGTATTCAAAACATGCATTTCTAGATGATCGAGGAAGCCGTTTCCCATCTTGTTGAGGTAAAATATAAGGAATTCCCATTGTTAAGGCGTTCATTTAATGTTCTCTAACCTTTCTCGTTTCAACCTATCGTGAAGTTGACTAAATTTTGATAGTGTCTACTTCAACTTCACCGTCACTCAACAACACATTTAATACTTCTATGTTATCTTGCAGTTGACATTAGCTTCTTGAGCATAAAAGGTATGAATCTAGTATACTTCATAAAGAAGAAATTTCTCATAGATGCTAAGAAAAGTTGACTTACTTCTGACAAAAACGTGATTTGATAAAGAACTGAGAGAGGTAACTAATACAAGATCTCGAGAAATCTATGAAGTTTGACTCTCAAGAGGAGAATCGGTATTTCACAATCAACTGTATATTTCATGTGGATCAAGTGCTCATATTGGTTATTATGATCAATGATTACTATATCAACTCTCATTCACTTTATAGATCATCCTCCTGATTTTTTTTTCTAATGCAATAGTTGTATACCTTCAAATGACAAAAATTTAGTGAGTTTTTGTAATTTTTTTATTGTAAAATGTTTAGCTCCTAACCTTGTACATTATTTTAGTGATGGACGAGCACACCCCTTTCTTTAGTAAAAAGCTCAACTTTAAAGTTGGTAGCTCAACTATACTAGTTGTAGGCTGGCAGGAGTTTTAATAATTTAATATCAAACAAAGGGTCCCATGATCTTAAGAATCTAAAAGGTCTCAAAATAGAAGGAAAAGCTGATTTGCCTTGATGAAAAAAATGAGACTGGAGAGACCACTTGTATGATGATTTGCAAGATTTTTATGGACTGTCTTACTTGCTTGAGCTTATTGATAAACCAATCCCCTAATTTTAGGGTCATCTTTATCTAAAGTAGGATTAGAGATCACTAATTAGTCAAATGAGCTTTCCTCATTGGCATCATTGTTGGATCGATTCTGCTGGTGACTCCTACAACTCCATGGAGCCTTTCGTACAATTTTTTTTTTTTGTTAGGGGACTTGTTTAGGGTCATTTGTCTTCTTTTTTGGGTTTTGATTACTCGAAATAGAAATATTACGAATAAAGTTTGAGGAGTGACATTCCATCGCAGTCATTTTATATGTAAATATGGTTACATATAAAAAAAGAAAAAAAAACATGCTCTTCTCTTAAGCCTATTTTCCCTCATCCCCGCTGGAGAAACGGGTCCCCGATAGGACCCATCTCCTTGTTCTTTTTTTAAATTATATATTAATTATATATAATTATATAAATATTTGCAAAATTATATATATATATATATATATACGGGGCGAGGACCCGACCCCGTGGGGATTTTTGCCAATCCTACACTAAATTACTTGTACTTGTTCTCAAAACCCTAGCTATGTGCTCATGTAAATGGAGTGCTCTCTTAGTTATGCTGCACCTTGCTTTAATGTTGCAGTTTTTTCTCCTCGATCCATGAAGGTAAAATGGATTACGAACGCCAACGGTTAATATAGAAGGGACTCATTGAGTTGAGATCACTAACTAATACTAATATAATACTAGTAGAAAGGAAAAGAATTGTCTTTTCTATATACTTGGTTTCATTGCTATCATGAACTTTATGTATCAATTTGATCATATAGATATTCCTTCAACAAAACATAAGTCATCGATATTCCCACAACTTAGAATGTAAAACAAAAAGTATTTTTAGTTGAGGCATTAAGTCAAAAAGGTGATCACACTGGGTATACCGAGTTAGTCTGTTTGTTCAATATATTTCGTAGGTATTCTATTTCAAAAAGAGAGAGTTTGAAACAATGGAGTATTTTTTAGAGATTGGATGCAAATACTAATTAATGATCTAGCATGTACAAAATGAAAAGTTTATTCTCGAGACCTCTTTCCCTTCGGCTAACTCTCAATTCACATGGTTCTCCGAGGCAAGGTGAGCAATAAGTACTAAAACTAATTTAACTTGCACGAGATTCTTCAATTGACTAGCACGTTGACTTCAACTTTTATTTAAATTCTTTCATGAACTTCAAAAAATTGGATCTAGCTAACTCTATTACTATTGTGAGATTTTCTAGGCTTTGAGAATAATATGTCATATCCCACGCCACACACAAGATCACAGGTAATAGTGGTCGAACCATTTCTATTATGAAATTGTAGGGTGCCTTTGATATGATTCTTATTTCACATGATCTAGAAATTTTCATAACATTGGCATGATGTTTGAGCAATAGATCCTGATGTGATACATTTAATGAAAATCGAGTGATAACATGAGTTGTCTTTTTTTATACAAATATCTATAGAATGAGCACTATAAACTATCTGCATAAAAAAGATTGTTGAGTGAAACAAAAATCTTCTCTCTTTTTCTTTTTCTCCATTAAAATAGATGTTGGGATTCTGAAATTATTTGTGGCAAGTGTCAAACTCTATGCTTAGTTTGCTACTTGGAAGATATAACCTTCTAGTCGACTGAAAGGTGTTAATGTTTTAGTTTGTTGATCTAGCTCAAATTGACTTCTAGGTTATATTTTCATTTTCTCTATTTTGTTAACATATTTTGATTGATACGCGTAGTACTTTCTTAGATGTATAGAATTGAAAGGGGGAAAAAAAAGGGAAAAAACAAAGTATTCAACCCATCTTCTTTTTCATCCTCAAGCTTGAAGTCATGCTATGATGTGCATGTAAAATTTGAAATTATATAGTAGTTTTTAAAAATATTTATGAAAATGTGGTACTTTTAAAAATATTTAGAAAAATATTGTAGTTTTTTAATAATTACATTCCCTCCCTTCTCTTTTCTTCCAATTTTCAATAACCTTTCGACTCACATTTTTCTCTCTTTCTTTTCTATTCTCTCTCAATCTTTCTTCTTCTTTATTCAACAATTTCTCTTCTTCATTTCTTTTTCATTTTTCATCAAATCAATTTAGTTAACTATAATATCCAAATATTATGGGTCAATTGGCTTTGGATTTATTTTGTTAACTTCTAATTTTAAATTGATTTTATGATGGAAATTGATAGTCTGTTTTAAATTCATTCGTTTGGAAAAAAAAAAGAAAAAAAAGAGAAGATTTTGATATCAAAATTTGAACGTTCTTAAATCTATATCTTTTTTTTGAGAAAGATTCATTTATATACCTTTAAACATAATGTAAACACAATTAAAAATTATAAAAAAATCTAGTTAAATACTGGAAATAAAACAAACTTTATGGTTTGGTACATTAGAAATAAATGCTAATATACAATTCAATAATTACTAAATACTAAATTAAATTGGTAGCACTTAAACATAAAAGCTCAAATTAGTAATATTACAATTTTACACTTCAGATTTGAGTTTTGTTTCAATTTGATCTCTAAACTAAACGATTTACATTTTTAACCACAATTAATCTAAGATAATTATGAAGTGAAATTTTAAATTCAATTTTAAAAGTGATGCAAAATAGTGAAACTTAATTAATTACAATTCGTTTAATTAATTTAAATTTATTAACATATATTAACACTAAAGATGAAAAATGAGTATTAGAAGTTTAGGTCACATATTTTTAACTTTATTTCTATATATGATCTCAAAACTTTAAAATGTGTATAATAGAACTCCAAAATTTTTATTATGTATTTGGTAGATTCTTATGGTTTAAAATTTATATCCAATAGGTCTTATATATAATTATATAAGCAAATAATTAAATTTAAAAGCACACTACACTTTCCAAAGCACGATGACCACCCTACCAAAGATCAATTTAGTTTCAATTGGTGAATAAGTATATATATAACAAATATTATGATCAATCGATGGGGCAATGCGAGGGCGAAGATTCAATGATCGACTAATTTTTTTAATATGTAGTGCGAGTGATGACCTAGTTAGCTCAGAGTTTCTTTGGTTGTTAATAGATATCTTTAGATATATGATCTTGTTCTGTATGACTCTTATTTGTTAATGATAACAATAAAAAGTAAAGGATGTAAGTAGGTGCAGGTCAATGATTTTCTTGTTTAGCTGAACTTCTATAAAATTGGAATTTCATGACATTTAAAAAGTGTCACAATTAAAATTCGTGACACTTATTTTGTATAGTTATATCCTCTGTAAATATATGAATATTAATGACAATTTTAAAAAAACCATCGTAATTAAATTTTTAATGACAATATTTAATTGTTAACAATACTGACAATTATAAACCGTCATTGTCAAGAATATTTAATTGTCAAGTTTACTAGGACCGATTATCATTGTCATCAATTGACTCAAAATTAACTTATTGTTGTAGCGTTATGGTTATTGACGACAGTTATAAAATATATAAAAAAAATATATAATGATTTTTTTTTCTTGTCAAGAATATATGAATCATAGCATTTTTTATTGTCAAGAATATCTGAAACATGACAAATATTTTATGACAATAAATGTTCTATCATGATACATTTTCTTGTCACGAAATTTCATATTTATGGCACTTTTATATTGTCAAATTAGGGGTGTTCATGCGTTGGGTTGGGTTGGGTTAGGTTAAAAGAATTTTTAGACCCAACTCAATTGTTCGGGTTGTAAATTTTTTCAACCCAAATAACCTTTATTAAAAAATGAACTCAACCCAACCCAATCATGAAATTTTTGAGTTGGGTTGGTTTGGGTTAATCGGGTATTTTATTTAAAATTTTGTTCTAAAAAGAAGCAAAACGTAAATATGTAAAAATAAAATTTAATTATTTTCATATATTGAATTAAGATTAACAACTCAATTTCAATTTATTTAGTGAAAATTTTCTTTCTAAAGTGCAAAAAAACTACTTTTAAGAATTGTTGAAGAATAAATTAGTCAGAAAATATTGAAATTAAATAAAATTAAAATCAATATATGTATAAATATTTGTGTTATAAATAATAAAAAAATATATTTTAAAGTTAATAATAAATTCGGGTTAGTTTAGGTCGGTTTGGGTTATATTAGGTGAACCCATGAACCAACCCAACCCATAAAAGTTTTATTTATTTGAACTTAACTCAACCCAAATGAGTTGATAACCTAACTCAAATCGCACGGGTTGGGTTGGGTTGATCCTTCTTTTGGGTCATCGGGTTTTTTGAACGTCCCTATTGTCAATAAAATACATGTTTTGATAATTTATTATTTCTTTGAACCTTGTCATTGCACACATGATTTCTATCATCAACTAATCCTATTAATTTTAATATAAAATTGGTACAAACATAAATAAGAACTTTTATGTATAGGAATAAAGTTGATAATGTTTTTACAAAGAAACTAAATATATACTAGAAAACTATTGAATATCCCAAAAGGACAAATACAAGCAAACTAATAACCAAATTTGATAAAATTCTTACAACGTAACTAAATACAACAAGGTATTGCCACAAGTAACTACATTATAAAAAGTTCTATCACTAACCAAACGTCAGTCATTTGCTTGGTAGCTTTACCACTTTAGTGAGTTCATGTAAGACCTAGTAAAAACATAACATTAAACCTTAATTCAACACTGTGAATCAGTTTGAAACTACAATAGTTATAAACTAGGTTTAACATTTAGAAAGAGCTTGAAATGATCTAAGAGAAGCTTGAGCACCAAAAACTAACAAAACAATCTTAAACCTTAATTCAAACATGCTGAATCAATCTCAAACTATAAGGAGAGAGTAAGAGCTGAAAAACATATCACATTTGAACCGTGTGAGTGAAATTTTCTTGACCACTAATCCTGAAAATCATCTTTTAAGAATTCTTGGATTGAGAAACCTAACACTAAAAGCGAAATTTAATAACTTGTTTAAAGAAAACGAAACAAAACAAAGAACAAGTAGATAACACCAAAAAGTAGTGTCTCATATTAACATTACACTATGTGACAAACCTTGGCAACTTGAAACTTATTAAATTCAAGTCCTGCAAGTAGAATTGTAGAAACAAATCAAAGACTTACATACCAATAAAATTATGCTACATGCAAGTAGTCTTTTAGGTTGAGCCTGTTGGAATTAGCATACAATTAGTGCAAGCAAACAGAATCATTAAGTACTTTAATTCATTAATTTTAGCAACTAAGAAATCATGTTCATAGAATAGAAACGAGGGTTTCTGATATACCTTTGTAGAATTCACGAAAATCAGCTTCAATCTCCTCAGCAACAAGGTGTGTACCACCACTTGATCTTCCCTACTATTCTCTAGGACCTTAGATTGAATTGTGGGATTTAAAATGAGCTTGGATTTAGGGAATTTTAGAGAGAAGAAGATTGGATTTTCTGGAGCAATTGTAGAATTCTTCTTTAATCTCCTTTCAACCAAAAAAAAAAAAAAAAAAAAATCAATTGCATGTTCTACATACTCAACACCATGCAATAGATTGCACACCAAATTGACACCAAATCCATATAAGGTGAGCGAAAATTAAGGTGGAATTTGAGTGGGAATTGTGCTAAAAATTGAATAAACCCACTAAATTGAGGGTTTTTCATTTTTTTAAATTTAAAACCCATTTTCTTTAATTAAAATTTCAAAGAATGTAAATTAAAACTAAAATTGAATTTAATATTTGAATTTTCCAAAAAATTCGAATTTCTAATTTTAAATAAAATTAACTTAAATAATTAATTAAATAATTTAGTATCCAATATTAAATTATTTACACTATTAAGTCCACAAACATGAATTCCCATTCATGTAATTTTAATATTTAAATTATATTTAAATATTATCCAATTATCCAATTTCGTTTAATTCATTAACTTGACGTTTAATTATATCACATATGATTAATGATTCCTTCAATTCAAATTTGAATATTTCAAATTCTCTCTTCACGCTATTCTAAGGTTTAATCCGTTTGTAAGCTAGTAGGGGGACCTAACGGACCTACAGATCATGAGCTCCAACGATCTGAAATTAACCGACTAAACTCTTTAACCCATATTAACCAACATTTGTTAACTACCGGGTCACTCAACTTAAGCTAGTGGTTGCATTCCCCTCACTATAGATATAATTGTATCCACTCGATATAACCATAATCAGTAAGTTAACCCTTCACAGATTGTTCATAATAACGGCTGGGTCAAAAGTTGTTTTACTCTCAAGATTACATCTTGTTCCTTAAGTCCAATTGATCCTTTAGTGAACAATTGATTTGTGATCCAATCACTAAACTGAGTCATTCTCAGGCAAATGGAAGGATGGGGTCTCTTGTTCATGACCCGGAGTCAGTACTTAAGGGAATAACCTCTCTACTATCCCTAAAAGTGGGTAGGAGTGAATTTCATCTTGCACCCTATATCCTCAACTATCTACCCGGTCTTACCCCTGTAATGGGAGGCTTATTGAGCCGGCACTGTTGAGCCAACTCTCACCCATGCAAATTTGAGGATAATCCCGAATAAATAGGAGGTCATAGTTAGCTCACGATTAATGTCAAGTTACCTAGGTCATCACTTTGAAATAGTCAGTCTTAAATAGTTAAACATTATAAAGTAAGAGTGACTAATTTCTTAGTCCGATCTTATACAAACTCTTTGCATAGGACACACCTACTCGTATGTCTCCACATGATCGAATCAGGATCACTTCGTTTGTAGTACTTTACAACAATTGTAACATCTACAAAGTGGACCGCATCCGATAGTGTCCCTAAAATAAGGTACCCAGCCTGATCTGTATAGTATAGAATATTTTGGCTATTTACTTGAACTTGATACACACTTATGTCTCCACATAAAGTTCAAGTACTCAATTAACAGCCATGGATCTTAGTTTATTGGATTTAGGTTATTTCTAAAACGAAATGAGCAATTCAAACATTCAATAACAACTTTATTGAATCAAACTTCAATATCTATATTGATTAACAAAATAAGTTTATTGTTTATAAACCACGAGTTTTAGGACATAAAGCGCAATAAATTCCCACTTGGACTAAAAATCCAGTGGTAACACACATTTTTACACATAATGTTGAGTTTTTGAGTTTTTAGAGAGAAAAACAATAAACTAGGGCATCACATATCAATACGTCTTTACTAGGTATCATATACCTATGGGCTTTTCTCCCACTTACCCTGGATTATACAACCCGTAGTCATAGACTAACTAGGTGACCCTCAAACACTTTTTTCGAGAGGACCGCTGTAAACATATCAGCATAAAGTAGACTTCTAATTATCAACAAATAAGGAATGCATCTTATATCCTCTTCTTGATTCTAGATGCCATTACCAAGTATTGGTAACTGAAGTTTCTACTAAACCCATGTTCTGGTTAGGCTGTCACACAACCCTCCAACAACATCGAGGCACTCTCAACTTTTTGAGAAAAATGCATATGACCAGTTTTAACAACTCTTATTTCAGGGTCAACTTAATCAATAACTCTTGTTGTTGATACAATAATTTTTGATCTCTCGTGTATACTTCTTCAAGTAAAGTAATATTTTTCGATACAAATACTTGATTTTCTTCTGGATTGAAGAAGTATGCTCTTTTTGGGTAGCCTATGGATAAGCATATTGTTTTGAACAATGTTCCAATTTCTTAGGGTTCGACACTAACACATGTGTCGATCTTTCCCAAATTGTGAAATATGTAAACATCCTCACTACAAGAATTTTGGGCTTTAATGTTGGTTGGAAAAAATGAAACCGGATGTATAATGTTGATTTTGTTTTTTTTTTTTTTAAAAAAAGCGGATCTTTAATGTCGGTTTTAAACCGACATTGTAGGCATACATTTAATGTCGGTTTAAAACCGACATTAAAGATCCTGTTTTCTTTTTCTTCCTTAAAAAAAAAAAAAAAAACCCATTCGCCCCCATTTTTTTTCATTTCCCGCTTCTATCCCTATCCATCCTATCTATCCCTTTTCTTAACCCTATTTTCCCCATCAGCCACCTCCTCTCTAGTCCCCCCCATTTTTGTTTCTTATGAAAATGATATTAGGTTACATTTTGTTTCTCTCCTTTCTCTCTTAGATTTCAGACAAACCTTCGTAGATAGCGAAAATAACTGAAACCGAAAGCTATAAAAAATGGCGACAAAAAATGCCAAAAAAGCCAATCTCTTAGATCATCACTCCCTCAAACACATACTCGATGAATCTGTTTCTGAGGTAGAGAAGTAAGAGATATGTGAAACCAACGAGAAATGGCAGAACCCGTAGATAGGTCGGCAATGCCGGTCCATGTAGTACCGATTTGAAATCGATTTTGCGTCTTTTCGTACCCCCGATGCCATTGATAAACAAGCAGTGAGAGTCATAGTCGATGCTTTGAGAATATTCCAACGATGATTGAAAAAATAAATTGAAGAAAGAACAAAGAGATCAGTAGAGATATGAAGCATTTGAATCTGTTTCTGAGGTAATTCAATCTGCAATTTCATTCTCCCTTTTTAGATCTTTTTCGCGTCAATTTTAATCTAGGTTTGAGCTTTTTCCTTGCAAATTGTTACCAGCCGTAATGAAGGATTTGAATATGAAGTATTTGAATTTGTTTCTGAGGTAATATGAAGGATTTGAATCTTTTTCTGAGGTAATGCTATTTGGCTAGATTTTAGTGTTTCTAAATATAAACCAGCTAAAAAGACCACAAAGTTCTAAGATTTTTGGTAATGCGATACATTTTTTTGTTTCGTCATTCATCTGTACTTCTTAGAGGAGAGAGGAATATTAGAGCATTAGATATTTGGAGAAAGACTTTATTGATGTTTGTTCATTGTTAGTTCATGTCTCTCTGGAAAGTGTCAAGCTAAAGAAAAAGAAGAAACACAAGAGAACAGAAAGGCCCAGGTTGGTAATTCTTTTGACATTTTTTTCCAGCACCATTTGTTACATAAGTGTGCCATATTCAGATATTCCAATCCTGCAGATGGTAGCAAAACTACATGGAATACTGAGACCATTTCTACTTCGGAGAATGAAATCTGATGTCGAGCTAATGCTCCCTCGGAAGAAAGAAATCATAATATATTGGTTATGATTGAAGGTAGCACTATTTTTAATCTAATTGTTATAGAATAGATTCTATAACCTGTGCATCAACTTCTCTTGTTTTCATAAATATTATTTATATATTTAGATATATATATCCCGCCCAAATCCCTCCTCTCTCGCCCAAATCCCTCTCGATCTCGCTCATAAAGGCTAAATCCCTCCCCCCTCGGCTCTCGTCCAAATCCCTCTCGCTCTCGCTCTCGCTACTCTCGCTCTCGCTCTCGCTACTCTTGCTCTCGCTCTCGCTCGTCCCTCCACTCTCGCTACTCTCGCTCTTGCTTGTCCCTCTACTCTCGCTACTCTCGCTCTCGCTTATACCTCCACTTTCGCTACTCTCGCTCTCGCTTATACCTCCACTCTCGCTCATACCTCCCCGTTGCCAACCCTAGAAGAAACTGATCCTATTAAATCTAGCGCCTTGAGTAAGTGTTGTCTTTTTTTTTATTTTTTCCTTTTGACTTTTTAAATTGGTGGTTTTTTCCCTTTAATTTCTTGGATTATATTCTTATCATCATGCGTTTGATAATTTATTCCGTGCGAATTGGATTTTCTCTCTGTTGGAGGGAAGAGGACAAGGACATATGGATTAATTAGTATTCTTGTGGTGAACTGTTAATATCACCATCACTTGTCAAAATTGCTTTCTTGACTTACTTTCCAATGGTTTACACAAGATGTTTTAATTCATAAGTCTTGTCAAATTTGATGGCTGAAAATACAGTTAGCTACGTGTCGTGGTTGTTTGTTCCACAATAGTCCATGTGAGCTCAATTTGAATCATGCCTTTTTAAGTTAATCCTACTAGTGGCCGCTTTATGTTTATTGTGTGGTGGTGGTGATTGATCCTTGTTAACAAGAATTATTAGTACAGGAAGTTCACTTTGGGAAATTGATAGTCTTCGGCACCATTATTGTCCTCCTGTTTCAAGGTATGCAGTTTAATATCGATCTAGAAACTTCTGTTGCTTTGGATTTCATACTGAAAACTAGTCCTTATGTTCTTGTAGGTTAGTTCTATGCCTAGTATCCTCGTACAATCAAATGTGTGAAGTGTTAAAGAGAGAGCTTGGCATGACACCGGATAAGGTATATTTACTTGGCTAAACCCGTTTCATATAATCAGACTATGCATTCATTCTGTTGAATGGAGATTACTTTTGCAATCTGACAGAAACTGGGTATCTTGATTGTGTTACTGTTACATATGAGTTGGCACTTCTGTTTTCTGTATTCTGATCACATTATAGCATATTTCAATGTGCGTGACAGATTGAAATTTCATTAACATTTGGCCTTTCATATGATTATATAAATGTGGTTATGGTTATAATATTAATTTTTCTCCTTGGATCAGAGTCTGCTTGAGGTTAAATTCTTAATCTCAGGCATATTACTTGTTAAGTTGAAGTTAAATTCTAAATCTTTCCAATTCTTCTATAGTTGCTGGATGAGCCGAACAAGAAGAATCTTGATAATGAAGTCCATCTCAACAACGTATATTACATCTCTTAATCTCTCAAACCCTCCCAAATTTATAGACAAATAAAATTGTGTTGCCCTTACACGGAAGATTTTGTTGTCCTTGTAAAATCATAATCTTTGTATTACTTGTAATTTGTGTTTTCAAGGCTTGAATTATTGTACGCCTTTTAAATCATAATTCTATAGCAGAATTTGTGGATTAAATGTAATAGATTTACAATCCATACATGAATAATGTTATAGCCATAGTGTTCGATGATGATGTGTCATGTTATACTTTTTAATCGAAAAAATGGATTTGGCAAGGGAACTTTAAAAAACGAACAATAATTGATAAAACAGACAGATTCGAGCTTCAATGTCGGTTAAGAATAAAAAAAAATGCTTTACTGTCGGTTGCAACCGACAAGCTTTAATCACTAAATACCTTTAATGTCGGTTGCAACCGACATTGAAGGCTGTGTTATTGGTGTTATTGAAGCCCTTTAATGTTGGTTTAAAACCGACATTAAAGGACTTTAATAACACCATCTTTAATGTCGGTTGTCAACCAACATTAAAGCCCGAATTTCTTGTAGTGCCTTTACTTGTCGTAAACAACTTTTATGACCTCTCCACATCTCATATGGAGTTCCAGAAACACTTTTAATGAAAATAGTTAGCTACAAAATTTACAACAACAACTATAAAATCCTTCGAAAGTGTAACTGTGACACGTGGCAGACCTTGACTTTAGCAGCACCCTGGAACTTCTTACCTTTCGCTATCTGGGAAGAAAAGAAAAACATTTAGAAAGCATGAGCTATAAAGCCCAGTGAGTGACCAGAAAACTGATTTTTATCAAAAGAACTACCCCACAATTGGGTACTTTTGCTCAGATACCTTCTCAACTGTGTCCTTTAGTATCGAGCTATTCAGATACCTTCTCAAATGTCCTTCGATATCGAGTTTCAAGTAAAACTAGTCATAAAATGACTTTCTTTAATAAAACTTAGAAAACACGTCTTTATCTGAAAGATCTTTCTTTAGCACATGGTTTCTTAAAACATTTTAAATATTTTAGTCACTCACCTTGATCGTTTAGGAACCTTTCTCTCTAGAAGTTCCTTTGTCACCTCAGGCTCCCTTTTGAACCCTAAAATCCAGATTCAATTTAAAGCTCAGATTACTCATAGTTATAGGTTTTATCTAGAGATACTTCCTTCTACACATATACTCTAAAATGTCTCAGGAATCTTACCCTAAAATATTAACTCAGAACTTTTCATGGTTTGGCCGGAATCATCAAAACATCAAGACTGGCCCTTCTGTATTTTTCTCAGTTTCCAGACCGATTCCTTGAAGCTTCTTCTTCGGCAGCACCACCATGAAAACTAGACTCTTTTAGCTTTTAGATGGCTTGGAAATCACTCCAAATGCACGAGTAAATTGGGAGAACTCCTCGTCCCAAGTTGATACTGCTTTCCAGGCTTCACTGTCCAATGCATCCTCTTTGAAATTCTATGATCAACGCATGGAATTTGGCCTCAATACAAGGTTTGCTCAACTTTCCCACTCTTTTTAAATGTATTTTGAGTTATGATCTGAAAAATGTAGTCTTCTGGCCCTATTTATAGCATCCAACCCTTCTCCAAATTCGACACCTCCTACTTGGCTGCATGTCCAAGTGTTTCCTCCTCACACTAACAACACAATTCTTTGATCAATGCAATCTAAGTGTCCTTCTCCTATGTAGCCAACGCATGAGCTTCCAATTTGATGCAACCACCTCAAATTCGTAAGGCTTAAGGCTTCCTCCCAAGAAGACATATGGTTTGATGACCTTTTTTTTTAGGTAATCTCATCGTTTATATGCATCCAACTCTTGGATGTTCAACGCATAATCCACTACTCAATGCCTAGCAACCCAACGTAGCCATCGCAATCCAACTTAGCCATCGCAAGAGCTAGCCATCACCAACGCATAGGATACTCATCCTCGATGCATGGCTTACTAGGTATCATCGCATGGCTTGCTCGGCATGGGCGCATGGTGCTTGGCATAGGCGATGGACACTGACACATGGGCGTGCTGCATAGGCACTGGCCATCGCTCGACGTATGGGTGTGCTGCATAGGCACTGGCCACTCGATGCATGGGCAGGGCTGTTCAATGCATGGCCGCTCGGCACGACAGCTTGGCATGCATCTCTTGGCAGTTTGACCGAGACACTTCGATGCATGGCTGGGCATCTGGCCGAGGCTGCTCGACGCATAACTGGGCGTCTGGCCGAGGCTACTCAACTCATGGCTGGGCATTTAGCAGCGCTTGGCCTGCTTGACGCATGTGCTGTGCACTGTGCATGAGCGCTCGACGTATGCCGAATGCCTTGCCTGTGTCCTCACCTACCCTTGTACTATCCAACCTTTCAATGCATTACTTCCATTTTCCTTCCTTCACCAACGCATACCACCACATCCACCGCATCCATCATCCAACGCATCCCTCATATAGGTTTATACTTAGCCAATTTTCCAAGTTTTCCCCCAAAAGTCAAGCTTCCAAATTCACACTTTTTCTTCTCCCTTTGCCCAAGTAATCTCTCCAAGATCTTATGGCCAACGCATGGCAATGCCTAGTCCAACACTTAGTCAAATTTTCATCAATTAAAGCTTAACTCAAACTACTCAAGGAAAATCCATTCAACACCTAGAAATTTTCTTCACTTCAACATAGGATTTAACTTTTACTTAGTTAATTTCCTTAACCACCTGCTTAAGTAGGAATAATGGAAATTCGGGTTTCACAGTGCATCCGGGTGAAAGGATAATTAAGAGCGATAGGACAGAAAGCTGATGACAGTCGGATCCAAATTAAGTTGACAGCCGATAACGGTCACGAAGTACATTCAGCTTTATCGGTGATAATTATTCAGCGTGTCAATCATGAATTAAAGCTGTCCCATCTGTACAACCGGGAGAGAGAAGCCGACTTTCACCATGGAATCTCTATAAATACCAACTGTATTCTTCAGAGAAGGGGTTAAGCAGTCGATTAATTCATCACTTTACAAGTTCACGCCTCTGTCCATAGTTTTCTTTCATTTTAAGGTGGACGTGAGGAAGGAAGTGTGCCGGTAGATCGTTCCGGTAAGCTTGAGAAAGCATCGGAAGCTCCAAGACAGAGAGAGGGTCGACGCTTGCGGAAGCGGGAACATTTATAGATCATAATAGAGATTCAACGTAAAAAGCCTCGGTCAGCAAGGAATCGCTACCAGGCTCTCTACCTTTATTTTCCAGTGTCATTTTGTACTCAAATCAGTTATAAGAATGAAATTTCTTTCTCTATATCTGTTCACTCTCTGTTATTCATGCATGAGTAGCTAAATTAGTTGAATGGGTTGAGAAGCAGTTAGCTAGCATAACGAGGGAATCTTCATTCTTTGCGATTATCTTGTTTATGTATGCTGCATTCGTCTATTAGAGATACTCGGGAGGGTAGTCTAAGGACAGGATCTAGACTTGGGAAGGTCAAGTCAGAATCTAGGTTTGGAAGAACCAGATTAGAACGCATAAACGAGAGATAGGCGCTTAGGAATGAGCACTATTTGTTATTAACGCATTGCATGCATCTTAGCGATAAGATATGATTATATGCGATCAGCTTGCTTTCATGCATTTTGCATCAATGCATAGGACAAGAGTAGAGACTTAGGGATAAGCTCTATGGATATTTTGCATTCAACACATGCGTCCTAGACTTAGGAGCATCGCATTTATATTGGGAAATGACTTGCTGTGCATGGTTGTAACATGATCGCATAGTTTGACGCATTCCCGAGTAACGTCAGCTAAAGATCTTCTCAACTCGTTCATCACATACTCATTGCATCTATCAATGCAACTATCTTTCTCAAATCCGCCACCTTTATTTACTTCTTTTTCATCAACGCAACAACACACCCAACACTTTATTTATTTACTTGGTTACCACAAAGTTTTCATAAACATTACCAATGCAACTATTTTCACAAGTCCCTGTGTTCGACCCTGGACTTACCAGGAAACTCAGAGAAATTTACACTTGAATTCTGCTGGGGAAACTTGAGTGCATAATGCAATCCATCAACACATCTCATCCATATTTCCATTCATTAAAATTAACGCATCAGTCACCTATGACTCAAATGCTATAATTATCAATGGTGAACGACGCATTATCTTCTCAGGTTCAATCCATTATCCATGTAGCACTGAAAAGATGTGGCCTGATCTTATTCAAAAAGTTAAAGATGGTGGACTTGATGCAATTGAGACATACATTTTCTGGGATCGTCACGAGCCGCAATGACGAAAATATGATTTCTTTGGAAACCTAGATTTCATCAAATTCTTTCAATTTGTCCAAGATGCGGGACTTTATGTTATAATGAGAATTTGTCCTTACGTTTGTGCTGAGTGGAACTATGGAGGCTTTCCACTATGGTTGCACAATATGCCAGGAATCTAACTACGAATTGACAATCAAGTGTACAAGAATGAAATGCAAACCTTCACGACAAAAATAGTGAATATGTGTAAACAGGCCAACCTCTTTGCCTCACAAGGAGGGCCAATAATTTTAGCTTAAATCGAGAATGAGTATGGAAATGTGATGACACCTAACGGAAATGCAGAAAAAGCATATATCAATTGGTGTGCTCAAATGGCTGGATCTCTTAATGTTGGTGTTCCATAGATCATATGCCAACAAAATAATGCCCCACAACCTATCATTAATACATGTAATGGACACTGTTGTGACAACTTTACTCCTAACAATCCTAATAGCCCAAAAATGTTTACTGAAAATTGGGTGGGATGGTTCAAGAAGTGGGGTGATAAAGACCCTCACAGAACTGCAAAAGACGTAACATTTTCTATGACTAGATTTTTTCAATCAGGTGCCGTACTTAACAATTATTACATGTACCATGGAGGCACCAACTTTGGAAAAACATCGGGCGGACCATTCATCACTACATCTTATGATTATGATGCACCACTTGATGAATATGGGAACTTGAATCAACCAAAATGGGGGCATCTCAAACAACTCCATGCATCCATCAAATTGGGAGATAAAATTTTCACAAATGGCACCAACTAACCAAGACTATGGTAGCTCTGTCACTTTAACGAAGTTCTCCAACCCATCAACAGGGGAGAGGTTTTGCTTTTTAAGCAATACAGATGGTAGCAAGGATGCAACCATAGATTTACAATACTAGATGTGAAGAAAGATATATTTCGACCTCGAGATGATAATGAAGATCTTCCTCGTCCTGAAGTACCATATCTTAGTGCAATTGGTACACTTATGTATCTTGCCAATAATACAAGACTAGACATTACATTTTCAGTAAATTTATTACCAAGATATAGTTCTTCTTCAACGAAAATACATTGGAATGAAATTAAGCATATACTCTATTATCTTCGATGAATGATTGATATAGATTTGTTTTATTCAAATAAATCAAATTTAGATTTGGTTCGTTGTGCAGATTCTGGATATTTATCTAATCCACACAAAGCTCGATTTCAAACAGGTTATCTATTCACAAGTGGAGGAACTGCTATCTCGTGGTGGTCAGTGAAACAAACCATAACAGCTACTTCCCCAAATCATGCTAAAATTCTTGCAATTCACGAGGCTAGTCGAGAATATGTATAGCTAAGATCAATGACTCAGCAAATTCGTGGAGCATGTGGTTTGTCTTCTAGTAAAACTCATCCAATAATATTATACAAAGACAACACAACATGCATATCCTGAATCAAAGGAGGATTTATTTAAGTAGGATATATTTAAGGAGAGAGAATAAAACATATTTCACTAAAGCTTTTTTATACATATGATCTTGAACAAAATGACGACGTCACTATACAACAAAATTGTTCGAAAGGTAACTGGAAGACATATTTACAAAGGCATTACCTATTGCAATCCTTGAAAAACTGGTGCATAACAATGTAATGCAGCAACTCAAAGATCTCAAGTGATGTTTCCATGATGGGGAGTAAATATACTTTTTAGGAGTATAAAGTACTCTTTTCTCTTCACTAGGATTTTTTTCCCATTGGGTTTTTTTCCTAGTAAGGCTTTAACGAGACATATTTCATATATATAAGGATATTTGTAATGCACAGTAGAATAAGAGAAAAAATCTAAAAATATATTACATTTTAAAAATATTTGCAAATATGGATGAGTTGATTAGTCAATCTTTGATTTTTTTTAATTTCCAATTTCGCCCTCCCTTGTCTTATTTTGTTGTATAACTTTTTTTTAGTCTTTTTATTTTATTTCTCTTCTTTGATTTTTGCTTCTTCTCCTTTTTTTTAAATTTTATTCTTTACATTATCCGATTTTTGCTTTTTTCCTTTATTTTTTATTTTCTTTCATTTCCTTCTTTTTTCCTTTATTTTTTTTTTCATTTTTTTTTCATTTTCTTTTCTTTCTTCAGTTTTTGATTATTTCTTTTTTTATTTTTTTTCTTCAGCTCTTACCTATTCCTTTTTTTTTTAAATTTTTATTTGGATATTTGTAATGCCTAGTAGAATAAGAGAAAAAATCTAAAAATATATTACATTTTAAAAATATTTGCAAATATGAATGAGTTGACTAGTCAATCCTTGATTTTTTTTTAATTTCCAATTTCGCCCTCCCTTGTCTTATTTTGTTGTACAACTTTTTTTAGTCTTTTTATTTTATTTCTCTTCTTTGATTTTTGCTTCTTCCCTCCCTATTTTCATTTTTTCATTTTATTTTCTTTCTTAGTTTTGCTTATTCTTCTTTTTTTATTTTATTCTTTCCATTATCCGATTTTTGCTTCTTTCCTTTATTTTTTATTTTCTTTCATTTCCTTCTTTTTTCCTTTCTTTTTTTTTTTTCATTTTCTTTTCTTTCTTTCGTTTTTGATTATTCTTTTTTTTTTAATTTTTTTTCTTCAGCTCTTACTTATTCCTTTTTTTAATTTTTATTTGGATATTTGTAATGCATTGTAGAATAAGAGAAAAAATCTAAAAATATATTACATTTTAAAAATATTTGCAAATATGGATGAGTTGACTAGTCAATCTTTGAATTTTTTTTAATTTCTAATTTCGCCCTCTCTTGTCTTATTTTGTTGTACAACTTTTTTTTAGTCTTTTTATTTTAGTTCTCTTCTTTGATTTTTGCTTCTTCCCTCCCTATTTTCATTTTTTCATTTTATTTTCTTTCTTAGTTTTTGCTTCTTCTCCTTTTTTTATTATTATTTTATTCTTCTCTTTATCCGATTTTTGCTTCTTTTCTTTATTTTTTCTTTTCTTTCATTTCCTTTATTTTTCCTTTATTTTTTTTCTTTTTTTTTTAATTTTCTTTTCTTTCTTCAGTTTTTTATTATTCCTTTTTTTGTTTTTAATTTTCTTTCCTCATCTCTTACTTATTCCTTTTTTTAATTTTTATTTGGATATTTGTAATGCATAATAGAATAAAAGAAAAAAATCTAAAAATATATTACATTTTTAAAATATTTGCAAATATGGATGAGTTGAATTGTCAATTTTTGATTTTTTTAATTTCCAATTTCGCCCTTCCTTGTCTTATTTTGTTGTACAACTTTTTTTTAGTCTTTTTATTTTATCTCTTCTTTGATTTTTGCGTTTTCCCTCCCTATTTTCATTTTTTCATTTTATTTTCTTTCTTAGTTTTTGCTTCTTCTCATTTTTTTTTATTTTATTCTTTCCTTTATCCGATTTTTTCTTCTTTCTTTTATTTTTTTTATTTTCTTTCATTTCCTTCTTTTTTTCCTTTTTTTTCATTTTCTTTTATTTCTTCAGTTTTTGGTTATTCCTTTTTTTTTTCTTTCTTCAGCTCTTACTTATTCCTTTTTTTTAATTTTTATTTTCTTCCATTTCTTCGATTTTTGCTTCTTCCCTTATCTTTTTTTTTTATTATTTTATTTTCTCGTCTTACTCCGATTTTTTGCTTCTTCTCTTTCTTTTTATTTTTCTTTTTTAGTTTTTCTTTCATTTTTCCAATTTTTGCTTCATTTTTTCTACTTAATTTTCTTTCTTTTTCTTCAGTTTTTGTTTCTTCTCTTTCTCTTATTTTTTTAAATTTTTCTTTCCTTTATCTGAATTTTTTTCTTTTTCTATTTTTTCACAAGAATTATGAGGCTGAGTTCCATACGCATGACTTGAAAGTATTCAATTCATAAGTGACTTAACACCAATAAGCCAATCATCAAGTTTGATTATTATAACAAATAATCAATATAAATAGCAAATGCAAGTCTATCAGTGATAGCCACTAATATTTTCTATCATTGATAGCTTATTCTTTTATTATATTTTTGTAGTTAATAGCCACTTGTAGAAATCTATCATTGATAGTCAACTTAGTGAATTTAATTAATAAAGTTGAATCTCGAACTAAAATGTAAGTGGAATGCCTAGAAGTTATCACTAATAGAATGTTTATCAGTGATAGAAGCTATCATCGAAAAGAAAAGAGACTTATAAATGTTTGGGAAGGACAAGAAAGGGGCAAAAAGGTGTTCAGTGGTTATGATTGATAGAAGCTACTACTAATAGCATGTTACCAATGATAGGAGCTAATACTAATAGCATGTTATCGATGATAGAAGTTATCTGATAACACGTTATCGGTGATAGAAGGTACCACTGATAGCACGTTATTAGTGATAGAGAACTATCACTGATAGCATAATATCAGTGAGATCGTTGATAACATCTTATTAGTGATGTTATCAGTGAAAGAAGCTATCACTGATGACCACAATATGAGTGATGTTAGTGATATCGATGATAAAACTTAAGTGATATCTATATATCGAGTTTCTTTCGAAGGTGATAACCAGTTATAGAAATCTATCATTAATAGCCTTAAGTGTTAATATTTCAAGGTTGATTCTAATTGATGAAAGTCTATCAGTGATAATGACTGATAGCTGCTATCAGTGATAGTCATGATAAAAGATTATTAGTGATAACTACTATGGTAATCAAAGTTGTTGGTCTTCTTTCAAAGTCAATCACTATTTATAAATCTATCTTTGATAGCCACGGATAGCCTTAAGTAGTAATATTTCAACGTTGATTCCAATTGATGAAAGTGAATCAATGATAGCTAATAATAATTGATAGCAAATTAAAAGTTAATATTTCAAGATTGTATTAATTTTTCTAAAATTGAAAGTTATCGTTGATAGCAACTATCATCGATAGCAATTGATAGAAGCTATCAAAGATAGCAGCTGATAGAACCTATCAGTGGTCATCACTGATAGCTGCTATCAGTGATAGCTTTTAATTTGAGAAAACCGGGAAGAAGTGAAAAAAATTGTGGCTAGGCATGAGTTTTTTAGTCTTTTACCATTTTTTGATCTATATATGCAATTATTTTATCCTTGTACTATATATTCTATTATTTTGGGCTTAAATTCTATTTATGCAACTAGCACTATATATAATGGGCATCTAAGGGGGAGTATTATAAATATTATGATAATAGATGCCCATTAAATGCTCTTTCTTTGTGTCAGTTGACCATGTATCATGTCCCCATTTTCCAAAGTGTCTTCCATGTGTCTCAACATTACACATTACTAATATCCATGTAATCCACCTCCTACTTGCCAAATTGCTTATAAATAGTGGCATTTGGTGGGTTTTTGAAGACACACACATTGGGCAAATTCCATAAAAATTGGAGAAAGTGGAGAATTTAGAGAAAGTTCTTATTTTATATTTTGTTAATTTATATATTATCTTTAATTTATTTTAATATTTATTAATTTTTTTATTATATTATATTATATTTATTTTAATATTATATTTTATTGGTATCTATGTTCTTATTGCACTCCTCAAGTTCATAACATTATCATTATTATTATTGTATATCTTTCATATTTTAGGATCAAGCTCCACTAATATTTTATTGGTTTTGCTTCTTCCCTTTCTTTTTTTTTTCTTTTTTTCTTTTATTTTCTTTCTCCGATTTTTACTTACAGTTTTTTCTTCTTCTCTTTCTTTCTTTTTTATTTTCTTTCCTTTATCCGGTTTTTGCTTCTTACCTTTTTTTTCTTATTTTCTTTCTTTTCCTTCTTCTTCCCTTTCTTTTTTTTAATTTTCTTTCATTTCTTCGGTTTTTGCTTCCTCCTTTTTTTTTCTTTTTTATTTTTTTTAAATTTTCTTTTCTTTCTCCAATTTTGCTTTTTCCCTTTCCTTTTTTTTTCCTTTCATTTCTCTAGTTTTTGCTTCTTCTTCTTCTTCTTCTTCTTTTTTTTTTTTTTTTTTAATTTTCTTTCTTTTCTTCTATTTTTGCTTCTTCTCTCTATCTCTCTCTATCACACCCCGCCCCGAGCTCGCACTTTTGAGCCCGAGGAGAGGCGTGGGGGACCACAGATACCACCCCTTTAGTGATACCTACTGTCCAACTGAACCTCTTTACAACACTTAATAAACTTTAAGTCAAGGAGATAACAACAACTGAATAAGTAGGCCCATTTTATTACAACAATGTAACATTTATACAACTCCAAGACTTAACTACAAAATTTACATCAACAACTATAAGACCCTCTAGAAGTGTAACTGTGGCTTGTGGCAGACCTTGACCTTAGCAGCACCCTGGAACTCCTCACCTTTCGCTACCTGGATAGAAAACATGAAATAACAGAATGAGCTTCACAAAGCTCAGTGAGTGGTAAGCAACTTCTAGAGTCTATTTCAACTCATAAATAACAAGCATATCATATATACGAGATTATATTCAAACCTCAGCTTTGAACGAGTCTGGTCTCTACTTTTATCTACACGTACGATAGATAGCTAAACTGATAACTACATAGAATGAGTATGTTGTCTACCTACACATATGGTAGATAGCTAACTGTTACTAATACAACACTTACTCTTTTGCGTACGCTCTGTTCTCTATGTCTCCTTTGTGCACATAGCTCCCCGCTCATGGGCTCAGAAGCTAGGCTCGTCGACCCTCTGACCATCCCATACGAGGATCCTCCCACAGGCTCAGGAATTAGACCTCTCGGTCCCCTGACCATCCCGTGAGGTTTTACTTTTGGGCTCAAGAACTAGGTTTATTGATCCCCTGACAATCTCGATCACATAATCTCATTCTCATGCTAGTACTCATTCATAACATAAGCATATACAATTTACTCTAAAAGATATGCTTTAAGACTTAAAGGAAAGTACCACTCACCTTGGTAAGGATAGGAATCTTTCTCTCAAGAAGTTCCTTGATCACCTCGGGCTCCCTTTTGAACCCTAAGATCTAGATTCAACTTAAAGCTTAGATTACTCATAGTTCTAGGATTTATCTCGAGATAATTCCTTCCACAAATATGCTCTAAAATGTTTCACAGGCCAACCTCTTTGCCTCACAAGGAGGGCCAATAATCTTAGCTCAAGTCGAGAATGAGTATGGAAATGTGATGACGCCTTACGGAAATGCAGGAAAAGCATATATCAATTGGTGTGCTCAAATGGCTGGATCTCTTAATGTTGGTGTTCCATGGATCATGTGCCAACAAAATGATGCCCCACAACCTATCATTAATACATGTAATGGACACTATTGTGACAACTTTACTCCTAGCAATCCTAATAGCCCAAAAATGTTTACTGAAAATTGGGCGGGATGGTTCAAGAAATGGGGCGATAAAGACCCTCAAAGAACTGCAAAAGACGTAGCATTTTCTGTGGCTAGATTTTTTCAATCTAGTGGCATACTTAACAATTATTACATGTACCATGGAGGCACCAACTTTGGAAGAACATCAGGCGGTCCATTCATTACTACGTCTTACGATTATGACGCCCCACTTGACGAATATGGGAGCCTAAATAAACCCAAATGGGGGCATCTTAAATAACTCCATGCATCAATAAAATTGGGAGAGAAGATTCTCACAAATGGCACTCACTCAAACCAAGACTATGGTAGCTCTCTCACTTTAACGAAGTTCTCCAACCCATCAACAGGGGAGAGGTTTTGCTTCTTAAGCAATACAGATGGTAGCAAGGATGTAACCATAGATTTGCAGACATATGGAAAATATTGTGTGCCAGCTTGGTCCGTGACCATTCTTGATGGTTGCAACAAGGAGGTTAACAATATTGTAAAGTTTAATTCTCAAACATCTATCTTTGTGAAGGAGCAACATGAAAAAGACAATGCAAAACTCTTGTGGATGTGTGTTGCAGAGCCCATGAAAGACACATTACACGGAAGGGGTAAATTTAAGGCAAACCATCTTTTGGAACAAAAAGGAACTATTGTTGATGCCAGTGACTACTTGTGGTATATGACAAACATTGAAACCAATGCAACTTCTCCTCTTCGAAATGTGACTCTTCAAGTAAATACAAAAGGTCATGTGCTTCATGCTTTTACAAATAGAAGGTATATCGGGTTACAATGGAGGAACGATGGGCAGAGTTTTGTGTTTGAGAAACCTATTATACTAAAATCAAGAAAAAAAATAATAACTTTATTAAATGCCACAGTTGGACTGAATAATTACGGTGCATTTTATGACACAGTGCCAACAAGAATTGAGGGAGGTCCTATTTTTTTAATTGGAGAAGGAAATGTCACAATTGATTTAACATCAAACTTATGGTTTTATAAGGTTGGACTAAATGGAGAAATGAAGAAACTATACGACCCGATGTTCTCACAAAGAACAAAATGGAGAGCATTAAATAACAAGTCTATTGGAAGATGAATGACATGGTATAAAACTAGCTTTAAGACTCCTTCAGGAACTGACCTAGTAACATTGGACATGCAAGGAATGGGAAAAGGCCAAGCTTGGGTAAATGGGGTAAGCATAGGCCAATTTTGGGTTTCTTTTATTTCCAACAATGATAGTTGCAGTGCAAATTGTGACTACAGAGGTGCATACAATCCTAGAAAATGTGTTGGAAACTGTGGGAACCCTTCTCAAAGATGATATCACGTTCCGAGATTGTTTCTTTCAAATGACACGAACAAACTTGTTTTATTTGAAGAATTTGGAGGAAATACTCAACAAGTGTCAATTCAAAGCATTACTATAGGAACTATCTGTGCAAAGGCTAATGAAGGAAGCACCTTAGAGTTGTCATGTCAAGGAGGACGCATCATCTCTGAAATTCAATTTGCTAGCTATGGAAATCCAGAGGGAAAATGTGGTTCCTTTAAGAAAGGCTCGTAAGACGTGAAAAGAAGCACGCTTTTGGTGGAAAAGACTTGCATTGGTGTGAAAAATTGTACTATTGATGTATCTGCAAGGTTTTTTGGAGTAGAAAATGCTACTAACTTGTTTGCAAGACTAGCGATCCAAGCACTTTGCTCAAATAGTTGAGTCGGGATTATATATATATATATATATATATATATATATATGAGAACTCCGAGCTAGAACTAAAACTTTTATTTTGTTAACCAAGTATATATATATATATATATATACATAAAGATCTTTGCTAACACTTTAACAGTAGATACAGTGACATTTGTGGGTTCGTCCTTTTGTTTTTTTCTTTAATTAATTTATTTAAGGTTGATGTTGCATAATTTTTGTTGATTGTGCAAAAGATATTTATGATAACATAATTATTTGTCTCTTGCCGATAACTTTCTTTTAGGTGAGTTATTTAATCTAAAAAGCTTAAATTATTGAGTAGAAAGCATGCGCTCAGTGTCATATACATTAGTATTACATGTGATTTTATGTAAAACCAAGACAAGCATGTTTCCGTAGCCTTGAGTAGTAAAATGAAGAAAAATAGGCGGAACAAGAGTTAATTTTTTAGTTTTTCTCACGTTTTTGTGTAATATATAAAAAGAAATGTCAAAGTTGCACACAAGATGCAACCGCAACCCATCAGATGATAGTATGCAGAGCACCTAAGAAGAGTTAACATTGGTGCACCTGGGAAGGAAATTTTACTCTGTCTAGTGTCTTATTTGATGTATAGTTGTCTCTTTAGATAGATTACATTACGTTCTTATGGATGGAATACCTCATTCCATGATATCCAACAAACATTACATTGTAAGGCAAACTTATCTTCAAGAAAATTTTGATGGAAAAATAGTGTGTCCTTCAAATTTAGACAAGATATATATTTATGGAATTATTCATTGTCATAACTCTTCTATAAATTGATTGTTAGTTTGAATAAGATGAAAATATTTAACCATGTAATGAAGGAATAACCCGTGGATGTGAAAGAGTGAAACTCATGTAAGAATCACAACCTATGGATGTGAAAGGACGGAAGGCATGGATGAGTCACATATAATTTATTCTTACAAGCTCCGACATAAATGATGAGTTTGATCTTTAGATAGTGAATAAAAAGTCTTTTCTTAAAAAAATAAATAAGTATTGAGTTTTTTCAAATGAAGAACCTGTATCAGGATAAGTAGTAATTTTTAGCTTTACATAGTGAACATCAATCAACTTTACTTGATTAATCAGTAGACTTGATATCTTGAACTATCATTTGTTCTAGTTAACTAAATCAATAGAAGTCACATTTTTTTCATCTCAACAAAGTGTATTCTCATTTCTCATTATTGTGTTCATTTTGGCCTAAGACCACTCGGTTTCATGTGTGCTTTAGAGAATTTATCTTTTAAAAGTTTCATCAAAGTAGCTCTCTTCATACTCACACAGTCATATAGGTGATTCCTAAGGGTATCATATATGCTCTTTTCACAATACTTTAACCACTTTAAAAAATCATTAATTAAAAGTATAACACTGACCCTGGAAACCACTTTTGCATTTTTTTTCATCCTTAGAATTTGTTTTACTCTTATTGTGGCTATAAGTATATAAGAAAATGAAAAATATAGGGATAGTTCTCCTCATTGGGTAAGCTGAAAAGTGAGCATTCAAAAAGACTATGTCACATCCCCTCCCAAATTACCCTCTTAATCTGGTAGAGAATGTGACAGTAGTAGTTACCAACCCTTTTGTGCCATCCACTACTTGACGACCTTCCTTAACCCACTTAAGAAACCCTGGATCCCATATAACATTCACCAGACTAAAAAACACTTTAAAAAAAACAACCTCTCAACACCGGGGCCCAACACTAACATAAAACATCATAATAATATTTACAGAGTTCAGTGGGTCCCAACACTTCTCACTAGTCTCTAACAGGTTACCTAGAGTGTCTAGTAGTACACCGATGCCTAGATAGACAAGTTATCAGGTTACCTAGAGCACCTAGTAACCGGTCACTTACTGGGTGTTATTATACTCATTCTTTCTTCCTTTATATTTTTTAGGCAATGAGAGGAATGGACTGCTAAGGAATGAAAAATAGCACATTGAAGATGTTGTAAGTATGCAATCTAATTAAATTTTAGGATTAAAATGAGTAAGGAGAAAGAGATGATATTAGTATTTTTTATAATGGTTCAATCCACTTCTTAAACCACTTTCTTTGGTATTTTTACTACATTGATTTTTTAACAAGTAAAACCAAATTGATTTACCACTCGTCTTACAGGTTTAAAAGTCAACCTCCAACCAATCATTTTGCAGGATTAAGATCCAGCCTATACCAATCACACCCCGTCCTAGACTACTCTCTGAGCCTAGGAAAGGACATGACTGCAGTAGTTATCAACCCTTTTGTTGACACTTACTGCCTAATAACTCTGGTGGAAATAACTAGGATACCAATGAACAAATTCAACAACCAACTGATTAAGTAGGCACATTTTATTACAACAATGTAACATTTATAAAACTCCAAGACTTAACTACAAAGTTTACAACAACAACTGTAAAACCCTCCGGAAGTGTAACTGTGGCTTGTGGCAGACCTTAACCTTAGCAGCACCCTGGAACTCCTCACCTTTCGCTACCTGGGAAGAAAAACATGAAATAACAGAATGAGCTTCACAAAGCTCAGTGAGTGGTAAGCAACTTCTAGAGTCTATTTCAACTCATAAATAACCATATCATATATACGAGATTACATTCAAACCTCAGCCTTGAATGAGTCTGTTCTCAACTCTATCTACACGCACGGTAGATAGCAAAACTGATAACAACTTAGAATGAGTATGCTGTCTACCTACACACACGGTAGATAGTTAACTGTTACTAAACTTAAACGCTTACTCTTTTGCGTTCCCTTTGTCTTCTATGTGCACATAGCTCCCCACTCATGGGCTCAGAAGCTAGGCCCGTCAGCCTTCTGACCATCCCATACAAGGATCCTCCCACAGGCTCAGGAATTAGACCTCTCGGTCCCCTGACCATCCCGTGAGGTTTTGCTTACGGGCTCAGGAACTAGGTCTATTGACCCCCTGACCATCCCGATCACGTAATCTCATTCTCATGCTAGGTACTTATTCATAACATAAACATATACAATTTACTCTAAAAGATATGCTTTAAGACTTAAAGGAAAGTACCACTCACCTTAATCGTTTAGGAACCTTTCTCTCTAGAAGTTCCTTGATCACCACGTGCTTCTTTTTGAACCCTACGATCCAGATTCAAATCAATGCTCAGATTACTCATAGTTCTAAGCTTTATCTCGAGATACTTTCTTCTTAAATATGCTCTAAAATGTCTCAGAAAGCTTACCTCAAAATCTTAGCTCATAACTCTTCGTGGTTTGGCCGAAAACATAAAAAAATCAAGACTGGCCCAGCTTACCCGACAACTTGACCATTCTGTATTTTCCTTATTGTCCAGCTTGATTCCTTGGAGCTTCTTCTCTGGCAGCCCTACCTTGAAAACTAGGCTCTCATAGCTTTCAGGTGGCTTTAGAATCACTCCAAACGCACGAGTATTTTGTGAGAACTTCTTATCCCAATTTGATGCTACTTCCAGACCTTCCTGTCCGACAGCATCTTCCCCTCTTGGAACCTCTTGACCAACACATGGTCTTACTATCAACGCATAGTCTCCTCCCAATACACTCCTTTATGTCCATTGAAAAGAATTTGAGTTCTCAACTGAAATCCTTGGCCTTATTTATAGGCTTCCAAGATTTCTTTAAGGCTGACATCTCCTACTTGGCTGCATATCCAAGTGTCTTTTTCTTACACTATTACCCAATCTTGCATCAGCACAAGCCAAGGTGTCTTGCTCCCCTTTTACCAACGCATAGCCCTCAATTTTGCATGTCTTATTGTGCATCCACCTCATTTGCTTAAGGTCTAAGACTCCTTCCTAGCAAGCCACATGTCTGGATGACGTCCTTAGATGCATCCATCCTTCATATGCGTTCATCCTTCATATGCATCCATCCAACTTCATATGCGTTCAACTAGGATCATGACTAACACCCTTTCAACGCATACTACTAGCCTTGTCCTATGTGCCCATATGCCCTCGAATGTCCAACGCATAGCACATCACCAACGCATAGCAACCTTTTAGTTGACCTTGTTCTCAACTCAACACCTCAAGGCATAGCTCACCATCACCTAGGTTCTTGCTAACGCATCCCTTATGACCAACGCAACCAACCTCATAAACCTTGTTACCGCAAGCCTTAGCAACGCAAGGACAAATCACCATGCATCCACCTTAACTCGTTCCATCGCCTAGTTCATGCTTTAGCAAGGCCGCCACATCCATCGTATCCATCGCATCCATCGCCGCATGCCATCACATACTACCAATGCATTCCTTCGGCCGCACGTACACAATACCATCGACCGCATCATCGCATGCCCTCAACCGCATACTCTCGCATAGCAACGCCGCCACATGCCACTAACGTATAGCACCGCAGTATCACCGCATGACATCAATGCATAGTGTTGCCGCATAGCATCACCTTGTGACACCAATGCACAGTATTGCCGTATACCATCGACGCATACCTTCAGCCGCACAATGCATAGCACCGTTGCATGATGCCAACGCATGGTGCTGCCGTATACCATCGACGCATACTCCCATCGCCCGCATTCCATCCATCGCCGCATGCTACCAACGCAACCATCACATCCATCGCGTCCATTGCAGCCGTCGCACCGCATGCGTTGTTCTAACCTCTTAAGACAGTGGTTGGCGCATGCGTTATTCTTGGCCATACTTCACCCTCTCTCCATGCCCAAGTAACCTCTCAAAACTTTATGGCCAACGCATGGCACCACATCAACGCATAGTCCAACACTTAGTCATTTTCCTCCTTGGCTTCCAACGCATGGTTATACTTAGCCAAATTTTACTAGTTAAGGCTTAACTCAAAGCTACTTAACAAATCTGTTTAAACACTTAGAAATTTCATTCACTTCAACATAGGATTTGACTTCCACTTAGTTAATCCCTTTTATTTCTTGCTTAAGTAGGAAAGATGGAAATTCGGGTTTCCCAATCCCTCCTTTACATTAAGTTTTCCCTTAAAATCCCAAATAGTCAGAGTCCACCACTCTTGGGTTCTCACCTTGAGAATACCAAGATAACATTCGTCGTAGTGTTCAATTTTCTTTGACGTTAACTTGAAGAAGATCTTCAAGGAGTTCGTGATTTGTTCGAGGGAAAACATGAAGGAAAGGTCTAAAAATGTGAGGTTTCTTGAAACCCTTTCTAAAGCATGCTGTAATTTAGAATTAAATGCATATCTTATTTCTTGTTTATTGTAAACTTTTTATTCAATAAAAATGGAATTTGGTCAATCTGCTTCCGCTCAAGGTTCTCTCCCCATTAGAGTTCTTCACATTTGAAATATCACCTTTCAATTTGTTATCAATTTTCAATGGCTATCAATGATACACTTTAATCAATTGGAATCAAACATGAAATATTAACACCTAAGGTTGTCAATGGATATTAATGATTGACTATTATAAGTAGTTATCAACTTTTGAAAGGAAACTATCATCTTTCAAAGATTAACATTTAAGGTTATAAGGGATAAAAGTCTATCAATGACAGGTCTATAAGTGACTTATCTCTGGTATTTACCTAAGTCATATCACGAATATCATTAATACCATTCATTTTGTTGATATATACCTAAGTCTATCACTGATATACAGATATCACTGATAGCTATGGCTATAATTGATAACTTCAATCAGTAGCTATCACCGATAACTTATAGTAGTGGCTATCAATGATAGAATTTCATCAAATGGAATTGACTTTTATATCATTGATAACATCGATATACAGATATCACCTAAGTTCTATCACCAATATCACTTATATCACTTATATCGTAGTTATCGGTGATAGCTTCTATCATTGATAATATGCTATCAGAGATAACTTCTATAATTCCTTTTTACCATCAAATAACATGTCATCGTTGATAACTTCTATCAATGATAACATGCTATTAGTCTTAACTTTTAGGCATTCCACTTACACTTTAGTTCGAGATTCAACTTTATTAATTAAATTCTCTAAGTTGGCTATCAATGATAGACTTCTATAAGTAGCTATTAACTGTGAAAAAAATCATCAAAGATTAAGCTATCGATGATAGAAAATATTAGTGGTTAACACTGATAGACTTTCATTATTGACTATCAATTTTGAAAGATTAACACTCAAAGCTATCAGTGGCTATTATTGAGAAACTTTTATCATGATTATCAATAATAGACTTTGATCACTACTAGACTTCTACCGTTGATATCTACCTAAATTCGATATTACTAATACATGAACATGACTGCTATCTATCTAAGTTATATCACGAATATCACTAATAATTGATATTATCAATAAACAAATATTATGGGGGCACAAACACACAAATATTTCAATTTGTGTCCATTTTGGGTCATCTATGTCATTTTTTAAAGTTTATTTCTGATAGACATCATACTCTTAAAGTCCTATAAAAAGAGAAAAAGAAAAACTATTGGCCTGTTTGGTATCGTTCGCATTTCTCATTTTTTGAGAAATAAACTTGTTTAATAACTATTCTCGTTTCTTATTTCAAAGTTTTAAGAAATGTTTCTAAAAATGGTGCAAATTTGTGGACTAAAAAAGGTAGTTTCTTCAAATCTGTTTTCATTTGCTATTTATATTTAATGTTTTGTTATAATAATCAAACTTGATGATTGGCTTGTTCATGCTAAGTCACTTATGAATTGGGTATTTTCAAGTCTTAGGTACGAAACTCAACCTCAGAATTCATATGAAATGAAGGGGAGAAGAAAAAAAATCAGATAAATGCAAGAAAATTTAAAGAGAGAGAGAAGAAGAAGAAGAAGCAAAAATAGGAGAAAAGAAAGAAAATTAAAAAAAGAAGCAAAAACTAGAGAAATGAAAGAAAAAAAAAAAAGGAAAGGGAAGAAGCAAAACGGGAGAAAGAAAAGAAAATTAAAAAAATAAAAAAAAAAGAAAGAAAAGGGAGGAAGCAAAAACCCAAGAAATAAAAGAAAATTAAAAAAAAGAAGAAAGGGAAGAAGATGGAAAAGAAAGAAAATAAGAAAAATAAAAAAAAGGGAAGAAGCAAAAACCGGATAAAGGGAAGAAAATAAAAAAGAAAGAAAGAGAAGAAGCAAAAACTATAAGCAAAAACCGGAGAAAGAAAAGAAAAGAAAAAGAGAAAAAAAGAAAGGGAAGAAGCAAAACCAATAAAATATAATATTAAAATATCCTTAACAAAGGTGATGGTGAAGCTTGATCCTAAAATATGAAAGATATACAATAATAATAATGATAATGTTATGAACTTGAGGAGCGCAATAGGAACATAGATACCAATAAAATATAATATTAAAATAAATATAATATAATATAATAATAAAATAAATGAATATTAAAATAAATTAAAGAAAATATATAAATAAACAAAATAAAATAAATTAGCAAAATATAAAATAAGAATTTTCTCTAAATTCTCCACTTTCTCCAATTTTTATGGAATTTGCCCAATGTGCATGTCTTCAAAAACCCACAAAATGCCACTATTTATAGGCAATTTGGCAAGTAGGATACGGATTACATGGACACTAGTAATGTGTAATGTTGAGACACATGGAAGACACTTTGGAAAATGGGGACATGATACATGGTCAACTGACACAAAGCATGAGCATTTAATGGGCATCTATTATCATAATATTTATAATACTCCCCCTTAGATGCCCATTATATATATAAAATATGTCTTGTTAAAACCTTACTAAGAAAAAAAATCAATGGGAAAAAAATCCTAGTGAAGGGAAAAGAGTACTTTATACTCCTAAAAAGTATATTTACTCCCCATCATGGAAACATCACTTGAGATCTTTGAGTCGCTGCATTACAATGTTATGCACCAATTTTTCAAGAACTGCGATAGATAATGCCTTTATAAATATGTCTGCCAGTTATCTTTCGAACAAATTTGTTGTATAGTGATGTCGTCATTTTGTTCAAGATCATAAGTGTAGAAAAGCTTTGGTGAAATATGTTTTACTCTATCTCTTTAAATATATCCTCCTTTGATTCGGGATATGATGTGTTGTCTTTATATAATATCATTGGAAGATTTTTACTAAAAGACAACCACATGGTCCACGAATTTGCTGAGTTATTGATCTTAGTTATACACATTCTCGACTAGCCTCGTGAATTGCAAGAATTTCAGCATGATTTGGGGAAGTAGCCATTTTGGTTTGTTTCACTGACCACCACGATATAGCAGTTCCTCCACTTGTGCATAGATAACCTGTTTGAAATCTAGCTTTGTGTGGATTAGATAAATATCCAAAATTGGCACAACGAACCAAATCTAAATTCTATTTATTTGAATAAAATAAACCTATATCAATCATTCATCGAAGATAACAGATTATATGCTTAATTCCATTCCAATGTCTTTTCATTGGAGAAAAACTATATGTTGCTAATAAATTTACTGAAAATGCAATGTCTTGTCTTGTATTATTATCAAGATATATAAGTGCACCAATTGCACTAAGATATGGTAGTTCAGGACCAGGAAGTTCTTCATTATCATCTCAAGGTCGAAATATATCTTTCTTCACATCTAGTAAACAAACTTCTATTGGAATGTTCAATGAATGTATTTTGTCCATATAGAATCTTTTCAAAAACCTTTCCTATATAAGTTGATTGATGAACAAATATCTCATATGTTAAATGCTCAATTTACAAGCCAAGGCAAAATTTTGTTCTTCCGAGATCTTTCATCTCAAACTATTTCTTAAGATATTCTATTGCCTTTTAAAGCTCTTCAGAAGTCCCAATTATATTTAAGTTATCAACATATACAGTTATAATAGCAAATTCCGACTGTGATTTCTTTATAAAAACACATGGATATATTGGATTGTTTTGATATCCCTCTTTCAATAAATATCCACTTAGGCGATTGTACCACATTCATCCTGATTGTTTCAATCCATATACCAATCTCTATAACTTTATTGAATACAATTCTTAGGAATTTGATTTATATGTTTTAGGCACCTTAAATCCTTTTGGGATTCTCATATAAATATCATTGTCAAGAGATCCATATAATATGTTGTGACTACATCCATAAGATGCATGTCCAGATCTCCATACACAATCAGATCAATTAAATATCTTAATGTAATTGCATCCACAACTGGAGAACACGTCTCCTCGTAATCAATACTAGATTGTTTTGAAAAACCTTGTGCAGTTAGTCCTTCTTTATATCATGTGACCACATTATTTTCATTTATTTTCCTCACAAATACCCATTTTTATCCTACATGATTGATACCTTCTGGTGTTCGGACCACTGGTCCAAAAACCTGACGTTTTGAAAGTGAGTTTAATTCTACATCGATTGCTTCTTTCCACTGAAGCCAATCTTTTCTGTGTCGACATTTTTCAACTGATTTTGGTTCTGGTCTTCACTTTCAGATATTGTAAACCTCAAAACCTATTTTCCCTACTTAAGCATGTCAATTAGTATGTTAATTAAGAATAAGAATGAGTTAATATTATGTTTTAGGGAAGAAGCTTGAAGAAGAATAAAAATATTCTAACTGTGGAATATTTAGGCTCTCAAATGTTAAAGTGTAAGTATATATGGTTAGAAGAAGGAAAACTGGCTAAGTATGGAAGCCTTGCATTGAAGGTCTTATTGAGGTATGTGGCAGCCTAAGCATCTTGAGGTTCGTTGAGTGAATTTTGGGCATAAGGAAAGGAGTAGACGGCTAAGTGTTGGCCGAAGGGCATGCCATGCATTGGGAATGAGCTATGCGATGTCCAAGCCTTATGTTAAGGTTAAAGAGCTTGGACGCACGTGACATGGGCAAGGTTGCCTAAGGCGTTGTGGCAGTAGCAAGCGCATGCGATGGTGTGCATTGGCTAGGCAAGGAGTGCGAGCAAGAGAGGCCATGCGATGATCTTGAGACCGAGCGATGGGTGCAGGTGGCGTTGAGGCATGCGCTGGTCAAGGGGGTGTATGTGTCCAAGTGCTACCGTGGTTGTGAGTGTAACAAGCCGTGCGTTGAATTAGGGGAAAATCATAGCTTAACCACCGACTAAAGTAGTCCAGCTCTAAAGTTTAGGAGAATTAAACCCACTTAGTGGGTGAGATGGTAGCCTAAGGTTTAAAGAGGGGCATATAGTTCATAGTATAAAAGAAGACCTCAGTTCAAAAGGTTGGTTTGAGTAGTTTACTTGTGCAAAAGAGGTGATTCTAGAAGCATTTAACGGTTATTGAGTTTATTTAATGGCCCTGAGCTGCTAAGAGGAAATTATTAGAGATTCAAGTTGAAATCTAAAGGATTCTTCAAGAAAGTCAGGCTCTCTGATGAATGTGGGTCAGTAGAAGAGATCAAAGGATTCCGACCACACCACGAGAAATTTGAAGCTCAAATTTTAAGGTAAGCTAGTTAAGACATTGTGAAAAAAAAAATTCAAGAAAATTTTCAAAAAAAAAGTCTGGAAAATTTTCAAGAAAAGGTCTGGAAACTAAGTTATTCATGCCCAAAGTTGACATTGAAAATTTGGTTTGAACAAGCAGGCAACTACAACCATTGAGCAGGCAAGCAACTCAATCGACAAGTTGTAGACGCATGCGAGGGCAGGTTGACCTGAGACGTTGCGCCAATGTGCATGCAAGGGGTTGCACAGTGGGCGGCAGGGCGCATGCTGGGGTTAAAGTAATGCGATGGTGTGCGGCGGAATGGGCGCATAGGCATGCGTTTGGCGCAAGAATGATGCTAGTTGGCCGCATCATTTAGCATCAATAATCTAGAAAATTCTTAAGTATTGAACGCATAAGGAAGGCATGCGTTGTATTGAAGGAAGATGTTCTAAGTTCAATGTTAAGCTAGTTTATGTGAGTCAGTCTCTTAAGGGGACTAATAACATTGACCAAATATGTTTACCATTTCCACAGGGTTAACACCAATAGGGAAGGCTTATCAATCCTAGGAAGGACGCCCAAGGCTGTGAGTGATAAAACTAAGTGTTTTTCCAATGTTTTAGTAAACTCATGTTTTATTTAAAAGTACATACTCATGCTAGCTCTATTTATAAGAATGTTTAAGGCAGCTCCAAGAAAACTAGTTTTTAAAGTGTCTTATTAACGTATGACTTAGTTTAAAGAAGTTATGAAAGCATGTTCAAGTATTTATATACTTTATGTTACTAGCATGCATTGGAAGTTAATGATTATATGATAAGGATGTTTAAGCATATGTTTCATGCTACTATGCTTTTATACATGCTTTAATGAGTATGTTTCTATGATGATTATGATGAACCTGATACTGAAGCACAATGAGATTGAGAAGATATTCGGACCATAGTACCTAAGGTATGACGGTACACTTAATTATTACCACGTGCACATAGGTAGAGTTGTTGGTTGTGTTGAGATTACTCCACACAAATTAAGGATAAAGGTTGAGGTATTGGGCAAAAAGGTTCTATCTCAACAAGGTTTAAGAAGAGTTATAATGTTTTAATGTTTTCAGAAACTCTATATTTAAAAAGTTTTACGTATGAGTTTGCTTGGTTGTTTTCAGTTTAAAGCATGATGATTAAGTTTTATTAGGCACTCACTAGGCTAGTTGCTTACTTTTTCAAATGTCTTCCTTTTCCCCACGTAGTGATCATCTCCTCAGAGGTTAGTTGCCTTGCTGCTCTGCCACTCAAGGACTCAAGATTTGCTTAAAGACTAAAGTGACATTCTAGTTGCCTATTTTGTCTATGTCTGTACATATGTGTTGTTCATCCTAGGAACTAGTGAGGAATGTTGGGACCCGCTGAACTCTGTAACTGTTACTATGATTCTTTTATATTTGTATTGGACCCTAGTGTTCCGAGCTTGTTTTTAAGTTTTCTTAGTTTACTGAATGTTATATATGGGATTTAGGGTTTCTTAAGCAAGTTAAGGAGGCTAGTTTCTTTCTTTACATCCACGAATGCATCTGGTAATAGATTTTCTATATTTTGCAAATGAATTATCTTTTGAACTTCAAGTTCACATTGATCTGTACGAGAATCTAAATGAGACAACAACGATGCATTCCATGTAATTTCTTTTCCAAAATTTTAATTCCTCCCCCTAATGTTTGAAAATTTGTCTCATTAAAACGACAATCAGCAAATCGCGCAGTAAATACATCACACGTTAGGGGTCCAAGATATTTAATAGTTGATGGGAAATCATATCCTACCTTCTTTCAAGAGTATATTGTGGTGGAGCAATTGGAACATATACTACACATCCAAAAATTCTCAGATGGGAAATATTTGGCTCATGATCATAAGCTAATTGTAATGGTGAGTACTTATGATAAGCTACTGGCCTAAGTGACATTGCAAGCAAAATAGCATGTCCTCATATAGGTGAAGGAAGCTTAGCTCTCATAAGCAATGGTCTTGCAATTAATTGCAAATATTTTATGAATGATTCTACTAAACCATTTGGTGTATGAACATGAGCTATAGGATGCTCAACACTATCCTAATTAACATACAATAATTATCAAAAGCTTGGGATATAAATTCACTATCATTATCAAGACGTTCTTGATTGTATAATCAGAAAACTGTGCTCTTAACTTAATTATTTGAGCAAGTAATCTTGCAATGCAAGATTTCGACTTGATAATATGCACACGTGTGACCATCTGCTGGATGCGTCTATTAATATCATAAAATATCTAAATAGTCTACTTGATGGGTTAATAGGTCCACAAATATCACCATGAATTCGTTCTAAAAATGCAGGTGATTCAATCTCCACTTTAGCTGGTGATGGTCTAATTGTCAATATTCCTTGAGAGCAAGCATCACATAATGATTCATTAGATTGAAGAATCTTCTGGTATGATTGAAGCACTAAAACACTAAAATCGTCCGTAAATAAACATTTGTTATCATAAAAAAAAGGTATGACTGAAGTCCACAAAGCTACCAATATTAATTTTTTTTTTTAAAAAAATTAGATCCAACACCTAAATGAGTTGATTTAAAAATGATATTAAGAGAACAGGAAAATGAAGAGAAATTTTCGAACAACTAAACTTGAAGCAAGCTCATGAAATGTCCAACTGAAACAAACAAACTATTTCTTTTTTTTCCGTTTTAGCAAATTCTACTAAAAGCGATGTATGGTTTTTATTGAATGAACCAACTTTAAAGTTTACTATTACTTTTAATTGAATTAATATGATAACTAAAAACGTAAATGTTGATAGCACTTGAAATGTGTTATCTTCATCTGCTTAACTCAGGGTTTTTTAGCTACTTTATTTGGTTTTATTGATTATTTTGTAGGACTCGAGTGTACAAGTAGTCGGATTAAGCGTTCGAAAATAACAGGTGCTAAAATGACAAATTTAGGAGATATCCATCAAATGACGAAGTAAGAAGGCTACTGCACTACGAAGCATCTCAACACTCTGATTAAGCTTAAGTCCAATGCTAGCTTGACACTATTGGATAGAATGCTTAGATGTAGGGAAACGTTTCATTGCAACACTTCGGAGATTTCATGATGCCATCGTTGCATTGTACCTTGGCGCTTGAACTTTGAAGCTGAAAGACAGAAGCATCAGCATTGCAACGCTTCTTCAGAGCACTGTGATGCTACGGTGTTTGACGGACGCATAACCCTAGAGCGCGAGCAATGCAGCGTCAAGCCAGCGCTACAATGCCTGCCTGATGCTTGGCCATTATGCGCCGCAGCGTAGCAACGCCCTTTCTAGTGTTGCGACGCTGCAACAGTTTTCTAAAAGGAGAATTTGGGTCCAACCGATATCATCGGATCTAACACACCCAATTGTGAATGCCGTCACTTTGTCTCAGCCTAGTTTTAGCCCACTTTTATACCAAAACTCTGAAAAGAATTCTTCCCCTTTACCAATTGTATTGAGTTCGAGTATGTTTAATGGCTAAAGGGTAAGAACTTAGCTTAGGTTTGTTAGTTTAATTTCATTCTAATTTAATTCTTGAGACTGGTTTTGTAATTCTGTGAGTTTTATTATGAATTTATGGAATTCATCTTTAGCATATTCTTTAATTTTCATGTATAGGATAATCTGACAAATTAGCTATGCATATTTAATTAATTGCTTTGATTGGCCCTAATTTGTAATTGTTAGGTAGTCATCACCTAGAAGCATGAGTTAAGTAAATTTGTTGTGTTAATCTAGGATTCCAATTAGCAAGCATTTACTTTCTAACTTAGATAAATTTTGCTCAATTAATTAGTTAGATGATGGAAACTGATTAATGGACAATGTTGATCACAATAAAAGAAAATAGTGTCGAGGATAGCTTTTCCATAAAATAAAAAGATTTGTAGAAGATGAAGTTTTTAGAGAGAAGTTGTTGCCAAAAGAGAGAAAAAAATCAGATTTCAAAAGAAGTAGAAGTTTAGATTCAAATTTGGCCATTGGAGAAGGTTAACAAAAAAGTTGGTTGCACAAATAACAATCAGACCCAAAATAATAAAAGATGTAGAAAAAGGATAAAAATATTAGGGATATGGAAAAAAATTAGCGCCATATATCACTGGTAGCATCTATCAATGATAGTTGTATAGGTAAATGACTAAAAAGCCCATATGAAGCCAACCATTCCGTGTTTCTTTTTCTGGTTTTCTCAAATTCAAAACTATCAACTAATAGCAGCTATCAATGATAGACACTGATAGCTACTTTGAGTTGCTATCGTTGATAGCTGCTAGCAGTGATAACTTTCAATTTAAGAAACATTAATACAACCTTAAAATAGTAACATTGTTTTGGGGTTGATGCCCTAAATCTCGTAGGGTTATATAGTTTGTAAACATTTTTGAACAAACTCATTTTGTATTTAATAAAATATATGAATAACTCATTTTGTATTTAATAAAATATATGATATTTTATTCATTGTCTATAAAATATATGATATTTTAGTTGCATTAACCACAAACCAATAAACTAACATCCAATGTTATCTTTGTAACTTAAACATGTATGTAGAGACATACGCATGGATCATTTTAAGTGATAACCTAAATGGTCTGTAGTAGATGGATAAGATTGGGTACCTTATCTTAGTAACACTACGAGTATGGCCCACTTTGTAGGTGTTATAATTGTTGTAAAGTGCTACAAATGATCTGATCCTGATCATTCATGTATAGACATGCGAGTAGGGATATTCTATATAAAGGAGTTTGTATAAGACTGGGCCATGAAATTTTTAGTCTCATTATATAACGCAGTTCATGATACAGACTTACATTTCACTAGGATAACCATAGGTAACATAACCTGAATCCTAAGTGAGTTGTGAACTCTTGCCTATGAGGGCGGTCCTTTGATTTGTATGGGTGAGAGTGGCCAGATTGCTAACTCAATAAGCCTACGATTTTAAGGATTCATCTGATTGGATATGCCCTTCTGATCATTGTGAAAGAGAGAGAGATGTAGGAGATTTGAAAATTGCCTAAGAAGAAAGATACGTACACCCGTTACCTCTACAGCTAATTGGGTGAATATCACTCAGTTAGTTGAGACTGCTACTAGAGTTGAGCAGAGTGTAGTGAGGGTAGATATACTCCAGCCAGGTGCGGAGCAATTCAAGATTCCAGGAGAAATGAGAGGTAAGAGTTTTAGATCCCCGTTCTCTAGATTGTCAAGTATGAATAGTTTTGGAGGCTCGAGCCAATAAGGTTCAAGTCGAAAGAGGCCAAGACCTATAACTAGACCGAGTGGTAGATTGGTAACAGGTCGTGCTAGCGAGTTAGTAGCTAGTACAAGAAGGAAACCACTGTGTGCAAACTGGGGTAAGCGCCATACAGAAGTATGTTATGGCGAGAGGAATGTTTGTTTCCAGTGCAGACAAGCAGGGCACTTCAAGAAAGATTGTCCCCAGCTAAGTCATGGAGCACATAGTGAACAAAGAGGAGTTACCCAGGTTGTAGACCAACCTAGAGCGACCGGAGCCAGAGGTGAGGATCCAGCGCAGCTAAGCAGAAAGGGGTAGCTAGATGACCCCAACGACAACAGTAGGGTAGAGTGTATGTTGTGAGACACCAGGAAGTAAAAGAGGCTCAAAATGTCGTAATTGGTACGATAACTTTATGTGATCAGTTCGCTTATGTGTTATTTGATCCTGGTGCTATGCAATCATTCATATCTAGCATGTGTGCGTTGCATATAGATAGAGTGTTTGAGCATATGAATGAGGATTTGTTTATCTCTACATCTGTAGAGGATACTCTAATTGTACATGAGTATTACAGGAATTGTGAAGTAATTCTTGGGAATCAGAGTTTATGAGTTGACTTGATTTCTTTAGAATTGCTAGATTTGATGTTATCTTGGGCATGGATTTCCTAAATAAATACTATGCCACTGTGGATTGTTTTAAGAAAGAGAGTGTTTAGGAAACCAAGTGAAAAAGAGATAACCTTGGTAGGAAGTAAAAGAATACTTCCAGGAGGTCTAATATCAGAAGTGAAGGCTAGGAAGCTGTTGAGTAAGGGATGTGAAGCTTATTTAGCTTATGTGACATTTTCACAGGATAGGAACCTGAGACCTGAGGATGTACCTGTGGTACAAGAATTCTTAGGTGTGTTCCCTGAAGAGTTACGAGGTTTACCACCTGACAGGGAAGTTGAGTTTACTATTGAGTTAGTTCTATGTACAACACCTATATCTCAGACACCATATAGGATGGCACCAACATAACTGAAGAAGTTGAAAGTTCAGTTACAGGAACTTGTTGATAAGGGGTACATTAGACCCAGTGTGTCGCCTTGGGGAGCGCCAATCTTATTTGTCAAGAAGAAAGACGGTACTCTCAGATTATGTATAGACTTTAGATAGTTGAATAAGGTGACCATTAAGAATAAGTACCTATTGCCTCATATAGATGATCACTTCGATCAGTTAAAGGAAGCCACAATGTTCTCTAAGATAGATTTGAGATTAGGTTATCACCAGTTGAAGGTGAAGGAAACAGAGGTTCCAAAGACTACTTTTAAAACTAGGTATATCACACCCCGCCTCGAGTCCGCACTTCTGAGCTCGAGGAGAGGCGTGAGAGACCGCAGATACCACCCTTTTTTGATACCTACTGTCCAACTGAACCTCTTTACTACACTCAATAAACTTTAAGTCAAGGAGATAACAACAATTGATTAAGTAGGCCAATTTTATATTACAACAATGTAATGTTCATACAACTCCAAGACCTAATTACAAAGTTTACAACAACCATTCTTAAAACCCTCCGGAAGTGTAACTGTGGCTTGTGGCAGACCTTGACCTTAGCAGCACCCTAGTACTTCTCACCTTCTGCTACCTCGGGGGGGGGGGGGGGGGGGGGGGTAGACATAAAACATAGAAAACGTGAGCTACAAAGCTCAGTGAGTGGTAGTTTTAAACAAACATAAGTTTGATTTTAGAAATTCATCTTTGGGAAAACAATTCCACAATCAACAACAATCACATAGAAAAATGTAATCTCTCCAACCTGTCAGCTGGACAACCCTGCCATGATTATGTATTTTTCCCGGGTATTCTTCGCAAATGACCCGTGATGACCGACGTGGACACAAGCTCAATACACTATAACCCGTCGACTGTGCACATGTCGACATTTCTTGTTAGCCATGTTTGGGTACGCTGACAATCCTAGCCAGATATTCTGACAATCCCAGCCAGCATCCCATCAAGCACACTAACAATATCCCAGATATGAATCCCATTTCCTAATGCAAATATACATGCATTGTGACAACAACACAATCAAATATCCAAACAAACATATTTCTCGATCATGCCAATATTTAAAATGCAACCTATATATATATAAATAAACCATACAAACAATGGAACAACCACTCACCTTGGTTGGTTAGGAACTTTCCTTTCCGAAGTTCCTTAGGTTTCCTTGGTTTCCTTTTTGAACCCTAAATTCCAGATTCAATTATCAGCTTAGATTACTCATAGTTCCAGAACTTATTTTAAGATACTTTCTTCTGAAAACATGTTATAAAATGTCTCAGGAAGAATACCTTAAAAGATTAGCTCAGAACTCTTCGTGTTTTGGCCGGAATCATCAAAATATCAAGGCTGGCCCAAGCTTACCCTACAGCTCGACCCTTCTGCATTTTCCTCATTCTCCAGCCCGATTCCTTAGAGCTTCTTCTCCAGCCACCTTACCCTGAAAACTAGACTCTCAGAGCTTTCAAGTTGCTTTGGAATCACTCCAAACGCACGAGTATTCTGGGAGATATCCTCGTCCCAAGTTGATGCTACTTCCAGACCTTCCTGTCCGACAACATCTTCCCCTCTTGGAACCTCTTGACCAACGTGTGGTCTTGCTACCAATGCATGCGTTCCTTCATCAATGCATAGATTCCTCACAATTAGCCTTCATACACTTCCTAATGTCCTTTAAAGAGAAATCGAGTTATCATCTAAAGAGAAGTCCTTGGCCTTATTTAAAGGCGTCCAAAATCTCCCCCAGCGCGACACCTCTTGCTTGGCCACATGTCCAGGTGTCCTTTCCCTACCCTATTAATGCAATCTATACGCCATCGTAATCCAAGGTGTCTTCCTCTCCTTTTACCAACACATAGCCCTCAAATTTGCATGTCTCCTTGTGCAAAGAAGCACAAGGAACATCTAAGGTTAGTGTTGCAAATGCTAAGAGAAAAGAATTTATATGCCAAGATTAGTAAGTGTGATTTTTGGTTAAATCAAGTTGTATTCCTTGGGAATATAGTTTTGGCTAACGGAGTCAGTGTAGATTTCCAAAAGATAGAAGCGATAGTTAACTGGTAACAACCCATGATTGTAATAATGGTACGCAATTTTCTGGGTTTAGCAGGTTACTACAGGAGATTCGTAAAGGGATTTTCTAAGATAGCTATACCATTGACAAACTTGACTAGAAAAGATTCGAGGTTTGACTGGTCGCAGAGTGCGAGCACAGTTTTCAGGAGTTGAAACAGAGGTTAGTGTCAGCACCAGTGTTAACTTTACCTACACCAGGTAAATAGTTTGAGGTTTATTGTGATGCATCCCGACAAGGATTAGAATGTGTGCTGCTGCAGGAAGGAAAGGTAGTGGCCTATGCTTCTCATCAATTAAAGAAGCATGAATGTCACTACTCTACACACGATTTAGAGTTAACAGCAGTTGTGTTGGCTCTAAAGTTTTGGGGACATTACCTGTTTGGTGAACGTTTTCATATATTCACTGATCATAAGAGTCTAAAGTATATCTTTGATCAGAAGAGCTAAACTTGAGATAGAGAAGATGGATCGAGTTGATCAAAGACTATGACTGTACAATTGATTACCACCCAAGCAAAGCAAGTGTGGTGGCTGATGCTCTAAGTAGAAAGACCAGATCAGCCAGAGTTGTTATCTGTATAGTAAAAGGTGTACTGATACATGAGTTGCATAGTGCTAAAGCAGCATTATCAGTTGGACAAATCGAAGATTTGATAGCTTCATTTCAAGTACGTTCTACTCTCGTAGATGATATTCTACATGAACAGTTAAAAGATTCTGAACTTCAGAAGTTAGCTGAAGAAGTAGGTAAAGGTCTGAGGATGGAGTACCAGTTAAGAGCAGGCAGAGTGCTACTGATAGAAGGTAGAGTATGTGTACCTAATACCTTAGCACTTAAACAGGCTCTTCTAGAAGAGGCACATAATTCGGCTTATGCTATGCATCCAGGCAATACGAAGATGTATAGAACATTAAAGAAGTCGTACTAGTGGCCTGGTATGAAAAGAGAAATAGTAGAGTATGTTGACAGATGTTTAATGTGTCAGCAAGTTAAGCCAGAAAGATAGAGGCCAGTAGGATTGCTTAATCCACTCCCAGTACCAGAGTGGAAGTGGGAGCATGTTACGATGAATTTCTTGTTTGATTTACCTAGGACACCAGCGAGCTATGATGGTATATGAGTAATTGTGGATAGATTGACAAAGAAAACTAAGTTTTTACCTGTTAAAGTTACTTTTACCCTAGACCAGTTAGCTAAGCTATATGTTGACCGAATTTGCGAATAACAACAGTTACCATTTGAGTATCGGAATTACACTGTATGAGGCTTTATATGTAAGACCATGTAGAACTCCGATATGTTGGAATGAAGTTAGTGAAAGGAAATTACTAGGCCCAGAACTTGTTCAGCAGACGTCAGACAGTGTTAAGATTATTAGAGAAAATCTTAAAACAGCTCGAGACAGGCAAAAGAGTTATGCCGATAAGCAGAGAAGAGAATTGGAATTTGAAGTTGATGATAAAGTATTTCTTAAGTTGTCTCCGTGGAAAGGAATACTCAAGTTCAGTAGGAAAAGGAAGTTAAGCCTGAGGTATATTGGACCTTACGAGGTAATAGAAAGAGTTGGCCCAATGGCTTACAGGTTGGAATTACCTCCAGATTTATCTCGTATTCATGATGTGTTCCATGTGCCGATGCTAAGAAAGTATGTGCCAGATCCTACCCATGTGTTGCCTGAGCAACCAGTGCAATTGAAAGAGAATTTGTCTTATGAAGAGGAACCAGTGGAGATTCTTGATAGAAAAGAGCAAGTCTTAAGGAATAAGAAAATACCATTGGTAAAGGTACTATGGAGAAACCATTGCACTGAAGAAGCTGCATGGGTAGCTGAAGAGCAAATGAGAAACAAGTATTCGCAGTTGTTTAATTTACGGACTTGTAGTGAAAATTAGAGGATGAAATTTTCTTAAGTGGGAGGTAAATGTGAACCTTGAGCCCTAATTTCTCTACTTGAGCATGTTCCCTACTGAGACCAATATGGTGAGTAGGTGGATGTGAGAATTAATGTGTAATTGTAGAGAAAAGGATAAGAAGTTAGAAGAAAAGCTTAAGTTTGAAAACTTGACTCTTGGGTAAAGCTTGAAAAATTGGCTAAGTATAGCCGTGCTGCACTAAACAATAGCCATGTTGCGCTAGACGATGGGCGTCAGCGCTACAAGATGGGCATCCGTGTGCTATGTGTTGGGCGAGATCGTTGGGTGACAAGCATCAATATGAGGTCACTAAACGATGAGCTAAACGATGGGGCGTGAGCTAAACGATTAGACTTGTATTGATCGACATTAATCACCGATTAAAGACACCAGATGTCCTTAGCATCGGATGTTATTCCATGAAAAATGAAGTGTCACGCTATGATTTAATGAGAGGCGGTGGAAAGCAATATAAAAGGGGAGGTCGAACTTCAAATGATCAGTTTGATCAATTCCTCCATGCAAATTTAAAGTTCTTGGTGTTTTTAGAAAGCTCCGATAGTCTACTTTCAGATGTGACACTGATGGAAGAAGTTCTCATTGGATTAAGGCCGAAAAAGGAGAAAAAGAGCCAAAGGTTCTGTTCTCGGGTGAATCCGAGCCATCATTAAAGAATTGAGTGTCTAAGATAGACCACAAGGAGTCCGAAGCTGAAATTTTGAGGTAAGATTCCTGAGAAAATTATAAACATGTTTATGGAAGGAAATTTCTTGAGATGAGCTCTGGAATTCGATTTATTAATTTTGTAAGATGAATCTGGAATTTTATGAACAAGTAGGCAGCTGCTTGAGTTGAATAAGCTAACAGCTCGAAGGAAACACTTGGACAGACCAAAGGCTTAACTTTTCCATGTGTGGGACCTGCTGTGTAGACTGAGGAGAGCTTGCAGTGGGTCTTGGATGCATAATCAGCCTTGAGGACGACCATATGCAGCTGTAAGAACACTTAGAGAGAAATGTGTTGGTTGCATAAGTGGTGTTGCGTTTGTAAAGAGCAGTTGGAAGCTTTGCATGAGCCAAATCTCAAACAAATTCTAAGTTTCTAAACCTACAGCAAGGATTGACACCAATAATAGAAGCATATCGACCCTTGAGGAATAGTTCTAAAAGTTGTGAGTGACTAAATATTTACAATATTTTAAAGAAACCATGTTTTAAAGAAAGATTATTCTCATGCTAGCTAGTTTTACAAAGTAATTTCCAAGCAAACCATGATTTATGTTTTAAACGCATGCCATGTATGAAAGTTTATTGAAAAACTATTTATGTGTGTAGTTACACAAAGCATGCGTTAGTATCTTTAAAGAGAAAGTCATTGTATGACTAGTTTTACTTGAAACTTGATACCGAGGGACATTTGAGAAGGTATCCGAGCAGCCCGATACTGAGGGACAAGTTTTGACAAGGTATCTGAGCAAAAGTACCTAAGGTATGACGGTACTTAGTTATGGCCACTGATGCATTGTTTTATGTAATGGAAATATGGATGATATGCGTTAATGGAATTGCGTTGTGCAGTCAAGTTTCCCAGCGGAATTCAAGTGTAAATTCCTCTGAGTTTCCTGGTAAGTCCAAGGTCGAACACAGGGACTTGTGAAAATAGATTGCGTTGGTAATTTTTTATGAAAACTTTGCGATAACCGAAAAATAAATAAAGAGTTTGGTTATTGATTGCGTTGATTGAAAATAAATAACAAATGCGGCAGAGTTTGAAAAGAGTTTGTAAATGGGAAATGCGATGAATATGCAGTGAACGGGTTGAGAAAGATTTCGGCTAACACTCTCTAGAATGTGTTCATGCTTGCGATCATGCAACATGCATATAACAGTAAACCACCTCTCGGTGCAAATACCATGGCTTCTAAGGCTAGAACGCATGCGATAATTATGCGATAAGTCTACAGGGTTTACACATAAACCTCTATCTCTATTTATGCGATGATAACATGACATTCACACAAATATGCGACCACGTAATATCATTCCCATTCCTAGGATGCATGCGATGCAAGTTAACAAACAGAGCTTATCTCTAAGTCCCTATCTCTTGTTTATGGAAGCCTAATCTTGTTCTTTCGAGTCCAAATTCTACCTAGCTCTCTCGAGACATTAGGTTCTTTCTTTAGACTCTCTTTCTTGAGTGACTCTAAAGGGTATTTTGCATAGCATAAATCAAGACAATCGCCAGCAATGAACTTCCTAGGTCATGTTAGCTTAATTCTTCTCAACCCATTCAACTAGTTTAGCTACTCATGCGTATTAAGAGAGTGAGCAGATGTAGAAATATAACTTCCATTGAATAGATATGAAGATGAAGTACAAAATAACAACGCAAGTATGATAAAGAGCCTGGTAGCAATTTCTTGCTGCCAGGCATTTACACTGTTTCTACCCGTGTTCTGAAGATATTCTTGCTCTCGCGAGAGTCGGCCCGCTCTCTGATCTTACGCCCCAAGGTTCTCTCTCGAGTTGCCCTGGGCGATCTCCAGCCTCACCACTCTTCTCTTGCTCTGCCGTAAAATGGAAAAGAAAATTATGAACAGAAGCAACTGGTTAACTCGTCAATCGATCAACCCCTTTTCTGAAGAATGCACTTGGTATTTTGTGAAACCCGGGTTTTCATTTTTCCTACTTAAGTAGGTGGTTAAGGAAATTAACTAAGTGAAAGTTAAAATCTATGTTGAAGTGAAGGAAATTTCTAGGTGTTGAATAGATTTTTCTTTAGTTTTAAGTTAAGCTTAAATTGATGAAAAAATGACTAAGTGTTGGACTAGGCATTGCCATGCGTTGGCCATAAGATCTTGGAGAGATTATTTAGGCCAAGGGAGAAGATGAAGTGGGAGTGACACATACCTTGGAAGTTAGACCAACGCATTAGGCTGAATGGGTGCGTTGGATGCATTGGATGATGGATGTGTTGGATGCATTGGATGATGGATGCGTTGGATCATGGATGCATTGGATACGTTGGTGAAGGAAGGAAAATGGAAGGATGCGTTGAAGGGTGGCAACCAAGGATGAGGCATTGGGATGACATAAGGGCTAGGGGGTGCCATACATCGAGCAGGCTCGGCCAAACTGCCCAGCCATGAGTCGAAGCGGGCCAAGCTGTCGTGCCAAGCGATACGTCGATGGAAGCACCCATGTGTTGAGCAGGCCAAGCGCTGCCAAATGCCCAACCATGCGTCGAGCAGCCTCGGCCAAACTGCCAAGTGATGCGTCAATGCCTAGCTGCCGTGCCGAGCGTCCATGCCTATGCAGCGAGCGCCCTGTCGAACGACCATGCCTATGCATCGAAGTGCCTTGTCGAGCGGCCATGCATCGAACACCCTTGCCATGCGTCGAGCGCCTTGCCAAGCGCCTATGCGGCCGAGCAAGTTTGTGAGCGATGGCCAGTGCCTATGCAGCACGCCCATGCATCAGGCGACCAACGCCTATGCAGCACGCTCATGCGTCGAGTGGCTAGCACCTATGCCAAGTGCCATGCGCCCATGCCGAGCAAGCCTTGCGGTCATACCTAGTGAGCCATGCGTTGACGATGAGCGGCCACCCTATGCATTGGTGATGGTTGGCTCTTACAATGGCTAAGTTGGATTGTGAGTTGGCTTGCTATGTGTGGATTATAGACTATGTGTTGATAGCCTAAAATGCATTGAACATCCAAGGGTTTGTGGATGCATAAGAAGGATGAACTCATGAAGGATGTCATCTGGACATGTGGCTTGTTAGGAGGAATTCTTAAACCTTAAGCAAATTAGGTGGAAGCATAAGAAGACATGCAAGGTTGAGGGCTATGCATTGGTGAAAGGAGAAGATGACACTTTGGGTTGTGCTGATGCAAGATTGCATTGATGGTGTAAGGAAGAGACACTTGGTCATGCGGCCAAGTAGGAGGTTTCGGCCATGGAGCAATCTTGGACTCCTATAAATAGAGCAAAGGACTTCAGATGAAAACTCAAATTCTCTTTAAAAGACATAATGAAGAGTGTGTGAGGACTAATTGGGAGAAGACCATGCGTTGGTCAAGGAGCTCCATGAGGGGAGATGCTGTCGGGCAGAAAAGACAGGAAGTAGCATCAACTTGGAATGAAGAGTTCTCCCAGAATACTCGTGATTTTGATATGATTTCAAAGCCATCTGAAAGATAAAAGAGTCTAGTTTTAATGGTGGGGCTGCCGGAGAAGAATCGCCAAGGAATCGGGCTGGAAGCTGAGAAAAAGACAGAAGGGTCAGGCTGTCGGGTAAGCTGGGCCAGTATTGATGTTTTGAAGATTCCGCCTAAACCACGAGAAGTTCTGAGCTAAGATTTTTTGGAAAGCTTCCTGAGACATTTTAGAACATGTTTGAAGAAGGAAGTATCGTAAAATAAGGTTTGGAACTATGATTAATCTAAGCTGATATTTGAATTGGGAATTTAGGATTCAAAAGGGAACCAAGGAAACCTAAGGAACTTTGGAAAGAAAAGTTCCTAACCAACCAAGGTGAGGGGTTATTGTGTGTTGTATTATTGATGGAATTTCGATATATAAGTATATATATAGGGGATAATGTTAAATTGGCATGATCAGGGATATATGTTTATTTGATTACTATGCTTTTTAAGATATTGCTTGTATGTTTGTTTTGGAAACTGGAATTGTACTCGGGATATATAGTTAGCATGCTTGAAAAGGGTACTTGGCAGGAAAATATAGTCATCTTCGATCGGCGGGAAATGATAGTCGGTGACGACCGGTGGGAAATATAGTCAAGTTACCTAAGCATAGCTAGCGGGAAAATAGTCGATGTGCACATTGGCGGGATAATAGGGTACAGGGAAAGTTTCCACAGGAATTGTTGTCGTCTTAGTATACGTGTGAAAGTACTGGAATGTAGGATCATGCCAGGGATAACCAATGGTAAAGCTGGGGATGTTTTTTTTTATTATGTGATAACCATCGGTTAAGCTGGGGATTGATTGTTTTAATCATCGGTCGAGCTGGGGCTTATCCAGCGGTTTAGCTGGAAAATAATATTGAACTTGTGGTAATGTTCTTCTTGACTATGCATTTGCTTTCCCAAAAGTATATTTCTATTGACAAAGTTATTTGTTTATCTAAAGGCACCACTCACTGGGCTTTATAGCTCATGTTTTCCATGTTTTATGTTTTAACCCTCCCCCCCCCCCAGGTAGCGAAAGGTGAGGAGTTCCAAGGTGTTGCTAAAGTCAAGGTCTGCCACGTGCCACAGTTACACTTTCAGAGGGTTTTATAGTTGTTGTTGTAAACTTGTAATTAAGTCTTGGAGTTGTATAAATGTTACATTGTTGTAATAAAATGGGCCTACTTAATCGGTTGTTGAATTTGTTCATTGGTATCAGAGGTATTTCCGCAAGAATTATTAGGCAGTAAGTGTCAACTAAAGGGTTGATAACTGCTACAGTCACGCCCTTTCTCAGGCTCGGAAAGTAGTCTTTGGCGGGGTGTGACATATTTATAGGGCATCAATGGTGAAAGACAGCTTCTCTCTCCCGGTTGTATAGATGGGGCAACTTTAATTCTTGATTGACGTGCCGAATGATTGTTACCGATAAAGCTGAATGCACTTTGTGACCGTTATCGACTGTCAACTTAATTTGGATTCGACTGTCATCAGATTTCTGTCCCATCGCTCTTAATTGGCCTTTCACCCAGATGCACCCACCATGTTGCGCTGACCAAGTTGTAGCAATTCTTCTCGGGCGAATGTTTGCGAGCCCGATCAACGCAAAGTCTTGCGGTGAAGTTGCGCTCGAATGATAATTTCCTATGATCGCAATCTTGCATTGCGTTAACGCATATTCTGCACAAAAATAAAAAATCAATAGTT